>NC_137681.1:20704222-20754222 GCF_963989245.1 Nansenia antarctica | reverse complement strand
CGTCTGTGTGTGTGTTTATGTGTGTGTGTGTGTGTGTGAGTGTGTGTGTGTGTGTGTGTGTGCGCCTGTGTGTGTGTGTGTGTGCGCCTGTGTGTGTTTATGTGTGTGTGTGTGTGTGTGTGTGTGTGTGTGAGTGTGTGAGTGTGTGAGTGTGTGTGTGTGTGTGTGTGTGTGTGTGTGTGTGTGTGTCTGTGTGTGTGTGTGTGTGTGTGTGTCTGTGTGTGTGTCTTACCTCCCTCTCTCTGCCCATCAGAGCTGCCTAAGATCCGCCTCCCCCGCGAACTGAGGCAGAGGTACATCCGCCGGGTCGGAGAGAAGATCAACCTCACCATCCCCTTCCAGGTGACCTTTCACCTCTGACCTTTCATATAAGCCTAGAGGAAGTACAGTGGGAGGTTGAGGTGGTCTACAGCAGGTGACACCAGTACCCAGAAGCATCAACAGGGGAGGCTGGCGGAGGTAGAAAACGGAGGACAGGCTCTTTGTAAGGAGCGGTATCAGACCAGGTGTAAAACACCATCCCAAGCTTGACAATGAGCCCCGTCCTCCAATTTCTTCCTCCGCCAGCCTCCCCTGGTAGATGCTGACTATGACGGTTGTGTGTGTGTGCGCGCGTGTGTGTGTGTGACAGGGTAAACCACGGCCCATGGCGACGTGGTTTAAGGACGGGGCGCCGGTGGACCCTAAGATGGTGGGGGTCCTCACCTCCACGGTGGACTCCATCCTCTTCATCCGCTCGGCCGTCAGAGAGCATTCTGGGAAGTACGAGCTGGTGCTGAAGATCGAGAACATGGAGGACAGGGCGGAGCTGGACATCAGGATCATAGGTAGGGGTGGTACACACACACACACACACACGCACACAGACACACACACACACACACACACACACATTAAAAGGTTAAGGTAAATGAACCATGCCCTCCACCCCCCAGAGCGGCCCGGCCCCCCCCAACTGGTGAAGGTGGCAGAGATCTGGGGATTCAACGCAGCGCTGGAGTGGCAGCCCCCCGTAGATGATGGAAACTCAGAGATCATTGGGTACACCATCCAGAAGGCCGACAAGAAGACCATGGTGAGACCACCCTACTCAGTACACACTCGCACACACACACACACACACACACACACACTCGCACACACACACACACACACACACACTCGCACACACACAAACACACACACATGCACACACACAAACACACACACATGCACACACACAAACACACACACACACGCACACGCACACACACTCCCTACATACCTCCTCAGGAGAGACCACCTGGCTGGCGGAGGTAGAAATCGGAGGATGGGCTCATTGTAATGCATGGAACGGAATGAGAATGAGGAATGGTATCAAACATGATTCCTTGCATTACAATGAGGGCTCATTGTCCTCCTCCACCAGAATTGAGCTTAAATCATAATAATAATAATAATAATTGGTTCCTACCTCCAGCACTGTGACTGCCAATGGCACTTGTTCTTTTGGAAGGTTTCACTGATGACTGATGAGAGTTGATTCACTTACTGAGACAAACAGTGATTGGTGTCTAACCATGGCAACTGTCTCCTTGGAATTCTAGAATCAGCTTTCTCCTTATCACTGACCTCTCTCTTTCCCTCTCTCTCTACCCCCCCTCCCTCTCTTTACCCCCCCTCCCTCTCTTTACCCCCCCTCCCTCTCTTTACCCCCCCCCCTCCCCCCCAGGAATGGTTCACGGTGTTTGAACACAACCGCAGGGCCAGCTGCACGGTGTCAGACCTCATCATAGGTAATGAGTACATGTTCAGAGTGTTCAGTGAGAACATGGTGGGCCTCAGCGAAGAGCCTCACGTCAGCAAGGACACAGCCAAAATCTCCAAGACACGTGAGTGTGTGTGTGTGTGTGTGTGTGTGTGTGTGTGTATTGATGGATGTGTGCATGTGTGAGGTGTGCGTGTGTAGTGATAGGTGTGTGTGTGTGTGTGTGTGTGTGTGTGTGTGTGTGGGGGGGGGGGGGTGGGGGTGGGGGTGTGTGTGTGTGTTTTTTTGTAATTGGTGCATGCGTGCATGTGTGCGAGAGTGTGTGCGAGCGTACATGTGCACGTTTGTGTGCGCGCGTGTGTGTGTCCTACGTACATCATTTCTCTCCTTCAGCTTATATCAAACCTCATCATCCATCATTATCAGACCATGTGCTTCAGAGATGTCTCATGAAATGATAAGCAATCAGTATTGATTAACTATAACCCTCCCCCCTCCCCCTCCCAGCGCTGGTGTTAAACCGCACTCCCTTCAAGGAGAAGGACTTGATGACCGTCCCCAAGTTCACTCAGCCCCTTATGGACCGCTCCGTGGTTGTGGGCTACAGCACTGCTATCAGCTGCGCCGTCAGTGGCTTCCCCAAGGTGTGTGTGTGTGTGTGTTTAGTGATGTGTAGTGATGTGTGTGTATGTAGGAATAGCCTTTAGACTCTAGATGCCATCTGATACTGCAAATACTCTATGGATGTCAACATCTCCCCCCCCCCCCCCAGCCTAAGATCTTCTGGCTGAAGAACAAGATTCCCCTACAAGAGCTGGATGGAAAGTTCATGAGGATCAACCACCAGGGGGTCATCACCCTCCACATCCGCAAGCCGGCCATGTTCGACCGCGGGACCTACTCCTGCAAGGCCATCAACAGCCTGGGAGAGGACACGGTCGAGTGTAAAGTAGAGATACGAGGTATGGAGGGAGGGAGGGAGGGAGGGAGGGAGGGAGGGAAGGAAGGTGGGAGGGAGGGAGGGAGGGAGGGAGGGAGGGAGGGTGGGAGGGAGGGAGGGTGGGAGGGAGGGAGGGAGGGTGGGAGGGAGGGAGGGAGGATGGGAGGGAGGGAGGGAGGGAGGGGGAGAATAAGAGGTTCATCCTTAGACAGTAGTGCAATGTTTGTTGTCCTAACAGAAAGACTACAGAATAGTTCACAAGGCTAATGTTATCTCTCTCTCTCTCTCACACACTCTCTCTCTCTCTCTCTCTCTCTCTCTCTCTCACACTCTCTCTCTCTCTCTCTGTCTCTCTCCATAGCTGTTCCACTGGAGAAGGGGGAGGTGGAGGAGGACCAGTGAGAGAAGAGGCGGAGATAAAGAGGAGAGGAAGAGGAGAACTAGAATGTAAAACTGTATGAACCAGGGCACCATGTCAGGAGTGGATGTTTCCCAGCCGCGTCTCCATGGTGAGGTTGTCAGGGAGACGTGGACGGACACTGACGCTCACGTCTGGTAGACCCAACCTTGTGATAGAGTATGTGTCAGTCTGAATGTACATGATTTTGATTGGTCAGTGAGGGCCGAGGCAGGCGGTGGTGTCAGCGGTGGGTATGAAATAAAAACGTACTTGAAGTGTTGATTGGCTGTCTGTGTCTGTCTCTCACACCCGATTGTCTCTATGTCACACAGTCAGTATTATATTAGATATTTGTAGAGCTTGGTTATGATAAACACTAAACTAAGACCTGAGCTGAAAAAAACACAGACATTAATATGATGGTGATAGGCTGCTGCCATAGCCACACCCCCTATCTATCTCTCTAGCAGTCAACTGATTATGTCATATCAACTCATCTAGTGCCGAGGGTGAATAAAGTCGCCCAAACTGTCAACATTCTAGAGTACCAAGGGTGACTTTATTCACCAAAAATGCCTAAATTACGATGCTTCATTTTGTAGCCAATCAAAGTGTTGTTGCTAGGTAAACACCACATTAGAACTCTTGGCACTCTAGGTGCTTTGGCAGTTGGTGAGTTAATAATCAAACGAGATGCATGTTGATGGTATTGATATCTACAGCCGTCCATGTGGTCTCCATGACGATGTCCAATCACTCAGCTGATCCTGACGATCGGCCTCGACACCTCCCTGGAGTTCTGGTTTCTTCCTCTGTGGATCAGAGCTCCAACGCTGCCTAGCAGCGCCACAGAGAAGACAGACACTGTCACTGCAAGAGCTGACGACAGACAAGAAACAGAGTTTTACTGGAAAAACATGTTTTAATGAGTAGTCTATAGTTCTCATCAGTCTACCATGTATGTGGTCTCAAAATATCATTATTTGTTCACATATCAGCCTCTAAGCTATGCTAACAGTGAGCTTGTATGGACTTCATGGAGAAATGTCATGATGGTCTTGTATCAGACATCCCAGCCAGTAGGGGGAGCAGGCTGCCTCTCATTCACATCTCACAGCAACAACAATAACAATCAACAAAGTCAACAGTAAGGACATAGTGTAGAATGATAGACAGACAGACAGACAGACAGATAGATTGATTGATTGATTGATTGATTGATAGTCACCTGACATGAGTTCATAACAGGGAGAAGTTTTGACACTTAAACGTGTGTGTGTGCATGTGTGTGTGTGTGTGTGTGTGTGTGTGTGTGTGTGTGTGTGTGTGTGTGTGTGTGTGTGTGTGTGTGTGTGTGTGTGTGTGTGTGTGCATGTGTATATGTGTGTGTGCGTGCGTGTGTATATGTGTGCTCGCTACGCTCCAAGCACCTCTAGATGTTTACAGAGGACAGCTTCCTCCTTATGCTGCCTGTCAGCTGTTTGAGTTCTACCTCGGGGCTGATGGGTAATGTAGTGTCAGCTCTCATACCTCAAGTCTCAAGACGGAGTGCTGTTTTGGCGTCTCCCTGCTGAGGTTCATATGAGCTCAGATCTGTCATCCATACTTCTGAGGGGAGGGGAGGGGAGGGGAGGGGAGAGGAGAGGAGAGGAGAGGAGGGAAGGGGAGAGGAGAGGAGAGGAGAGGAGGGTAGGGGAGAGGAGGGGAGAGGAGAGGAGGGTAGGGGAGGGGAGGGGAGGGGAGTGGAGGGGAGAGGAGAGGAGAGGAGGGGAGGGGAGAGGAGAGGAGGGGAGGGGAGAGGAGGGTAGTGGAGAGGAGGGGAGAGGAGAGGAGGGGAGGGGAGGGGAGAGGAGAGGAGGGGAGAGGAGAGGAGAGGAGAGGAGAGGAGAGGAGAGGAGGGGAGAGGAGAGGAGGGGAGGGGAGGGGAGGGGAGGGGAGGGGAGGGGAGAGGAGATGAGAGGAGAGGAGGGGAGGGGAGAGGAGAGGAGGGGAGACGAGAGGAGGGTAGTGGAGAGGAGGGGAGAGGAGAGGAGAGGAGGGGAGGGGAGGGGAGGGGAGAGGAGAGGAGGGGAGGGGAGAGGAGAGGAGAGGAGAGGAGAGGAGGGGAGAGGAGAGGAGGGGAGAGGAGAGGAGAGGAGAGGAGGGGAGAGGAGAGGAGGGGAAAGGAGAGGAGAGGAGAGGAGGGGAGAGGAGAGGAGGGGTGGGAAGGAGAGGAGAGGAGGGGAGGGGAGAGGAGAGGAGAGGAGGGTAGGGGAGAGGAGGGGAGACGAGAGGAGGGTAGGGGAGACGAGAGGAGGGGAGGCGAGGGGAGGGGAGGGGAGGGGAGGGGAGGGGAGAGGAGAGGAGGGGAGGGAAGGGGAGGCGAGGGGAGGGGAGGGGAGAGGAGAGGAGGGGAGGGAAGGGGAGGTGAGGAGAGGGGAGAAAAGGGGAGGTGAGGAGATATGAGGAGAGAGGAGAGGAGGTGTAGATGAAGGAAGGAGAACAAATTCCCTATTTTTATGTATCTGTCTATTCTTGTTCTCTCCATGGAATGTAGTGTCTTTGAATGCTGAAAAAGTGCTATACAAAATAAATGCATTATTATTATTATTATTATTATTATTCCTCTACTATTACTATTACTACTACTATTCCTCTATTATTATTATTATTATTATTATTATTATTATTATTATTATTATTATTATTATTCCTCTACTCCTTCAAGTTATCACTAAACGAACAACATTAGGATTAGTCCAGACTCTCTACTGATTGCTTTCAACCAGTCAAGTCGTATGAGCTCAGGGACGTTGTAGGTACCAGATTTTCCGACACTGTAGGTTTTTCCTACCCTACCAGATCCGGTCATAGGTTCTGCCCTTTCCGGCCATAGGTAGCGCTATGATTCGCTGACGACGATGACTTACGATCACATGATGACCGCCATTTTTACCCATCAGTAATTTTGGCTGTTTATAGATCTAATCTTTGTAGCTACCTTAAGATACATGGATGTTGCGCGCACTTGATGCATGATATGTATCCTCCTGGCATGCCCAAGGTTGGAAACCTTAAATCAAGGATTCGAAAGGCATCCAAGAATTACTTGATGAAAGGTAAGTCAGTGTGAATAACTATGTCATATCCACTCTTGAAGCCACTGCTTGAAATGGCGAAAATGCATAGGCCTATATCAAAATTGAGTGTCTCATTAAGCATCTGCTAACTATTTTGTGCATAAAACCTGTTTCCAGTGGCTTTATTTGCACTTCTAAATGAATGCTGTATTTTTCTGCTGCATCAGGTGAGGAGTTGTACTATAAGTGCAAGGACAAACTTCGCTTGGTGGTGTGCAACAAAGATGGAGTTCGTGATGTCCTGATGGTAACTTTCATATCTGACTTGAGTTCTTGTCCATCATCTTTCCCAATTATGACAAGATTATCATTGTTGGAGACCTCAAAACCTACTTATTCAATCTCGCCTTTTAAATGTCTGTCTTTATTGTTGTTTCATCTGTTCTATTGTTGTTTTATCTTCTTTGCTCTCTGTGAAGCACATTGTGTCACATTTTTGTGAGAAATGGGCTATGCAAATGAAGTTTGATTTGATCCGAAGGAGTGCCACGACAACCATGGGACTGGGGGTCATCCAGGGAGACGCCGAACACTGGAGAAGGTGATGGCGTCCTACCACTGGTCCACCTTGCGGGAGGATGTCACAAAATGGGTGAGTTTTTGATGTTATTAGTGCATGGTGTGTGTGAACATTGTAATTTATACACTGCCCGTTAGCAATGATCTTTTACTCAAAGATCTCCAACTCTTGTGTAATTCTCATACTGACCACAATCTGATTCTGCACTGGAACACCCAGACCATCATACAGGCCGCAGCCCCTCAACCACAGCGGTTCTGCACCTAAGGCACTAAGCCCAGCAGCTGACCACCACCACCAACATGACGCCTCAACCACATCAAGAATTCTCTGACTCTAGATAATTTCCTCTGAAATGTCACTGTTTTAAAGGTTGATGAGTGCCCCCGCTGTCAACATCATGAGAAAATAAAGACAGTTGCACCTGTACTCCATCCCATCCAAGTGAAAGAGGCATGGAGTGTCCTGGGGATTGATCTCATTGGTCCACTTCCCACCACTGCAAAGGGCAAAAGGTAGCTACTGAATGTTGGGCAGAAGTATGTGTAACCCCTTTTGGTTAAAGCTAGTGAGATAAGCTGACATCATGTATTGGATAAGTAAATAAAAGTTATGAAGCAAGTTTTTGGTAGACCCCATGGGGAATAGCTGCTGCAATGCTGTAGCTAATGGAGAACAATCTGCATTTTTCATTGCAGATACATTCTGACTGCAACCGACCTCTTCACCAAGTGGGTAGTGGCAAAAACCCTCTACACCAAAACAGCCAATGAGGTGTCCAGGAAGATAGTCAACATTCTTGTTGACTTTGGACTGGTAGAGAGGATCATTAACGACCAAGGACGGGAATTTGTGAATGAGGTACAGTTATATAAGTAAGACACAGTATGTGATGTGTGACATTTGATAATTGTAATTTAATCTAATTTAATTGCATACACTAGTGCATCTGCAGGTCAACCGTGGTGTTTTTGAGGCTCTGGGTGTCAAACACTGCATCACGTCAGCCTGCCACCCCCAGGCCAATGGACAGGACGAGCGCACAAACCGCAACGTGAAGACTGCGCTTGCCAAGTACTGTGGGGAGGGACAGAACGACTGGGATGCCCATTTGAGGGGCCTACTATTGTGTAACAACTGCATATGTAAACAATTCAAACAAACATAGAAAGAAACAAAAAACAATTCAAACAATATAGAAAGATGGTGAAATGCTATTGATTGTACTTTTGTTTTGTTTTACAGCGATCAACCAAGTACACCCCGTACTTGGCACTGTTCGGACGGCACCCTCGCAGCCCAGGTGTCATCAACACAACACAGACTGAGGAGGGTGACGACTCAGCTGTGGTTGTGGTTGATTTGCCAGAGGAGGATGTACAGGCGAAGACTGTCGAAGTTACAGATCTACATGCAAAGGTGATGTAAAAATTGCAATTTATGCATAATAATATCTAATAATAACAAATATGCATACAATGGCAATATATGCTATAAAATATGAATATGTTTTAAGGGACAATTAATTAAATTATAACAATTTTTCAGATTTACCAGAACATCCAAATTGCCCAGGCAAGGCAGAAAAAGGCCTACAAGGCCCGGAACAAAAAGGGGGTCAAATCCTTTGACTTCAAAGTTGGGGATGAGGTCCTACGGGCAAACAAGCGGAAGAGGGAACAGGAGGTGAGCATGATGCTGAATGGTAAATAATAGTGTTTTTTGTTAGTTCAATAGTTGTGATTGCACCATGCATTTTATTCCTTCAGTGTGAGCGGTCTGACAGTGTGGTGGGCAGCAATGCCATAAGAAATGACCACAGCTATGCCGCAACAATGCGAGAGGAAGACTCCAAGAAAAAGAGGACAGAAGACGACAACTTGGGTATGTTTCTCTTCACCAGTACTGTATATTACTATAACCTTATATGAAAACGGTGCCACTACACCACTGGCTGTAGAACTGTTTCTATGGACCACTGTAAGAGGACTTTAAACTGTTTTTGTCTTGTAGACCGTGGCAAGTCCACCCTCCTGGGAGCGGAGTGGATGAAGAAGAACGCCCACCGGCTGGAAGGGAAGGTCCAGGAGCCTGCTTTTCTTCAATTGGACAAAATACAGAGAGAGGAAATAGAGGCTAAATTGAAACTGACTGAAGACGAAGAAGAACGTCAAGAATTGCTGGACATTTTTTTTTTGAATTTGAACATTCAATTGATTATGATTTATTTCTGTTAGAGGTCAAGGACAATCTTGGCATCCCTGTGTGCGCAAGTTTCAAGGCTCCCAGTTCGGAAGAGTGATTGATTAATTAGTGTGTTTGCAGTCGCAAATATAAAACTGAATCTGAACAGTAGTGTGAACTACATGTTGGTCACATTACCCCAAACGATAACGGTGGATGACCGATGGCCTTATTCACTTATTCCTTCCAGCTAGAGTCTGGATCTAGCTAGAGTTATAGTCATGTCAGATGGAGGGGCTTTTGACACGTGCATGCTGTCTGAGTCAGTCCATCCTCTTCATGGGCGTGGGTTAGATGTGGCTACAGGCCCCACGCTTTCAACTGACAGGCTCTCCCTCCGTCTCTCTGGGGCCTACGTCCAGGATCGGCCTGGTGACAGACTAGACAGCATTATTAACATTGGCCATGGAATTGATAACTTTATTATCACATAACAGCTATTTGAAGCAAACTATGGAAAAACTGAATTACAGATATCTCTAACTGTCGTTTTGACTAGTCAGAATGACGTTATAGATATCTTGAATACAAATTTAGACTAGTAAAAATCGAATTACGACTAGTCAAATTTAGCTAATAAATGTTAAAACGGCTTGCCATACTAACACACAGTTTCAGATCTACTAACGGGTCTTCGTTGTCATCGTTGGCATCGCGAATCATAGCGAATCATAGTGCTACCTATGGCCGGAAAGAGCAGAACCTATGACCGGATCTGGTAGGGTAGGAAAAACCTCCAGGGTCGGAAAAACTGGTACCTACAACGTCCCCAGGAGAGGGGGGGGAGGCATCATCAGAGACTCCAAACAGAGCCTCCATTTTGTGCTGTTCCGTGTGCGATCACCAGAGGGCAGCGCAGCCTGGCTCAGAGACGCCTCCATCTGCTCCAGATGTCTCGAACAGGAACCATGATGGGACTTAGTTTAATTAAAACCGTTTCATTGTAATTCGTGATCTAATTCAATCCCGACGTTAATTAACATCTGTGAGGGTGTGAGAGGAGAGACAGAGAACTCCATTGAGGAGGAGGACACAGTCAAACAGACATTCAGCAAAACATGACACAGCCACGATATAGCCACACAGCCAATCAGAATTAGACATGATACAGCCACACAGCCAATCAGAATTAGACATGATACAGCCACACAGCCAATCAACCGTAGACATGATACAGCCAAACAGCCAATCAACCATAGACATGATACAGCCAAACAGCCAATCAACCGTAGACATGATACAGCCAAAGAGCCAATCAGAAGTAGACATGATACAGCCAAACAGCCAATCAGAAGTAGACATGATACAGCCACACAGCCAATCAACCGTAGACATGATACAGCCAAACAGCCAATCAGAATTAGACATGATACAGCCAAACAGCCAATCAGAAGTAGACATGATACAGCCACACAGCCAATCAACCGTAGACATGATACAGCCAAACAGCCAATCAGGAGTAGACATGATACAGCCAAACAGCCAATCAGGAGTAGACATGATACAGCCACACAGCCAATAAGCTGTATGTCAACAGCTGCATTAGTTGCATGTTGTTGGGGGTTAAAGAAGATGAGTCATACTTTATGAAATATGACAGGAAAGAGCGAGATAGGGGGAGAGAGAGAGGGAGGGATAGAGAGAGGAGAGGAAGAGTTGAAGAGAAGGAGAGAAAGAGATGGTGAAAGACAGACAGAGAGAGAGAGAGAAAGAACAAAAGAAAGAAAGAAGGAAAAAAAGAAGTGAGAATGAGAAAGACAGAGAGAGAGACATGCCTCTATTCTGACATCTTTTCTGTTCTCTGTCATCTTCTGTGAAGTTATAACGTTGTAAATCACTCTGACGTTTGCTCTTCTTGTGTCGATAAAGCTTGTTTGAGTTTGAATGAGACGTGACACAGGTGGGGTTCAGATGGGAGACAGACATACCGGCAGGGACAGAAAGAGAGTGGGAGACAGAGAGAGAGAGAGAGAGAGAGAGAGAGAGAGAGAGAGAGAGACAGAGGGAGACAGAGAAAGAGAGAGGCACAGAGACAGACAGAGAGAGAATGACACAGAGAGAGAGAGAGACACAGAGAAAGAGAGAGAAAGAGAGACGGAGAGGGACAGAGAGAGAGATGGAGAGAGAAACAGAGAAACAGAGAGAGAGAAAGAGAGAGGGGGGGAGAGAGAGAGAGAGGTAATGCCATTATGATGTTGATTTGCCCTTAGGCTCACAGATCCGAGATTCAGAGATCCAGATTCAGAGCCACAGGCCGTATGAAACAACATGTTACATCACACCATGAGGTCATCAATGTGAGCCGCCCACATTAATCCCACCATGACAGACATTACACACTCTAACACACTCTAAACACACTCTAACACACTCTAAACATACTCTAATCACACTCTAAACACATACTAAACACACTCTAAACATGCTTTAAACACACTCTAAACACACATGATGTGATGTCACAGAGAAAGGCGGAGAGAAATAATGTGCAGCAGGGTTGTCATGGCGATGAGTCACCTTGGGAAGACGCTCACTCAGCTTACGGCCCTGGGATTCACCTCGGCGGGCTAACACACACACACACACACAAACACACACACACGCACACACACACACACACACACACATAGACAGACAGACAGACAGATAGACAAGCAGGCAGACAGACAGACAAGCAGGCAGGCAGGCAGACAGATAGACAGACAGACAGACAGACAGGTAGGTAGGTAGGTAGGCAGGTAGGTAGGCAGGCAGGCAGACAGGTAGACAGACAGACAGGCAGGCAGACACACTGAGTAATGAACAAAAATGAACACATTTATAGTATTTATTAATGCTGCGTCATGAAAATGTATCACACATTCCTCAGATATGACATCACATCCTGTTCCTCTAAAGGATTCACAGCCCACCTGCTGTACCACCTGACCTCCTCCTCATCCACCTCATTCTCCTCTTCTTCCTCTTCCTTTTCAAAGACAAAGTAGGTTCTTCTCTGGTTGTCTGGGTCGATCTCTCTCTATCTCCTCACACACCACCACACACACACGCACACACACACACACACACACACACACACACACGGTAAGCTCAGGGCCACAAACAGTAATTAAAATGTGATGTCATCGGCCAGGCCCTGAGTTAGTGGACCTGCAGTGCTTCCCTGATGGAGCAAACATGACATATGTGAGTATGTGTGTGTGTGTGTGTGTGTGTGTGTGTGTGTGTGTGTGTGTGTGTGTGTGTGTGTGCGTGCGTGTGTGTGTGTGTGTGTGAAGCTGCTTAATGAGAGGTTTAAAAAACACATTTAGTAGAAACACACACACACACACACACACACAATACCTTTGACATTTTGATGCACTGACTGAAACACTCTAGCTGAGCTGTGTTTCCTGTGGCGGCCATCTTGTTTTTGTCTGTGTAATAATACGTAAGTGGCATGACTTCACTACCGTTGTCATGGGGACCCAGCCATGGATGCATTTGGAAAGAATGACTGTTGGCATGAAAAAGAGAGGGATGAGAGGAGGTGGAGAAGGAGGAGAGGGAGGACAAGGAGGAGGAGGGATACACAACAAGGTTGGACATGGGAATTAACATTTGTGAGAGACAGAAGAAAAGAGCGTGAGAGAAGGAGAGGAGAAGAGAAGGAGAGGAGAAAGACTGAAAAACAGCGAGAGGAAAGAGTGAGCTATTTTAAGGCTGCAGGTTGTCATGGAAACAGCAGCCTCGCTACAAAATGGAGACGTCTAGAACACATGGATCGACAAACAAATGGCTCCCTCTCCCTGGGTTCCATCAACCACACTAGCATAGGCTAAGCTAGGCTTAGAATGGCCATGTGTTCTGGATGGCATGCTACGTAGCGTGGCTAACACATAGTAGCCTCTGTGGTCTCTGTCGCTGGGAGAGGAGGGTGGAGAGGAGGGTGGAGAGGAGGGTTAGCAGGGGGGGGGGGGGGGTCACAGGCAGCACTGTCCATTCACTCACTCTGTCCTGCAATCAACAGTCATTTAGCTGCTTCTCTCTCTCTCTCTCCCTCTCTCTCTGTCCCTCTCTCCCTCTCTCTCACTCTCTCTCCCTCTCTCTCTCTGCTTCTATCTCTGTTTATCTCCCTCTCTTTTTCTCGGTCTATCTCTCTGCTTCAATCTCTCCCTTTCTCTCTCTCCGTCTCTCTCATCTCTCTCTGCTTCAATCTCTCTTCCCCTCTCTCTCTCTCTCACTCTCTATCTCTCTGCTTCAATCTCTCTCTCCCTCTCTCTCTCTCTCTGCTTCTCTCCCTCTCTCTGAAGGACAGAGGTATTCCCACATTTCTCGGTTGCTATAGCAACACTGCAGCGAGAAAAAGAAAGAGAGGACGCAGGGAGGCAGGAGGGAAAGAGAGGGAGGGGAGGAGGAGAGCAGGGGAGGAGAGGAGGGGAGGGGAGGAGGAAGGGAGGAGAGAGGGGGAGGGGAGGAGAGAGGAGGTGGGGGAGGAGGGGGTTAGAATGCGGCCTAAGATGAAAGGATGTTAACAATGCTAATACTAGCTAGCCATAGCTAGTCTAGAGAGAGTCCTAGAGCCCACATCACCCAGACTACAGTCCTATTGGAGCCCACAGCACCCAGACTAGAGGATGAATCCCCCCTAGGAATCAATGAAAATGTATTTGTAGTACTTTTTACATAAACAAATGTCACGAAGTGTTTCACAACAAAAACAATACTTAACAATAAACACGATACAAACAATATGACCTAACACCAATATGACCTAAAGCAAGTCCACAGCTCCCAGACCCACAGACCCACAGCTCCCAGACCCACAGACCCACAGCTCCCAGACCCACAGACCCACAGACCCACAGCTCCACAGCTTCCAGACCCACAGACCCACAGCTCCCAGACCCACAGCTTCCAGACCCACAGCTCCCAGACCCACAGCACCACAGCTTCCAGACCCACAGACCCACAGCTCCACAGCTTCCAGACCCACAGACCCACAGCTCCCAGACCCACAGCTTCCAGACCCACAGCTCCCAGACCCACAGCACCACAGCTTCCAGACCCACAGACCCACAGCTCCACAGCTTCCAGACCCACAGACCCACAGCTTCCAGACCCACAGCTCCACAGCTTCCAGACCCACAGCTCCACAGCTTCCAGACCAACAGCTCCACAGCTCCACAGCTTACAGACCCACAGACCCACAGCTTCCAGAACCACAGCTCCACAGCTTCCAGACCCACAGACCCACAGCTCCACAGCTTCCAGACCCACAGACCCACAGCTTCCAGACTCACAGCTCCCAGACCCACAGCTTCCAGGCCCGCAGCTCCACAGCTTCCAGACCCACAGCTCCCAGACCCACAGCTCCACAGCTCCCAGACCCACAGCTCTCAGACCCACAGCTCCCAGACCCACAGACCACAGCTCCCAGACCCACAGCTCCACAGCTCCCAGAGTCACATGTCTTGTCCACAGACATGTAAGATCCATGTGCCAGCCAGCAGGGGTCCAACCAGGCCTGCTGCTCAGTATTCCTCCAGCGTCTCAGCCTGCTAGAGAGGCTGACCTCCTCCACAGGTTCACCCACCATCCACCGCCTATGTCATGGCTCCAATCTTGTCATTTTAACAACATAATTTATGGATATGATGGATTTATTTATGGATTTATGGATATGACATACATACAGACATATATACAGTATATGGCTGTGCTGAGTCTGAAATGACTGCCCAATTAATGCATGCCCATGTATGTATGTATGAATGTATGTATGTATGTATGAATGTATGTATGTATGTATGTATGAATATGTATGTATGTACTGTATGTATGTATGTATGTATGAATATGTATGTAGGTATGTATGTATATATGTATATATGTATCTAGGTATGTATGTATGGAGGTATGTATGGAGGTATGAATGTATGTATATATGTATGTATATATGTATGTATGTATGAATGTATGTATGTATGTATGTATGCATGTATGTATGTATGAATGTATGTATGTATGGAGGTATGTATGTATGTAGGTATGTATGTATATATATACTGTATATATATGTATGTATGAATGTATGTATATATGTATGTACACTACATAGCCAAAAGTATGTGGACACACTGGGGCTGTTTTTCATGGTTTGGGCTAGGCCCCTTCTAGAGAGAGTCTGGTGGCGTCGGCCTTGATTTCAATGTGTATAACTATTTGCAGTTGAATGAGCCTGGCGGACATCCTGAAGAAGTCACACCCTCACCATTGTCAATTCTTTGGAACTTGTAATGTGCCTGAGGAAATTGCACCCTGGCTATGCCTTTGCGATTTGTAATGCATCTCAAACCTTGTCCTTTGTTGGGAATGATATTTAAGGAGAGGGACAGCGAGATAGTCTTGGAATCGTTAGGCCCGTCGCAAGCACCATTCTCCCGCGTTGTCCTTGACGCATGTTAAGGTATGGTTAAAACTTGAAATTGGTTATTTTGTTGATACTCTAATGTCATTTTCTGTTAAAACAGCACAACATAATCGTGACCAGGTTATCACAGAGTTTACCATCAATGTCTAATGTTCACATGCATCGTTAACGAGACGTAGAGAGAGTCATCAGTTTCAGTTATTGGCTTGAGCATAAACTTCTCGCAAGCCGATTTATCTTAACTTGACGACATGGTGAAATAGCATTTTGGATATTCTTAATGGAATCTAGGATCCGATATGATCTATTGTCTGTCACATAGGGATGAGCAAAGCATTGTCAATCATTATTAACCATGAAATAATCTTTTGGAGTCAGATATAACGTAACTTGTGTTAGTTGGTCATGTGACCACTTGTGCTGAGTTTGTTCGATCATGTCCGTAACTGTTAGAAGTAATCATTGGGAATACATTTTTGACCTTATCTATTCTTCAGTGTTTTATTTTCATATTCTACACCCTTAGTTCCAGTGAAGGGAAGTCTTAATGCTACAGCATACAATGAGATTCTACAGAATTGGATGCTTCCAATTTGAGGAAGACCCTTTCCTGTTTCACCATAACTGTTTCCCCCAGAAGAGTGGAGAGCAAGCAAAGGGGGAACCAACTCCATATTAATGTCCATGGTTTTGGAATGAGATGTTCAACAAGCACATATGGCTGTGATGTTTGGGTGTCCACATACTTTTGTATGTATGTATGCATGAATGCTTGCCTGTCTGTGTGTGTATGTGTATGTGTATGTGTGTGTGTGTGTGTGTGTATGAATGTATGTATGTATGTGTGTGTGTGTGTGTGTGTGTGTGTGTGCGTGTGTGTGTGTGTGTCTGTGTGGCTGTGTGTCTGTGTGTCTGTGTGTATGTATGTATGTACAATATATAAAAATCTATCTCTATGTCTGTGCTGAGTGTGAGGCCAAAGGGGCTCTCTGTCAAGATGGTGGGTCTATATGGGGCAGACCTACGCTGAATAAAGCATGCGGAGTGGAGAGGCCATGTGTTCGGCTTGGCCCAGGGTGGTGGAACGTTCAGACAGAAATATATTATGTAGAAGAGACACGGTCTGGCATACGGACACATGGCAGCTCTGTTCACCACTGATCTCTGTTCCCTGTGTGCTATCACAGGGAGAATATGGATGGAACATGTTTATCTTTATGGGTGATAGATTATGAACTAGGCCTGTGTGTGTGTGTGTGTGTGTGTGTGTGTACATGTGCGTGTGCGTGTGCGTGTGCGAGTGTATGTGCGTGCGTGCGTGTGTGTGTCCTCAACACGCCACGTGATTCTCACTCACAACATGCGACATATCCATATGGCAGTGAAGACGTGCGTGCATGTTCCCATACTGCATACACATGTATGTGCTGTGCCAGAGCAGACACGCACACTTCAGAGGCACAACTGAGAGCATCCTGACGGTATGCATCACTGCCTGGTACTGCCCAAAACCTCAAAGTGCTGCAAAGGGTAGTGCAGACAGCTGAGATCAGCGGATGTGAGCTGCCCTCCATCCACGACACGTACAAGGACAGGTGTGTCAGAAAGGCCCTCAGGATTATTAGGGATGCCAGCCACTCCAAACAGAAACTGCTCGAGCCATTGCCGTCAGGGAAACGGTACTGAAGCCTTGGGGCTAAAACCCAGAGGCTGACAAACAGCTATTTCCCCCAAGCAATCAGGCAAAAAAGGAATAATACACTGGAAGAATACAAAAGACTGCCACCCCCTAACCGACCCCACGAACAAAACAAAAATGTACATATTACAGTATTATAACTACTGCAGACTACTGGATTACTTGTATACCATTCGACTAATTTACTATTGTCCTGTATTGTATTATATTGCATTTGACAATTGGCTATCAACCCCAAGCACACCCCATACATACGGACTACGAAAACCTTAAGCTCACAGCCACTTTACTAATGAACTATCTATTATTACTAGTTGCACCAGGTGTATCCTGTCTTACCTGTACTATTGTCACCTTTATCTTGTATTATGCCTATTGCTGCAATGTCTTGTGCTGCAATGTCAGGAACCGAAGCCTAAGGGCTAAATTACACCGCAAGCGTCAACCTCGCCTTACCTCAGCGATGCGTGTGAGTTTCATTTAGGCGCCCATGTTCTCTCTCTTTCTCTCTGCGTCTCTCTGTCTGTGTGTGTGTGTGTGTGTGTGTGTGTGTGTGTGTGTGTGTGTGTGTGTGTGTGTGTGTGTGCGTGTGTTTGTGTGCCTGTGTGTGCCTGTGACTGCGTTCTGCTTATAACCATTTCACTTTTCTAATTGCTCATTAAGGATGGATGACAGCATAGACTGAACCCAGAACAATTTATAATGAACTGAAGTGAAACATTATATTATTGATGGCCATTATCAAAGGCAAACTCAATGTACAAAGATAAGGCTGGCAGTAGCAGCTCCGCAGTAGAGCCGTAACAGAATCACAGGCAGTAGGGAAGACGCAACAAAAAGTCCATCAAAAGTTCCGCCATGCACATGCGGGTTAATGTCGGGGTGAGTTTTGGGTGTAACTCTCTTGCACTTGTGTAATGTGATGGAACAATAAACTTGAAACTTGATTTCTTCATTGTACTCTGCACAGCATTTTTGCACTATTGAAGCCACTGTAAAATCCATCACTTTATTATTTTATCAATGTAGGGTTAGTTTTTTACTTACTTACGATACTAATTATTAATGTGTTATTATTGTGTTTTTTTTGTGTCTGAATGCTGCAATGTCAATGTTGAGGAACCAAAGCCAAAGAATTGTACTCTTGTACTCTACTTGTACAGTAAGTTTTATAAAACAAGGCGATTCTGATTCTGACTGTGATTCTGATACCATGCATGTGTACCTCCAGTCCAGTGGGCTACACACTCATGGAAACGCTGTGTGTCTCTTAAACATCCTGCATGTCAACTGTCTGTCTGTCCTCTCGGTCTGTCTGTCTTCTCGGCTCAATCAATAACTCATCTCCTTTCAGCATCAATAATGCCTTCCCTCACGGGACACTCATGACCTTCCTCAGGACACCTGCAGCGTGGGGGGGGGGGCTAGAGAGGGGGGGGGAGAGGAGAGAGAAAGAGAAAGAAAGAGAAAGAAGTCCTTTTGTGCACAATATATCAGAAACAATGTCTTTTTTATTTTATTTTTTATGTTTATTCCCTTGCTTCTTAAAAAGAGATAGATGCGGCAGAATAAGGAAAGAGTGAGAGAGTAGTCGTCATCCAGTCAAGTGCTCAGGAATTGCTCACAAACAAAATAAATAGACAACTATTACCAGCAATAACTCCAGCATTCATGAACACAGAACCACACATAATCTAATAATAATAATAACTTGAATTTGTATAGCGCCTTTCATAAAACCCAAGGATCTGACAATTTCCTGGCAATTCAATGCCAAGTCATCCTCCATCAATCTGCCTTTATGCATATGGGTGTAACTTACCCGAACCCGAACGCTTCTATTTCTATAGTAGAACGGTACTATTTTATTGTGATGATAACAAAAAACAACATGATTTAACCTCAAGTTGAGCAAACCTATCAATCATGGATTGTTGTGTTCTAATTATTATTATTATTATTATTATTATTATTATTATTATTATCATAATCATTGTTGTCGTTGTTGTTGTTGTTGTTGTTGTTGTTGTTGTTGTTGTTGTTGTTGTTGTTGTTGTTGTTTCATTTAGAGAGCGTCACTACAACTTCAACTATTCAATGTTTGGAGCAAACCTGGGAGAAAACTATAATGACTATAACCATAACTATAACGACTTCAAAATGTCAAACTGTCCCTTGTGGCTCCAAATATGTTGTAAAATCTAGAAGAAATGTATTCATAAGAGTTGGGCCCAATCCCATTTCTCATTTTTACCCCTCCCCCTCGTTTTGGAGTGCCACACGCTTTTCGGCTTGCCCCTCGGAACAGAGTTACAAGTGGTAGTGGTTGAAATCTTCCCCTATGAAATAGGACAACCCTTCAAGATCCTGATACGTCATCAGTAGTATCATAGAAAAGCATGGACACTCCCGATTCGTTCACAGCTTACGTTTCACACTATCAATCGATCAAACAAGTCGTATAATAAAAAAGAACAATGCTTCAATACCAGGTCAGTTCATGACAAAATAGCGGTGCTCTGTAGGCGAGCAACCCTGCACTGATATTAGAGGAGCGGTAAACGAGTCATAATTATGCCATTAAAGGGGGAAAATGCAACATGGAAATATTGTCAAATGCAGGACTGTCATGCACAAATCAGCCTTAAAACATTGTTGCAACGTTAGCTAGCTAAAGACATCAGCATAAAAGCGATGTTTTGGTTATGCTTGTTATAAATGATTGTTAAAAAGGTTTATAATACATTGAAATGACATTAAACTAACATAATACAATGGTTTTTAAAAATGTTTATTAACAAAGGAAATAATTACATTTGTGGTTTTCTTTTGTCGCTGGTGCGTTCCCCAACTATCTTGCAGATGATCCACAACGCATTCTGGGAGATTTCAACACTCAATTTTAACCTGTCCTCAGAGAAGAAGGGTTCAGCTCACCTGTCCTCAGCGTAGAACAGTTCAGCTCACCTGTCCTCCAGTGTTCCAGATTTGAGTCCTCCTGACATGACGATCAGTCAGCCAGGCCTACGTTACCTACGTTAAGGACAGGAGAGTGCTGAGCAGCAGAACTGTCTTCATCTGCGACTGATGGTCCTACTAAACCAGAACATGTCATCTCTCACACATTCCTCATCCCTCCTGTCTTCTGTCTCTCTACCTCTTTTTATTCTGCAGTTCTTTATCATCATATCGTTTGCTCCTCATCCTCTTCTGTCATCCGTCATCCCCCATTCCTCCCCTCCGATCAGGTACGATGTATAACCACATTTAAAGTTCCCCACTTTCTCCACATACAATACCTGCATTAGAGCTACCTATCGAGGGTCAGAGCTGCCCTCACCAGGGGAGGCTGGAGGAGGCTGGTGGAGGTAGAACACCAGGGGAGGCAGAGCACCAGGGGAGGCTGGTGGAGGTAGAGCACCAGGGGAGGCTGGGGGAGGTAGAACACCAGGGAAGGCAGGGGGAGGTAGAGCACCAGGGGAGGCTGGTGGAGGTAGAGCACCAGGGGAGGCTGGGGGAGGTAGAACACCGGGGGAGGCTGGTGGAGGTATGAATTGGAGGATAGGCTCATTGTAGTGCATAGAATGGAATAACGAGCCCTTCGGAATGAATGAGCCCGTCCTCCGATTTCTACCTCCACCAGCCTCCCCTGACGCTCCCCTATGGCCATCCTATGGCACAGGATAACAGGACAGTAGTACACTTCACATGTTATTTACCACAAATCCATCCTGAACTTCTTTGGAAGTTCCTGACAAATCAGGGACAATTTTGAAGAAGTGGGAAGGTTCCTCAAACATGTTTGATGAACCTCCTGAACCATATCACGTGTTAGATATTCGATTGTTCCCAATGTGCATATTTCTCATCTTTGTGCAATATGAAAAGCTAAGAATATATATTGTGTAGTGTGTATATTGTGTAGAGTGTAAGCAGCTTAAAACTCTTCAAACGGTGGTTCCTAACCTCTTTCCTAGTACGGAATGGTGAGATATTTCTGGAGCTCTGAGAGTGCTGTATTGGTAGCATGGTGACATGGTTATGATGCATTATGAATGAGTTCCTGATGCTCCGCTGCGTCTGGGATGTGTAAGTGATCCTCCAGTGTTCAGGACACATGTTCTTCAGTCATTGACCAGTGGAGGCCAGCGGAGGTAGAAATCGGAGGACGGGCTTGTTGTAATGCATGGATCGGAATGAGGAATGGTATCAAACACACGTTTCTTCATTCCGTTCCATGAAGATGGCGGCGCGTTCGCACGCGAGGCTCGGAGTGCTCCCGACGCTCGGAGTGCTCCCGACGCTCGGAGTGCTCCCGACGCTCGGAGTGCTCCCGACGCTGGTGCTTTTTAGCGTTCTTAAGTACATTTGTATGTACATTTTTATTTTAGTACTTATAGGGAACTGTTGTGTAAATAGTACCTACAGCAGACTAGACTTACTAGAAGTTGGTGCGCAAAACGAGAGGACAGTAACAGAGGAATTCTTGAAACAACAAAACATCCCACACGATATCGCTCGCTTACCGGGAGAACAATGGTACACAGTCCCGTCCCTCAGACACAAGCGACGGCGTCGAGATCGTAAGCAACGCCGAGGCCGCAGGGGAGGCCTGCTAGCTAGGCTGAGGAGAAGCCCGCATAAACCTGCTTTGCGAGTATATTCCTCTCCAACGTAAGATCCCTGGCTAACAAGATGGACGAACTGAGACTGCAGGTTGCTTCCAACAACACCGTGGGGGATAGCTGTGTGATTATTCTCACAGAAACCTGGCTCAACGGTTCCATCATCGACTCTGCGATCGCGCTAGAAGGCCGCTCGCTACACCGAGCCGACCGGACTTTGCTTAGTGAGAAGACGCGCGGGGGCGGCCTGATCATTTCTACGAAGGACAGCTGGTGCTTAAACACGAAAACTGTAAGTAGCCACTGCTCCCCAGACCTGGAATACTTGACTGTTAAATGCCGACCCACATACCTCCCGAGGGAATTCAACGCGGTGTACATAACTGCAGTATACATTGCACCAAGCGCGGATGCTAGCTTAGCATTGGCGCGGCTATATGACGTCATCAGTGGTGGACAGAGCGCGGATCCTCAAGCCGTACACATCATCGCGGGGGATTTCAATCATGCTGACCTCAAGGTAGTACTACCCAAGCTCTATCAGCATGTTAAATGTGCAACAAGAGGAGAAAAAACACTGGACAAGGTATACACCAACATCAAGCTTGCTTACAAGGCTAGACCGCTAGCTCATCTAGGCATGTCTGACCACGTGTCCATCCTCCTGATCCCAGCCTACACTCCTATGAGGAAAAGTGCTCCCATCACCACTAAGACTGTCAGAACCTGGCCAGCAGGGTCCGCTCCACTGCAGATCAGCCTGAATGACACCTCATGGCAGGAATATGAGCATGAGGACCTGGAACAGTTCACGTCGTCGGTTCTGAACCACATAGTGTTACGGTTAGTCAATGTGTTTGGACCCAGATGCAGAGCAGAACAGAATGGAAACGATGCAGGATATGATTCCAAAATAAAGGTACTCTTTATTTGAGTAAACAGTAAATAATAAACCGCACAGTAAGCGATGAAATAAACAGGGAGAAAGCAAGTCTCCTAACAAGGCAAAAGGATTAGCAATAGTCATACGATACTTATCTCCTGGGCATACGAGGAGCAATAAGGCTGCGACGAGACTAGGACAACACGCACACACACGACGCAACATAAAGTGAACAATCGACACAGAGGGAAAACACAGGGGGAACTAAATAGACCTAGACAATCACTCACAGCTGTTCACAATCACAGACAATTAGGACAGACAGAGAAACACTACACAACATAGGGGGCGCCAACAGGTCGCTCCAAGGTAGAGCGATCCCCAACCTGACACATAGTGAACTGCACCAACTCAGCCACCGTGGACAAACGTGTCCGGGTCTACCCCAACACGAAGCCATGGATGACTGAGAAGGTCCGAAAACTGCTCAAGGAGAGGGACAACGCCTACTCAGCGAAGGACACACTGCTGTACAGCACCACCAGGGCTAACCTAAACCGTGGCATCCGGGAGGCCAAGGCAGACCACAGAGAGAAGATTGAGGAATGCTTCCTGAGCAACGACTCCAGGCGGGTGTGGCAGGGGGTTCAGCACATGACAAACTTCAGAGCCAACAGGCTCACAGCCGCGGAGGACGACCCCCTGCTGGCGGAAAAGCTGAACTCCTTCTACGCCCGGTTCGACGAGGGGCGAACGGAGGTAACCACAACACAAACACCACTCTCTCCAGCTCTCAGCAGCCTCACCCTCACAGAGCATGAAGTGAGACGCGTGCTGAAGGCGGTGGACCCCAGAAAAGCCTCAGGGCCGGATGGCGTCCTGGGACGGGTGCTGAGGGACTGCGCCGACCAGCTGGCCGGGGTTTTCACCAACATCTTCAACCACTCCCTGTCCCAGGCCACCATCCCACCCTGCCTGAAAACCTCAACAATCATCCCAGTCCCATGGATCAAGGACTTCCTGTCTGACCGCCCCCAGAGGGTGCGGGTAGGCTCCCACACCTCCACAGCCCTCAGACTCAGCACTGGGTCCCCCCAGGGCTGCGTGCTAAGCCCCATCCTCTACAACCTCTACACCTACGACTTCACCCCCGTCCACCCCAGCAACTCCATCATAAAGTTTGCAGACGACACCACCGTGGTGGGCTGCATCTCGGGGGGGGACGAGGCAGCGTACAGGGATGAGGTGGAGCAGCTGGGCAAGCTGTGCAAGGCTAACAACCTGCTGCTGAACCAGTGAAAGACCCAGGAAATCATCGTGGACTTCAGGAGGAAGAAATCTGAGGTCCAGCCCCTGCGCGTCGATGGAGGGAGCGTGGAGAGAGTCTCAACCCTCCGATTCCTGGGGGTGCACATACAGGATGACCTGTCCTGGAAGACCAACACAGCAGCCATCATCAAGAAGGCACAACAGCGGCTCTACTTCCTGAGAGTCCTCAGGAAATACCACCTCAAACAGGAGCTGCTTGTGACCTTCTACCGCTGCACAGTGGAGAGCATCCTCACCTACTGCATCTGCGTGTGGTTCTCCAGCTGCACAGCCGCAGAGAGGAAAGCGCTACAGAGAGTCGTGAGATCGGCCCAGAAGATCATCGGCGCCCCCCTCCCCTCTCTGGAAGAGCTGTACAACACACGCTGCCTCAGGAAGGCCTCCAAGATCTCCAGAGACCCATCCCACCCTGGGAACGAACACTTTGTTCGGCTGCCCTCGGGCAGACGGTTCAGGACCATGTCCGCAAGGACAAATAGACTGAAGCTCAGCTTCTACCCTAGGGCAATTCAGGCCCTGAACACAGCAAAGACCTAGGTTCTAGGCCCTGAACAATTCTAGACAATTTGATGGCAGCTACTAGATTGTATTCAAGTGCAATACTGAAACACAACTGTGAACATTTCAAACCTGCTAACTGCGACACTTTAAATGAATGTGCAATAATACTATGTGCAATATGACAACCCTCGGGTACATAAGGTCCAGCGATAGGAAATGTTAGGATATTTATAGCATAGCATAGAGTACAGCACAGTGTTTTATTTGTATAGTATAGTATAGTGGATAGTCTACATAGCCTTTATTTATGTAAACCAGCTCTTTTTCCCTTCTTGTTTTTAGTAAAAAAAAAAAAAATCCTAGCACCAGGGGAGCCCCCCCTCCCAAATGTCGTTGTATGGTACCTGTACTATATAAATGACAATAAAGACCATTCATTCATTCATTCATTATTACAGCCTTCTACCTCCACTAGTCTCCCCTGGTTTTCTACCTCCCCTGGTTTTCTACCTCCCCCAGCCTCCCCTGGTGTTCTACCTCCACCAGCCTCCCCTGCTGTTCTTTTTAATTATTAAGCACCTTGTATTGCAATTTTGCACGAAAAGCGTTATATAAGTAAAGTAATATAATAAGTAAAATAAGTTGATTTGACTTGATATGTAAGGCACACATATGACCGTATATTTTCTCGACTGGAAGTGTTGTTTCCCACCAGGTAAGTAAACAATAATGTCCATCTTTTATTCCATCTGGTGTTCAGGTGTTCAGGTGACAGGTGACAGGTGTTCAGGTGTTCAGGTGTTCAGGTGTTCAGGTGTTTAGGTGTTCAGGTGTTCAGGTGTTCAGGTGATAGGTGACAGGTGTTCAGGTGACAGGTGTTCAGGTGTTCAGGTGTTCAGGTGCCAGGTGTTCATGTGTTCATGTGTTCAGGTGTTCAGATGTTCAGGTGACAGGTGTTCAGGTGTTCAAGTGTTCAGGTGTCTAGGTATTCAGGTGTTCAGGTGTTCAGGTGACAGGTGTTCAGGTGTTCAGGTGTTTAGGTGTTCAGGTGTTCAGGTGTTCAGGTGACAGGTGTTCAGGTATTCAGGTGACAGGTGTTCAGGTGTTCAGGTGTTCAGGTGTTCAGGTGACAGGTGTTTAGGTGTTCAGGTGTTCAGGTGTTCAGGTGTTCAGGTGTTCAGGTGACAGGTGTTCAGGTGTTCAGGTGACAGGTGTTCAGGTGTTCAGATGACAGGTGTTCAGGTGTTCAGGTGTTCAGGTGTTCAGGTGTTCAGGTGTTTAGGTGACAGGTGTTCAGGTGTTCAGGTGTTCAGGTGTTCAGGTGTTCAGGTGACAGGTGTTCAGGTGTTCAGGTGTTCAGGTGTTCAGGTGTTTAGGTGACAGGTGTTCAGGTATTCAGGTGTCAGGTGTTCAGGTGTTCAGGTGACAGGTATTCAGGTGACAGGTATTCAGGTGACAGGTGTTCAGGTGACAGGTATTCAGGTGACAGGTGTTCAGGTGTTCAGGTGTTTAGGTGATCAGGTGTTCAGGTGTTTAGGTGACAGGTGTTCAGGTATTCAGGTGTTCAGGTGACAGGTGTTCAGGTGTTCAGGTGACAGGTGTTCAGGTGTTCAGGTGTTTAGGTGACAGGTGTTCAGGTGTTCAGGTGTTCAGGTGTTCAGGTGTTCTGGTGTTCAGGTGTTCAGGTGTTCAGGTGACAGGTGTTCAGGTGTTCAGGTATTCGGGTGTTTAGGTGTTCAGGTGTTCAGGTGTTCAGGTGTTCAGGTGACAGGTGTTTAGGTGTTCAGGTGTTTAGGTGTTTAGGTGACAGGTGTTCAGGTGTTCAGGTGTTCAGGTGTTCAGGTGACATGTGTTTAGGTGACAGGTGTTCAGGTGTTC
Source organism: Nansenia antarctica (assembly GCF_963989245.1). Classification (NCBI taxonomy): domain Eukaryota; kingdom Metazoa; phylum Chordata; class Actinopteri; order Argentiniformes; family Microstomatidae; genus Nansenia; species Nansenia antarctica. Next base: position 20,727,922 of record NC_137681.1, on the reverse strand, counting down.
AGGTGTTTAGGTGTTCAGGTGACAGGTGTTCAGGTGTTCAGGTGTTTAGGTGTTTAGGTGACAGGTGTTCAGGTGTTCAGGTGACAGTGTTCAGGTGACAGGTGTTCAGCTGTTCAGGTGACAGGACACTCCTCTACAGGTGTGGACAGGACACTCTTCTACAGGTGTGGACAGGACACCTGTAGAAGAGTGTCCTGTCCACAGCAGAATAGAATTATAGAGAGAAAACCTCTTCCTGCTTCCCAGACCGTAGAGACACTGACTCCTCTGGTTCATCACAGAGTTCAAGTGCTGTCAGTCTACCGACAACACACTGCAGACTGGTGTGTGTGTGTGTGGACCTGGGGAATCCCTGGAGAAATACCGCTGTGGGAGTTATTTGATGTGAAGGGTAAGACAGTATAGAGAGAGAGAGACAGACAGAGAGAGAGAGCGATCGAGACAGAGAGAGAGAGAGAGCGATCGAGTCAGAGAGAGAGAGAGAGAGAGAGCAGACTCAGGGTAGGCATCCAGCCGAGAAAGAAGTAGACAGGCTTAAGATTTGATCTAAATTTGCATCAGAGCCCAAAACATTCTCTTGTCATTGTGATGAGAAATGTGTTCATTTAGAAGAGGGGGAAGATCATTCCAGAACCAGACTCCAAAGTCTGTACCCTAAAAAAACCTAACCCTAACCCTAGCCCTAAACCTTACCCTAGCCCTAACCCTAGCCCTAACCCTAAACCTTACCATAGCCCTAAGCCTACCCCTACAGTACAGCACACATGTTTGTCTCTCCTGGTCTCGTGTTGTGAGCGTGGTTCTCGCCGCCACCTCACTGTCTCACAGGTCCCTGCTGAGATCTCACGCTTCTCTAATCACATCAGCACCCCAGCAGGATGTTACATCTGCTCTCCTTCTCCTCCTTCTTCTTCTTCTTCTTCTTCTGTCACTGCTGTGTACACTCTCTCTCTCCCTCTCTCTACCTCTCTCTCTCTCTCTCTCCTCCTTTCACGGCCTCTTAAGAGCATTTCTGTGTGCGTTCCCTGGATCTGTCTGTTCTCTTCTGTTAAAGCAGATCCTGACACACAGAGACATTCTGAATATGTGTTTCTTGATTCTGTTCACTGACTAAACTAAACATTTCATATTTCCGCCAAATCCTAGGGAAGTCTGTCTATTTCTCTTATATTTATACATCATCCAGTTAAATTCTTACCCCCTTAAAGGTGTATTTAGAGAGAAAGTGCTTTTTCTGTCTCATCTCATCTTATTTGATGTTACCTCCCTTAAGTCAACACATTAGCGCTTTAGCAACACATTAGCTAACAGCACAATAGCTAGCAGCTCCAAATAAAGCTGCTTTCTGCAGAGGGACCCCCAGGGAGGTAGAGGGATCCCCAGGGACACAGAGGGACCCCCAGGGAAACAGAGGGACCCCCAGGGACGTAGAGGGACCCCAGGGACACAGAGGGACCCCCAGGGACACAGAGGGACCCCCAGGGATGTAGAGGGATACCGAGGGACCCACAGGGATGCAGAGGGACCCCCAGGGATATAGAGGGACCCCCAGGGATGTAGAGGGATACTGAGGGACCCCCAGGGATGCAGAGGGACCCCAGGGATGTAGAGGGACACAGAAGGACCCCCAGGAATTTAGAGAGACCCCCAGAACACAGAGGGACACAGAGGGACCCCCAGGGACGCAGAAGGACCCCAGGGACACAGAGGGGCAAAGAGGGAGCCCCAGGGATGTAGAGGGACCCCTAGGAATGTAGATAGAGGGACATTAAGGAACACAAAGGGACACAGAGGGACCCCCAGGGACACAGGGACAGAGGGACCCCCAGGGATGTAGAGGGACGACCACGTTGTCACACTCCTGAGAACACAACGGCGAGGGTATTTGAACCAGAGTATTTGAACCAGAGTATTTGAGAGCCTGTGTATCAAGGCTTTAGTAGTTTGTGCTCTGTAAATAATGTGCTCTGTAATAACACAAATCATACATAGAAAACTAAGTTGTACACAACTTCCAACGTTCTACCATGTTGATGCCAGTAGGGGTAGTGGTGGTCTAGTGGATAGTGAGTTGGACTTGTGATCGGAAGGTTGTGAGTTCAAATCCCGCCTGAAGCCACACCCTACCAGTGTGCCCTTGAGTAAGGCACTTAGCCCTCAGTTACTCCAGGGTGAATGTCCCTGTAATTCGTAAAATTGTAAGTCGCTTTGGATAAAGGCGTCTGCTAAATGGCTAAATTAAATTAAATTAGAAAGGATTCTTCAAAGGGACCTCCTACAGGGAAAGAACCCTTCCTGGTTCTAGATACTGTAGGTTCATGATTTGAAAATCACAACTAAAGAGAACATGCTAACGAGCATATTAATAATAATATTAAAATACCTGAGACACAACAGGTTGAATAAAGAGAAAACAAATGAACACAAAATTACGCTTTTTTATTATTATTTTGCATTTAAAGAAATCTAGATGTTTTCTATAGCTTGAATTCATCCGTTGACTTTTTTATAAAGCTTTCCCAACATGAAAATGGCCCAGTTTCTCCATGTGTCAAACAGACCCTCTTACCCGGTTAGTCCACACTTCTCACTGGGAGGACTCCATTTTGTTTTCATCATTTCCTGGCTCAAGGTCATAGATCCACATTCAGTGTCAATTATCAATGATCAATAATCAATCATCAAATTCCTCATTAAACAAACAGACACATCTGAACTGTAGCGTCCATGTTCACAGAGAGGCCACGACCAATCATATTCCATCTGTGGCCAGGTCCAATCATATTCCATCTGTGGCCAGGTCCAATCATATTCCATCTGTGGCTAGGTCCAATCATATTCCATCTGTGGCCAGGACCAATCACCATTGTCGTATGCAGAGGAGCACAGTAATGAAGGCCAATCCAAAGTCACTCAGTTATGGTGTTGTTGTTGTTGTTGTTGTTAGATGGGGCATCATCATGTTGTAGTTGGAATGTGTCTTTGTGTGTGTGTGTGTGTGTGTGTGTGTGCGTGTGTGTATGTGTGTGTGTGTGTGCGTGTGTGTGTGTGTGTGCGTGTGTGTGTGGATAATCTCCATATCACTTCAGGATGTACAAAAAAAACGTTCTGTAACTGAACGTCTTGGTTCGATGACAATGAACAGATAATGAACAGTAGTGATGAACATCCTAGCGATACCGTTGATAACACCCGCTATGAAAGGAACACCAACGCAAATGTACCAAATTTATTAAAATAAGGGGGAACAGTTGTTAAACTGTTATAGCGCGCGGAGGTTTACTCTCCCGTAGCACATTTGGGGGCAATCTAATATTCCCTCTGAGTGCCGACAGCCGACACCAAATGTAGCACGTCCACATCGACGCCATATGTCATTTCTTCTCCCTTCATTTAGATTCAGGCTGCGTGTCGCACGGGGGCGGGGGGGGTGGGTGGGGGGCGGTTCAACTCTGCCCACAAAAAGGTGTCTGTTGTGCCACACTGCTAAACACCGTCACTCTCCACCTACGCCGAGGAGGTCGGGGGAGGCCAGGGGAGGTCATGGGAGGCCTGGGGAGGCTGGCAGAGGCCAGGGGAGGCCAGGGGAGGCCGGGGGAGACCGGGGGAGGCTGGCGGAGGCCTGGGGAGGCGGGAATCAGAGGTCAGACTTGTTGAAACGCATGGAATGGTGTGAGGAATCAAACTGATAACGTTCCTGTGTCCGTTCCATGCATTACGAGGCCGTCCTCTGATCTCCACCAGCCTCCCCTGGCCTCCCCCGGCCTCCCCTGGCCTCCACCAGCCTCCCCTGGCCTCCCCCGGCCTCCACCAGCCTCCCCCGGCCTCCCCTGGCCTCCCCCGGCCTCCCCTGGCGTCCACCAGCCTCGCCTGCTCCGTGCTGCTTCTAAAGAGGAGGTTAACAGCAGGTGGAACTGAAGTAAAATGTTCAGGTAAAAATGTGAAATTCCCTGAGTGTGGATTGGTCAGCGGTCGTTTACCTGTGTGTGTGTGTGTGTGTGTGTGTGTGTATGGGTGTGTGTTTGTGGGGGGGGGGGGCTTTGAGAACGCAATACAACGAATGGATACTATCAGTCATTTGCCATTAATAGTGGACATATGTTTTAGACTCATGTTGTTAATAGTGGACATATGTTTTAGACTCATGTTGTTAATAGTGGACATATGTTTTAGACTCATGTTGTTAATAGTGGACATATGTTTTAGACTCATGTTGTTAATAGTGGACATATGTTTTAGACTCATGTTGTTAATAGTGGACATATGTTTTAGACTCATGTTGTTAATAGTGGACATTTGTTCTAGACTCATGTTGTTCCTTTCATATACATACTGTTTACTGTTGAACGTACATGGGCAAGCTGCATGTAAATATATTGTATATATCGCCCTACACATACGTTGGGTAACAATGACAATCACTGATATATTATTGTTGTTATGAATAGTAATTACATTTATTAAAATCTTTATCATCATTATTGTTGTTATCATCATCATCATCTTCATCATTCAAAAGCATATAAATCCCCGCAGTCCATCAGTGGTGTAGATGAGGACCCTAACCCTAACCCCTCACCCACCCCCCCACAACAACATCTCTGTCTGCTACACTGCTACGAGAGGGGGAGAGTGAGAGGGGGAAAGAGAGAGGGAGGGAGAGAGAGGAAGGGAGAGAGAGGGAGGGAGAGAGAGGGAGAGGTAGAGAAAGAGAGGGAGGGAGGGAGAGAGAGGGAGAGTGAGAGAGAGGGAGGGAGAGAGAGAGAGAGGAAGAGAGAGAAAGAGAGAGGGAGAGAGAGGGAGAGGTGCAGGCAGCACAAATAAGTGAGTGGTTTACATATTAGCATACATAGCAGCATGTTGGTGCAAGATCATCTCCATATGCAAAAACACTTGTGTAGTAACCTTACACACACTCACACAGACACACAGACACACACACACACACCTCCGTTCCAACACACACCTGCGCTCGCGCGCGTTTCACAGATCCAACTAACTGTTCACTTGAATACGGTTATCATGTTCCGTTTTCTCTCAATTGCATCAAACCATGTCTAAGCCTGTTCCCTGACGGCGCTCTCTCCTCTCTCCCTCGGCTCTGAACACTGAAGACTCTCCTCTCTCTCTCAGCTCTGAACACTGAAGACTCTCCTCTCTCTCAGCTCTGAGCACTGAAGACTCTCCTCTCTCTCAGCTCTGAGCACTGAAGACTCTCCTCTCTCTCTCAGCTCTGAGCACTGAAGACTCTCCTCTCCCTCGGCTCTGAACACTGAAGACTCTCCTCTCTCTCAGCTCTGAACACTGAAGACTCTCCTCTCCCTCAGCTCTGAGCAGCGAAGACTCTCCTCTCCCTCAGCTCTGAGCACTGACTGAAGATGTGCCAAATGTAACCCAGTCATACGAGTGACGAACGCCCTGTCGCCACACATTAGGAGGGCAGACATCACACTTGTGATTAGTGGGATGAGTAACTGGTGACCCCCCCCCCCCCCCCCCCCCCCCCGTATGCTGGACGGGCCTATGCTCACCCAGACACCCCGTCTCTCTCTCTCTCTCTCTCTCTCTCTCTCTCTCTCTCTCTCTCTCTCTCTCTCTCTCTCTCTCTCTCTCTCTCCTCAGATCTGCCTTCCAACAGTTGGTTCCCATTAACCGGCGAGACCGAGTTATAGGACTGATTTATTTCACATGTGATGGATACATGGCTAGACAACTGTACACATTATATCAAACTAAGCCAGAGAAAAGAATACTAAGAATCATAAATGAACACATAGCTGAAACGCCGGAAGCGTGAATGGAATGGACATAATCATGAGAGGTACACTGACTGTAAAAAGGTGGATCTTACAATCGTCATACAACCAAAACGTTACTATTATTATTATACATTTCCATTTCCAATGAACCAAAGGTGGCGGTCATGTCCCCAGCTCTGAATGCCCTTGTTTAGACGGGCATCTAATCTCCCTCATGACCGTATCGTCTTATAATGGCATCCGAACAGAGGGCCATGAGAAAGCAGTTCATATCAAATTCGTCCCGTACAGCAAAATATCAGGTTACCTGATATGAGTTCAGTTTCCACCCTGTCAACACTTAGCGCTGCCCCTGCTGGTCTTCACAGCTCATTAGCTCACTGTCAATAATGTATTTGGGGGCATAATATTATTTCACCTTCATTCAATGCTGGCACGTTATCACTTAAGTATCAGACCTGTCATTGTTAGATAATCAAGAAGCCCCCCTCCCCAACACACACACACTCTTAGAAAAGACATAAAATACTCTGAAACAAAAACAAAAACAGATGCCTGTTGTTTTTAATACTGCAGATTGGGACATAAACATCAGCTTCAGAAAGAGAATTCTGGGTGCCCACGCCCCCCGCCCCCTCCCGCCCCCTCCCGCCCCCCCCCCCCAGCGCTAGTCTCTAACCTAAATGAAGGTGGAGCCCTTATGTTTCTGAGGAGAAGCAAAACTCAAAACACGTGTTTACCGTCAAGATCAATCGACCGTCACAAACCACCGCCCCTGTCCCTTATTCACAAAAACCCCCAAAACTAAGAACAGCTCACACAACACATCCACCCGCCCCCCCCCCAACCCCCCACCCCCACCATCACCGCCCCCAAAATATCTCTGCATTGTAGTCTGCAATGTTACATATTCAAATGAAAATATATTTATATAATTTGTGGTATTTGTCACAGTAGTCCTGTACTGTACCTTCTGTGGGTCTATGTGTGTCTAGGTATGACGGTCGCCCTGGGAGACGGTCGCCCTGGGAGACTGCTCGGGGCGCATGAGAGAGGGTTGTCTGTCCGGTACAAGTGTTTTCTATGAAAGAAGAGAGTCAGAAACGTCTCTTGTATATATATATATATATATATATATATATATATATATATATACGTCGTCCTGTAAAGTCTCCGTACACCAGCATGGCAAAAGCACTGTGTGTGTGTCCAGCCTCCGCTCTCCGCCCGTCAGCGCAGACATGGGGGTTGAGGCTACAGTACTTCAAAAGGCTATTGTTCTTTATGTTTTCCTCTCTCTCTCTTTCTATGTGAATACAACTTGTAGAAACTGCAAGAAACATTTGCTTTGGCACAGATTTACATTGTAGCGATGTCCGTTTGTTTTTACTTCTTCTTCTCCCCTCCTCCCTCCAATGCTGAGATCGTTACTCCAAACACAGAGGGCCACTGTGGTGATCCTTGGCTCAGGGCAGGGTTCTGGCCAGGCTGTGTGTGTGTGTATGGATCCTTGGCTCAGCGCAGGGTTCTGGCCAGTCTGTGTGTGTGTGTGTGTGTGTGTGTCTGTGTGTGTGTGTGTGTGTGTGAGTGTGTGTGTGTGTGTGTGTGTGTGAGTGTGTGTGTGTATTGCAGTGTCAGTCCATCCTCCCCTATACTGCTGTAATGTCAATGCACCGGAGTGTCTAATCGTTCACGAGTAAACCAGCTATCAATCCCCTCTCTGTCTTTCTCCTGCCCAACCCCCCCAACCCCTCTCCTCCTCCCTCTCTCTCTCCCCCTCCCTCTCTCCATCTCCCTCCCCCTGTCTTCTCTTTGTTCTCAGATTTGAGTCTCCTGGACGTTTTCCTTGGAGTTTCCCTTGAACAGAAGAGGTTCCATTTGTGGGTTCTGGTTCTGTCCCATGAAGCCCTTGATGGATCCGTGCAGGCCCATGGTGGGCATGGGGAGGGACATGGGCAGGGGGGGGGACGTGGGGCTGAGGCTGGTGCCGTTGCCTGATGTGGCCTGCATCATGGAGGAGGAGAGGGGGACCTGGGTGCAGGAGATGGGGATGTCCTGGGCCTGCGGGCTGAGGGGGGACGGGCAGTTCTTGCCCAGGGTGCCTCCTCCGGAGCCCATGCCGAGGCCCATCACGTTGTTGTTGAAGTGGTGGGTCTTGTAGTAGTGGTGCTCAGAGCGGCCGATGTTGGGCAGGTTGACGATCTCCGGGTGGTGTATCCTCAAGGTCCCGCCCTCTCCTCCCATGCCCCCAGAATGCATCGTGGAACCCCCCGAGATCCCGCTTCCGGCCCCAGCGCCGAGCTCGTCCTCCACGTTGATGATCTCGATGGCGCGCGCCGGCCCGTGGTGCTTGTGCAGCTGGTGCTGCTTCCTCAGCTTGTAGAAGACCACCAGCATCACGGCGGCCATGAACGTGATCGCCACGAAGCAGCCGATGATGATCTTGGTGGTCTTCATCACGTCGTCCAGGCCCGGGATGTTGGTCACATCCATGATGGCCACCGTCACCGCCCTGTCCGTGCCTCTGTTGGCCCGGGGAGAGAGGGAGGAGAGGGAGGAGAGGGAGGGCGAGATGGTGACTCCGGATCTCCCCTCCCCCAGCACCCGGCCACGAGAGGTCGGACCCGGGAACTCAATCAGGGTCTCGTTGACGTACTGCCGCGCCGAGTTCTCCTCCTGGATGGTCTCCACCGTCTCCACGGTGACCGTGGTGAAGTAGCTGAAGGGGTTGTTGTTGTCGGTGGCGGAGACGTTGAGGACGGCGGTCGCCGTGGTGTTGCCGGCGGAGTTGGTGACCATGCAGGTGTACTGGCCCGTGTCCTGCACCGTCACGTTGGTGAAGTTCAGCGTGCCGTCGTGGAGCACCGAGATCCGGACCCGGTAGGAGCCGTGGGTCATCAGGGTCCCGTTGGGCGTCAGCCAGTTCACCGAGGTCATGGAGGTCCCTGTGCGACACTTCAGCTCCGCCGCCATGCCCTCCGTCACGTTGAGGTCCGTGGGCGGCTCCACGATGACCGGGGCGTAGCAGGTGAAGTGGCTCTGGTCCAGCTCGCCGATGTAGCGGCCCTTCAGGCCTGGGGGCGCGTGGCAGCGGGCGCAGCAGGTGGTGTTGCTGGGCACCGTCTCCTTCAGCCACCAGCTGAGCCACAGCACGTCACAGTTGCACACCCAGGGGTTGTGGTTGAGGTGGACGCGCTCGAGCTGGTGCAGAGGCGTGAAGAGGTCATGGGGCAGAGAGTGCAGGGAGTTGTGGGACAGGTTGAGCTCCTCCAGGTTCTTGAGGTCGTCGAAGGCGTTGCGTTCGATCACCGTGACCCGGGAGTGCATCAGCCACAGCTTGCGCAGGGACACCAGGCCCTGGAAGGACCCGGGACGGACGATCCCCAGCTGGTTCCCGGACAGCTCCAGCTCCTCCAGCCGCACCAGAGCCGTCAGGTTGGGGATGTCCTTCAGGCCGCACATGCCCAGGTTCAGGAAACGCAGGTTCACCAGGCCCTCGAAGGCCATCTCCGAGATGTAGTCCAGCTTGCGCAGCTCTCCCAGGTCCAGGCGGCGCAGGGAGGGAACGCGGTGGAAGGCGTAGGCCGGCAGCGTCTCGATGGGGTTGTTCCGGAGCCAGAGCTCCCGCAGCTTGCTGAGGTACTCGAAGGCCTGTGAGGGGACCAGGGTGAGGCGGTTGTCAAACAGCTCCAGGGTGTTGAGGTTGGGCAGGCCGTTGAACGCCCCCACCTCGATCTGACGGATGTGGTTCTTGGACAGTTGCAGGATCTCCAGGTGTCTCAGGTGTTTAAAAGTGTCAGACTTTATCACCTGGGGAGGAAGGCATACATACAAGCACACACACAGACACACAGACACACACACACACACACACACACACACACACACACACACATAATAGATGAAACTTGATTCATTCAGTTGACCCTATTCTGTGTAGTAACAATGTTAACATTGTTTTAACATGCTGTTACAGTGGTTTAACATGCCTTTACACAGTGGTTTAACATGCCTTTACACAGTGGTATACATTTGAGAATGCTTGTTAACTGCATAGTAATGGAACTCAATAGTGTGTGTTATTTATACAAGTGGAACAAGCATTTACTTGTGTAATAACACTATTAAAGTGAAATGTGGGGCTGTTCCATGTGTAATAAGCCGCCATCACATCACTGCTGCATCCCAAGACCTGCACTGGCTACCTGTCCATCAGGACCTCGCTGCTCCTCACTGACAAGGCCTTACATGACTCTGGCCCAGCCTCTCTGTCTGAGCTCTGCCATACTGCTCTGCTCCCTCCACTGTTCTCTCCGCTCTGCTGACTCCCTCCTCTCCCCAGAACCTGACTCCCCCCTCTGGGTGGTAAAGCCTCCTCACTGTATATAAAACATCTACTCTTTAAAACATATGTGTGTGTGTGTGTGTTTGTGTGTGTGTGTGTGTGTGTGTGTGTGTGTGTGTATGTGTGTGTGTGTGTGTGTGTGTGTGTGTGTGTCTGTGTGTGTGTGTGTGTGTGTGTGTGTGTGTGTGTGTGTACCTGGATGGTGTTCTCCTGCAGGTTGAGGTATCTGGTGTTGACAGAGATGCTCTCCGGAACCTCCTCCAGACTCTTCCTGGTGCAGATGACTCGGCTCGCCTGATTGGAGCAGCTACAGGGGCTGGGGCAAGCGGGCGCGGCCTCGGTCGTCTGAGGCCCATGGTGGTGGAGCCACAGCAACAGTTGCACCAACCAGAGGAGGGGGGAGGGGGCGGAGGGGCTGGTCACCATGACAACGCGCATGGCGACTGGGTCATGACCCAGCCCTGTATCTATGATGCTTGGTAAGTCACCGCCGCGGACACCGGAGCATTAAGTGGTTATCTCCACGCTCATCTTCACTCACTGGTATTCTGTTTTATTAAAGTGCTCGCTTTAAAAAAGAGTGAGGAACAGACGTGGTGTTATATTACACACACTCCTGATTTATCATTCATGTACCCTCATCTTACTTTGATCATGTCTGTTTGAACAGGAAAATTATGTCTATTTTTCAGCACATCTTTTTAGGGAATTATGTATTGCTCAGTTCCCATGACAATTATTAGAATAATAAATTAAACGTCTTATGGGCGTTGTGTTGGAGGAGGGGGGGGGGTGTCTATGGAGGGATGCTCCTCACTGTAGGAGAGAGAGAGAGAGAGAGAGAGAGAGGGAGGGAGGGAGGGGGGGAGAGAGAGAGGGAGGGAGGGGGAGAGAGAGAGGGAGCGGGGGGAGAGAGAGAGAGGGGGGTGGGGGAGAGGGATGGAGGGGCGTCAGTCAAGTGCAAGTACAAAGCATTGAAGGCAGTCTAACATATCAGCACAGGAAACAAAGGCCAGGTACACTAATGGAGGATAACTCAACACATTGTTAATGATAACTCAACACATTGTTAATGATAACTCAACACATTGTTAATGATAACTCAACACATTGTTAATGATAACTCAACACATTGTTAATGATAACTCAACATATTGCTAATGATAACTCAACACATTATGAGTGATAACATAACATCTTGTGCTGAAATATTTCCCTGTCCTGTCAGGCAAGACGGCATAGTTAGGGCAGGGGTTCGACTAGGGCAGGGGTGTAAGGGAGGATTCACACCTAGCTAGTTGGTCCGAATCAGGGAGCGTTTCCCTCCTAATTCGGTTCGTTGGGGCATATGTGAACAGAGCAATCGCACTCTGATCCGGAGCAAATCAACCGGACCGAGTCCGCCTAGACAAGGTGATCTCGGTCCGATTGCAATCGCTCCATGGAGCCAATCGTTTGCAGTGAGAACGCACGTTACCCACAAACCAAATACAACTCAATTGCTGTACCCTGCACTGTCGAAACATCAACACACAATCAACTTTTGATTGTCAAACACACAATATAATATGAAAATAAAACACTGAAAATAGATGACAGGTCAAACATAAGACAGATGTATTCCCAATGATTATTTCTAGCAGTCATGGACATGATCAAACAAACTCATACAAGTGGTCACATGACCAACTTACACAATTTAACATCACGTTATATCTGACTCCAAAAGACAAAGTCATGATTAATAATGATTGACAATGCTTTGGTCATCCCTGTGTGACAATCGATCATATCGGATCCTAGATTCCATTAAGAATACACAAAATGCTATTTCACCATGCACTCACGTTAATATAAATCGGCTTGCGCGGAGATTATGCTCATGCCGATAGCTGTATTATCCGTCTCATTAACAATGCAAGTCAACATTAGACATTGATGGTGTGGTATATTTCCACACACACATAGACCACCTGTGTATAGAACCTGTAGATAACTGTCTTATTGCACACACATTCATAGACCTTTATAGTTCTGTTAAGGTTCTGCCTTTTTCATTGTCTCCAAGATTCCTAACAAGTTTTTTTTTTTATTAATTAGCATTCCTTTGTCCTAGAGAACACATGGTCAAGATGGCCTCCCTTCCTGTGACCTGACCCCTGCTCTTTGACCTGAGTGATACTGTCTGTAACCTATCCCTCTTTTCACACCTTAACCTGTCCTGAGTAAGGTGATAGGACTGTATGGGCCCTATTATGCACTTCTTAACTTGCCGTCTTAAGTGTTAATTAAGACGCACCGCCAGGTTAAGACCTACCGCCACCCTTATTATGCGCTTCATACGCGCTACTGCTATTATGCAGGTGTTTTGCTCATTGTGGGAGTGTTCATATGTTAATGAAGTGCACTAGGCGCCCCTGCTATTATGCGATCTGACTTTGCTCCTATCGCTAAGAAGTGGTTTGAAAAGTTCTTAAGTTTAGACTTCATGCACGTTTTGAAACACGAGCGCGCCTCCGCGGTTTGCGCATGCATGTGGGCACACATGAACACGCACGTGGCTCCACGGCAAGACGTCAATTACGGTCACAGTATAAATGCTTTATTTCAGAAGGGAGAGGCAGAGAAGCGCGCTGACCTCCTTGCTAGGACTTCCATAATAGCATAGCGCTAATGACTCAACGCAGCCGGTTCTTAAAGGGAATGGCACCTGGCACGCTGATTGGGTTGATTGAGAAGACGCCCAAAACACACCCATGACTAATTTCTTTGCTTAGCGCCGGGTTTTAGGCGCCCACTACAGCACGCATAATAGCAAAGTGGCCTTGACCACGCCTCCACGTCTTAAGTTTAGATCTACCGCCTCGTCTTATTGATGAAGTGCATAATAGGGCCCTATATGTGTCTTGTCATAGCCTTGTATTACCATATTACTGGGAGTATAAAATGTGTGAGCTAAGACAACCCTTTCTCTGCCCCGCTGACCATCGACCAGAGCTGACCCACAGACCTCTCTCTAACATCCAGAGTAGGAATGCTGTAAGCTGTATGTAACTTTGCTTAAATAGATAGTCTGTAACTCAGAAGCTTTGCTTGTGATCTATTTCAACAGAGTAGCTACACAGTATGTAAATATCCCACAATGGTAAACTCTGGGATAACCTGGTCACGTTTTGTTAGGAAATTAGAATAGGGTTCTCAAAAGTTGATTGACACAAATTCTGACCAATCACAAAACTTTTAGCAAGCGCATGGTGTTGAGGGCATATTCAGAACCATAGCTGACCTGAAGATCCTTTGCTCTGTCAAGATTGCAGTGTGAACACGAATTGAACCAGGTCCAAGTGCAACATTGTAACCAAATTATAGGTGTGAAGACTAGGGCAGGAGTTGGGCAGGGGTTCTAAGACCAGGGTTAAGACTAGGGCAGGGGTTCTAAGACCAGGGTTAAGACTAGGGCAGGGGTTCTAAGACCAGGGTGACTAGGGCAGGGGTTCTAAAGCCCAATGCACACAGCGTGCAATTTCTGTTGCACGACAACATTCCATTTTGAAGTTTGAATGGAAGTCTATGAGAAAATCGCATCCCAATGCACACAGCCCCGATTTTAATCGCACAGCGAAAATTCGATTCCATTCATGACAACAATGGAATGTTGTCGTGCAACAGAAATCGCACGCTGTGTGCATTGGGCATAAGACCAGGGTTAAGACTAGGGCAGGGGTTCTAAGACCAGGGTTAAGACTAGGGCAGGGGTTCTAAGACCAGGGTTAAGACTAGGGCAGGGGTTCTAAGACCAGGGTTAAGACTAGGGCAGGGGTTCTAAGACTAGGGCAGGGGTTCTAAGACCAGGGTTAAGACTATGGCAGGGGTTCTAAGACTAGGGCAGGGGTTCTAAGACTAGGGCAGGGGTTCTAAGACCAGGGTTAAGACTAGGGCAGGGGTTCTAAGACCAGGGTTAAGACTAGGGCAGGGGTTCTCAGAGGACGTGTGCAGTCTAGCTGCTGAGGCAGAGACGCCATTTTCTTCAAAGTACGACAGAGACAAGATCTGGGTCAAGGCTTCAAATGGGGCTCAGAATTCCAAAGGTTCAACGTCCAGATCTGCTATATGTGTGAGTCAGTCTCAATCATGGTCCTTGAACAGACACACACACACACACACACACACACACACACACACACACTCACAGAGCCGCTGGCGATGCAGGCTTTAGTTCCAGCCCATCACCCACACAAACACATTATGGATTGCATGTGTGATAGTATTCCTCATTCCATTCCATGCATTACAATGAGCCTGTCCTCCGATTTCTACCTCCATCAGCCTCCACTGCAGTACATGCTGCAGTATATGTTCTTTGTAAGTAACTCAAGCTGTACACCTCTAGACAGTCCAAAGGGCCTCTCAGGAAAGTGCACAGACTAAATGTTTAAAAGCTAAATGTGTTATGAAGCTTGTTATGTAGCAAAGGCTAAGGGGCTAACCCCCTTCCTCACACTCTACTCACAGCATTTGAGGAATGTCATATATTTTAATCATTGAACAACTTTAGTGAGTGATAATCTGAGTTGATTTGAAACACAGGACCCCTTCCCTGCCCCCCTTTATTGTCCTCTCCATGCCCTCCTCCATATAGCCCTGAGCCTCTCTCTAAAGGGGCCATGTTGACTACAGCCTTTACAAAGCTAGCACCAAAGTAGCTCTCCAAAAATGTAGCATCCAACGTCCAACAGGAATTCTGCATAAATCCACAAATGAGACACTGTAGGCTGCTAAAGAATTGGTAAACACTGAACTCAGGAAATAATGCGACTCACAAGACAAACTGTCAATCAAAGATGCACCGTCACGCCCACACCAACAGAGCGAGCATTCCAATGACAGGTAGAGGCAATGGGGGTGGGGATAACGATTTAAAATGTTTATGGATGACCTATCTTACAAAACAACACACACCGTGACTCTTTAGACACTCAGGGATGTTTGGAAATTCAAAGAACAACAATTACATTACATGTATATTCCCTTTAAGACCAACGGCCCCTTTAAGACCAACAAAGGCGACCATCGTCAGAAGCTCCAGCTCCAGAATGATGTCATTCGAAGGCTTTACAGCTAAAACTCCCTAAATACCTCTTCCCTAAATACCTCGACCATGCGTTCACACAACTACAATATCCCATGTCCTCGGTGGTTTGACTCCGCAGTGAAACGGTGGCGAATTTAACGAGGTCTGTGGTGATCCGGTCCTGAACTACCCCTCCTCTCCTAGGCAACGGATGCATGGGCTCCTAGAAACCCGGTTGCTGTGGCAACCGGCTCACTCACCATCTTGTGTTTGGCTGCCCAGTGGCCTCTCTCTCTCTCTCTCCGCTAGCAAGCTCAGGACTGGTGCAGTCAGCTAGCAAATCAACGGCTAGCATTTTGGACTGATCAGTGAAGCAATGTTCAATTAATTAACACCTCCGACCTCAGACTGAGCGTAGCCTAGATCAAGCTGCAGCACAGCCCAATACGAGTGTAACACTTGTATAGTCAACCAATACTGTAGATCAGGGGAGGTGGGTGAAGGTAGAAATCAGAGGACGGGCTCATTGTAGAGTATGGAATGGAGTGGAATGAGGAATGTTATCAAGCGCACGTGTTTGATATCCTTTTGTGGCTTTGAAACCTCTCCCCTTTCCGTTCCATGCAGGATAACGAGCCCATCCTCCGATGTCTACCTCTGCCAGCCTCCCCTGCTGTAGATGCTCAACACACTATCGACACACTCTCAGGATGTGTCAGCTGCATGTCTGTTACATTGCGAAAAGGAAGCACAGACATTCACCTAATGTAACTGTCAACACAGGGGTTTGCTGCAGTGACTTTAACAAAAATCATCAAATAGGTGAGTTGAAAGTTCACACCTTGAGACTGAGCCCAACTCCACACAGAACACACATCTGGAGAAAGAGACAGACTTCCCATCGTCCATCTCACGATGTCACAGAGTTTCTGGTCCAGCGATGACCTCTTAGTCATAACGCACGGATGCCTTCATCTCTCCATCACACAGACCTACTGTATACGCCATTTAGCGGACGCTTTTAATCCAAAGCGATTTACACTGCTGTGACTGCATACATTTTTCCGTACATAATATGGTCCCAGCGGGAATCAAACCCACAACCTAAGCGTTGTTAGCTCCATGCTCGACCAACTGATCCACAGAGGACCAGTGAAGACCTTGATCTCTCACCACACACACTCTGAGGAGACACAGACTCAGATCTTAATGCAGGCCTGTAGATAGGTCAGCCTCCACCGAGGCTCAAACCCAGCACTGAGAACTCTTAAAGCAACCATTAACACACGTCCTGAGGGACAATGCTAAATATAGGCTTGTGAGCATCAAACAAAACACACACACACACTCACTGGGCACATACTGTACAGACACACATACATATGCGCACACACACACACACTCATACACACTCACTGGGCACATACGGTACACATACCGCACATGCACACACACACACACATGCACACTCACTGGACACACATGCGCACGCACACACACACTCACTGGGCACACACACACACACACACACAAACACAGATCCTTTGAATCGACTAAGTTGTTAGCTAATTCAATGTGATAACTGTGATTCTGAGACAGGAGATCTAATAGCTGCATTACTGCTGTGTGTGTGTGTGTGGGGGGGGGTGTACGTGTGTGTGTGTGTGTGTGTGTGTGTGTGTGTGTGTGTGTGTGTGTGGTGTGTGTGTGTGTGTGTGTTTGTGTGTGTGTGTGTGTGTCACATGGCAGATGAGCTGCATCACTTCCAGGCTTGGTGTCAGATGGAGAGAGTGTTGAAACTGCCAACTGGTAAACCGTATGCCTTTTTATTACGGTTATGTTTACGGTTATAATTTGTATTTTTGGATTATATTATTATTCATTTGTCACTTTATTTTGTTGCTGCTGTTTGCGGTGTGAGCTTCTGTGACGCCCTAACCCTCGGGGGTCAATAAAGGACCTATCTATCTATCTATTTCTATATATCTCTATCTATCTATATCTTTCCACCAATGAGCCACATAGGCGACTTACAGGCGACTTATAAGCTCCGTAGGCTAGTTATAATGTTTTTGGTGGAATCTTCACTGCCTAAACACTGTGTGTGTGTGTGTGTGTGTGTGTGTGTGTGTGTGTGTGTGTGTGTGTGTGTGTGTGTGTGTGTGTGTGTGTGTAGACCTGCTGTGCTTAGTCTCTCTCTGGCCCATCTGACTTCAGAGGCGATCCTCTTCATTAAGAGACCTGTCATCAGGTAGCAGAGCTGTTGAGGAGTCAGGCTCTCGTGACGAGGTAGCCCTGTCTGAGACAAACGTCAACCTTGAGGATGTCCTCTTGGTCTAATGAAAGACGCTTGTGTTTTCCAGTGTTCGAACCCCGCCCTTCCACAACTGTGCCAGTCTCAAAACGTACATGTCAACCAGCGTTGTTTCAGAGGGTGTGTGTGTGCACGTGGGGCGGTGTGTGTGCACGTTGGACTCGGCCATTATTGGAACGCAAACACGCCGCACACCTGACTGTCAATACACGGTTCATCTTGTTGGTGATTTAATTGATTATGTTTAGACCTGGAATAGATCTATATATATACTCCCCCCCCCCCCCCCCCCCACCCCAGACCAATTAGCTTCAACCCTGCTGACCAAGTCTCGACAACCCAGTCACACATAATAATCCCTTTATTCTACAGAAATGACTTATTCTCCGGGTCCAAATGAACATGGTGTGTTGAGTTGCTGCATGAATATACAGTAGATGTGTAGTTTAGCATATATACTATATGTCTGACGGCTATAGGAGCACAGATATGATCCTATAAACAGGCTGTCGTTGGCTTTGCTATTCACAGCTGGTCTCAGATGAGCACAGAACGACACAGGTGCAGCAGCAGCAGCAGCAGCAGCAGCCACATCATAGATACTGTAACTATGACAACACTAAATTGATTCAGAGTTGCTGGACGTGGGAATCCGGAGAGGGGGGAGGCGCTGTGCTCACTGCTCACAGTATAGTGGGGGGTCGGTGTGCTGGATGAACATGAAGGTTTAGGCCGAAATATAAATGCTGCTTTTTATTTATTCAATTATGAATATTAGATTTTTGTTTGTTTGTTTGTTTATCTTTCATTTTGGCGTGCCATTTCAAAAGCGCACGATTGTAACGCACTGTCTCGCATTGTATAACAGTCGAATGAGATCACCCCTAAAGCATCCATATGCATACGGTTGTTATACGTGTTCATACAGCCTTCAAGCATATAAGCCCCCCGTAATAATAAATAATAACATAATTCCATGAATGCGACGACGCACCTTCCCTGGAACGCGATTGACATTCTTAGAACAGGCCTAATTCTGAACACGCTGCATCACAAAATGGCTTGCTCCCACTGTCTCTTTGCATCTGGGAAAATGACAACTACACATTTATAGCCCCAAACATAATGTTTTATAACGTCGCGAATACGATGTGTTATTATAACACGGGCTGACATATAAGGGATGCTCTTATTATTTAACACCCTTTCATTTTAGGTAGAGAATTGTGAATTTCATACAACATAGATTTCATTTCAGTACGTCTGGCCGCAAGCTGTTTGCGGGTGTCCATGTATGGTCAACCGTTTGAGCTAATTAAACAGTCTAATCGGTCTTAATCTAATAACCGCAGGATCACATTTTAATACATACATTGACCACGGCGGCCATGTCAGACGTATATCTGTGTTCCATCTAACGGGACTCATACCTTTCCGTTTCACTTGATGCGGCGTGGGGTCGACGTCTCCTCTCCTCTCGTCAGTTTCCCAACCTCTCAATCTATCGCTCTCTTTTCTCTTCCCTCAATTGATTCGCTCGCATCCACGGCTATGAGCTCGCCTCTTGTTCAGGTCTTCCGCAGCATCAACGCAACGAGGGGACTACACACACACACACACACGCGCACCCGCACACGCACGCACACGCACACACACACACACACACACACACACACACACACACACACACACACACACACACACACACACACACACACACACACACACTCTGATTGCAGGTTAGCTGATAGGGATGAGCACAATCCACACACCGGAAAAAACGAGTAAATAGATACGGACCTTAGAAAATGTAAAAATAGTTATATGATTCTAACACACACGAGGTTGGTAAGTGAGGAGTCCAAGACATCTTCTTTTCATCCGTGGAGACGCGCGCAGGCAGCAAACGCGACGATGCCCGTTGGCCAGAGTATTTTTTTTTGCGCTCAAGCATAAACTGCAGTTTACGCACTCTGCGTAGGTCTGTAGCTGATAGGCACGGAGAGAGCGTAGCGTTCCGCAGACAGCGTAGCAGAGGAGCTCTCAGTAGGGACCGAGAAGGACCGATGGCTCATGGAGGTCCGCGATCATCACACTCGCCACGTCTTCACCGGCAAATGGCGCCGTTACACTCACAGCTTATAGAAGCTTTAGGGTTGAGGAGGCAGGGAGCGGGCGTGTGTGTGTGTGCGTGTGTGCGTGCGTGTGTGTGTGTGTGTGTGTGTGTGTGTGTGTTGTTATGGAAATGTATATATTCCTTATTGGTGAGTTGATGAGATAAAGATCGTCTGAATTTGAATCAAACAGGTTTTGTGTTTATTCTATGCGCACAGAAGTCTCAGTTCAATACAGAGTACGTATGTCTGATGAAGTGAGCCAATAGCAGAGGGCGAGATGAACATTTGTGATTGTCCCCCGCCCCCACCTGTGGTGTATGTCCCCACCTGTCCTACCCGCTGTACATACCTTATGTTTTGTTGTATTGTTCTTCCCATGTTGGATGTATGTTTATCTTGTAGATAGTACTAGTTATTTGTCTGTATTATCTTGTAGATAGTACTAGTTTTTTGTCTGTCTTACATGTAACTAAGTAAGTAATTGAGTATCAAGGACCCCAATTGAAATAAGCCAGTGGCTTTCTTGGGTTTTTATCCTGTTAGTTGACCTTGTATGTAATATGTACTTTCATGTACCTACTTCTGCAAATCTTCTAATAAAGTTTTCAATCAATCAATCAATAACAACACACATACGTGCGACGGGAAACCGGCTCCCCTTTACTGAGAAAAGCCACCGTTGTTTCTATCAGACATAGATAGATAGATGTATGCTTACAGACAAGATTGTGGAGCTACAGGATGTTCTCTGCAAACTAGCAGAAGCGGAAAGTACCCAAAACTGCTCACTCTGCACATTATTATCACAGACACATCAATACAATTTTAAATAAATACAATACAAAATAAAGCATTTATAATATAAACCCTTCAATTATATAACAATTCTGCCATCACAGTGCGTGTGCATGTGTACGCGCACGTAGAGTAGCAGTGTTACCTAATAAGGCATTTGCTTGGGGCCTCGTCAGCCAAAGGGCCACGTGATTTTTAAAAAAATTGTTTTTATTAAAACATTTTCCTTTCTTGTCACTCCAAACGAATGATAATCTGTAATAGATATATACAGTAAAATATGGGCCTATCCAATTAAATATTTAGATTTGCCTATTTATTATCACTCACTTTTCACATTAGGGATGGGAATTGATCAAATGTTATCAATGCTGATACCATTATCGATTCAATTATTGATAATGTTATAATGTTATGTGTGGAAAAAATTAGGCCTATACAGGTTTTCAGCGTCAACTATTTTATTATCTCTTGAGTCTCTGAACACAGTAGAATGTCTGCCTAATTACAATGCTCCTTTTCTTGAAAGAATATAACAAGGAAAAAGGAAAAGTGACTGATAAAATAAAAATATATTCTTTAGAAAAATAGGGTTAGGGCCATGTATGCCTAGTATAATTTGAATAAATTATTTATTACAATACTAGTAATTTCCAAAGGGGAATAAGCTTGAACCAAATATAACATTTAACTGGCACATAAAATAAACAATTATTTAGAATTTAGAAGATGTGGGTAGATTGGGATGAGGGTAGAGGGGTAGCTAACAATCTAAATGTATTCAGGCAAACTGTTGTATTGTCTATAACTTGATGATGTTGTAATAATAATGAAAAAAATAAATGATATAAACATTTTAAAATAAAGAATCAATGAAACCAGATAAATAACTTAAAACAAGAAAAGAGTAGCAAAGTATTGTTAAAACTTGCTGTGTGTGTGTTTGCGTTATATTGTTGTGTTTTTTTGTATGTATTTGTGTGTATGATTTTGTGTGTGTGTATATACATAATAGATAATCATTTATCAAAAGAACACATAATAATAATGATAATAATAACAATTAACCCTAACCCTATCACATAAACAACAACAACCAAATATCATTATTTATTTTCTATGTTAATTTTCACTGGATTCTGTGTGGTTTCACATACCAAACAAAGTATTGGATAAGTTAATATTTCATTGAACCACACCAAAGTGATTCTCATTTCAAGTTGGCTCATGCAATGTGCTTCTTTTTGCACTATACCATTTAAGCCCATCTGAGAGAAAAGTTTACACTTACATGGGATTAATAGGTATAGGCTACACTTACATGGGATTAACAGCGTGTCATGGAATTCTTTAAAGGAGAGAACAGTCGAAGTAGTCTTTCTTTGCGCTTTACTATTGTAATATGACATGATACAGAGCTTGCACTAGCTACGTTTATTTAAAGATAACAACCGCTGCACCCAATTATTATCTAATTTCTACATTCTTCAGCAAAACCAGTGTGAACATGCAAATATTTACATGCAATTACATTGATGAGGCTCTTCTCAAAGGATGGCACGCAACTTTATTCTCAATTGAAGTCGGCTGCCGTGGTTTCCCGGCAACATCAGTGCACTATTTCTTACAGAAGGTTGGCTTGGAGCCAAAAAATCTGAAGAAAGCCCCTCGGGAGATAGCCATGGCAGCTGAAACCAGCTCAAGATGGTTGTGGTTGACCAGAGCTCGCAGTTGGAACCCTTCCGCAGGCGAAGGTTAATCTTTGCAGCCCCACTCAGGCGAGGCGTACAGGCTAAGGGGCGAAACGCTTGTGACCCTGAGATACCTGCTGAGGATGCAGAAGGGTTCCCAACAATGCGAATGCTCTTACACTTCCATCAAGGAACACCGCCGTGACGGAGGAACCTGCAACATCGTATCGTAGCTCCTGCAGTTTTCTGCTGGTAAAGCATCTTTGATGTTTACTTCACCCATTACAGGTCAAAAGGCACAATAACAAAATTGCTCACCATCAGCCAAAAAGGTTGGGTGCAGACACAGAGCCCAAGATGTGGGTCAGAACCACTAAGTATCTGGATAGGTAGCATAAATGGGCAGGTAGCATAAATGAATCCAGTGCAGTGAGTGTATTCAGGATGTAGCCTGACCCCACAGCTCAGATGTTGATAGGGTTAGGTGTGTGTTCAGGATGTATCTCAGATGTTGATAGTGTTAGGTGTGTGTTCAGGATGTATCTCAGATCAGAATCAGAATCGCTTTTATTACTAAAACTTAAATCAATTCTTGGGTTCAGGTTCATTAGACATTGGCATTGCAGCAGAATACACAATAAATCATAAAATAAGCAGTAAATAAAACAACAATCAGCAATCAACAAGAGTAAAGTAGTAGCAGCAGAGTGCAAATCAGCAATAATAGAATATCTAATAGCAGCAGAATGCAAAACGGCATATGAACATCATTAATGTAATCAACATTACGGTAGATTCAAGTGGGAGTCAGGATGTACAAAAATACTGTGCAGGTTGCAATGAGATGTAACACATATATGATATGTACATTATGTAGCAGTATAGAGTTCAAGTAGGCAGTGATCAAGTAATCAGGTAGTCATAATCTACAGTATATTATTAATGCAGTGGGGATGGTGTGGGGAGGGCAGTCTCTGCCTTGTGCCGGTGCGTTTCCCTAGGAGCCTGATTGCTTGTGGGAAGTAGCTGTTCGACATCCTCTGGGTTTTTGCCCCGAGGCTACGGTACCGTTTCACCGATGGCAGTAGTTCAAACAGATTCCGATTTGTATGGCTGGGGTCCTTGATAATCCTGAGGGCCTTACTGACACACCAGTCACTGTAGATGTCCTGGTTGGAAGGTAGCACACAACCGCTGATTTTCTTGGCTGTCCGCACTACACTTTGCAGCGCTTTGCGGTTTAGGGCAGTGCATTTCCTGTACCAGTTGTTGATAGTGTTAGGTGTGTGTTCAGGATGTATCTCAGATGTTGATAGGGTTAGGTGTGTGTTCAGGATGTATCTCAGATGTTGATAGTTGTTGAGTTATTTGGGTTTTTGCCTCAACTCGACAAGGCTTGGAGAACAGCAGAGGACGCGGTACAACTCAACTCAAGAGATTTCCTCCTATTTATTAAAGAGAAAAAAACTTGAACCCACCCAGGACATTGAACCCATTGGACCCTAGCAACCTCATTTATACACCTAGCAACCTCATATGTGACCCTAGCAACCTCAAACGTGATCCTAACAACCTCATACCTGACCCTAGCAACCTCATACCTGACCC
>NC_137681.1:20666722-20699222 GCF_963989245.1 Nansenia antarctica | reverse complement strand
ATGTTGTATAGTTTATGTCAAGCATTTCACTACTTATAATGTGCTTACACTATATTCGGCAAGCCTAGCATAGTATGCCACCCCCATCTGACTGAATCAGGTAAAGCGGTCATGAGAAGATGAGTTTTAAAGTGCTATATTAGCATTAACCTTAGCTTTTAGCCAAAATGGTCAAATTTCAAAGGCCTGTTTTTTTAGATATCTGGAAATGCTTCAACATGGTAACACATTGTAGTGCCAAGATGCATTGTTAATCAGACATGGGAGGTATATGTTTTCAATATATTTATAGAGTATGTTAAGTGATATGAACCAGAGTAAAGTTGTCTGTGTAGGCTATTTGTGAATCAATATACAGCATAGAGGCAATGACAAGGTTAGTGAATGAGCGGAAGAGGAGAAAGTAGTGGGAAGTTGCATGTGGACGAACCCAACTGCATAAAGATAATTGTGTCTTTGTTCTACCCACTTTTCCAAAGATGCATTGGAGGCAATTAATCGACTACCGCTAATGAAAGAGCTCACAGGTAAGAAGACTACGCTTTATCATAAAACGATAGTTTGATAATGTCAACTTGCCTTGAACAGCTGCGGACAGAAATCTGTGCTCTTTACAACAAGTTTGTTTACACTCTCCATCTCGGTTGGCATTGGTTGACAGTTGTTGCACAGACACCAGCGATTATGTCCCACTCGTGCCTCCTCACCTCTGGGATTGTCTTCATTTTGATCGTCATTTTGTATAATGTCTTCTCTGCTGTCCTCCTCGCTGCGCTCAGGTTCAAATTGAAAAGGCTGGACAGAAAACATAGCTAGATAATTGCGACCTGCGACCTCTGTCCTCTTGTATTCATAAAAGATGGAGGAGGGGAGGAGGGTGGGCACGTGTTGTGCCCACACCAAATGAAGCGTCATTACGTCACAGACGTGTAATTTCAAACATTGAAAATGTCAAACATCTGTAATGTCCTTGTTTTTTTAGATATCTTCAAATGCTTTGACATACGCCGGGTGCACACAGGGCCGTTGCGTTGTGTTGCGTTGCACCGGAAGTCATTCATCTCAATGGGGCCGTTGCGTTGCCGTTGCGTTGATCAGTTGCGTTGCTCTGCATTGCGTTTCTTGACCGGCAGGGTGCGGCAATCAGTCA
The DNA here is from genome assembly GCF_963989245.1 of Nansenia antarctica. Lineage (NCBI taxonomy): Eukaryota > Metazoa > Chordata > Actinopteri > Argentiniformes > Microstomatidae > Nansenia > Nansenia antarctica. The sequence continues at coordinate 20,698,072 of NC_137681.1, read as the reverse complement.
AAGAATTTCAGCTTTTTGCGTTGCGTTGGATCCGTCAAAACAACCGGAAGTAGTTTCTTGCCCAGAGCTCTCGCCTCAGATTTTAAATCCTCAATTTTTGCCGCCATTGGCTAAAATCTGTAATTTGGCTCTACAAGTGTTAACATGTCATTTTATGAAGTTTTTATATGTTTTCAGGCGAGAAAGTAACCATATATATTCACAAAATGTGTCCAGTTTATCAAAATAACCCGTTTATATATCTGATCTGACGTTTTTTTCCCCACTTCTGTGGGAAACTTCGCTAGCAACACGAATAGAGCTTTGCATCTGCATCGCACGTTGAAGTACGTCAAGTCCATCCCACCAGGTTGCGCCAGAACGACGCAACGCAACACAACGCAATGGCCCTGTGTGCACCCGGCGTATGTCACACATTGCAGTGCCCTCTATCAGCCTGTCGACTGCCATAAATATTGACTTAGCAGGGCAAATTATCAAAGCATTTGAAAATTCTGGGCCAATTCTTTTTCTTTTCATATCCTTTTCTCCGATATCTTAAATGGATCTCTTATCCTTTAACACCCTATATAGAGAGACATGCACCACGTATGACCATATACAATTTCGGACCAATCTTTGATTGACTTACAGTTGATTTTAAGTTCATTTTTATAACTTTGTCAACATTTTCCACCTGCAGAAAAATCCATCATGGCGGACTTCATGGGTTCTTGAGGCAAATATGTTCCCCATGAGGAAAGACACATATGTACCAAGTTTCATACATGTTCATACAACGGGGTAGAAATGCCAGCATTGTGAAGTAACTTGATTTTCTATTTGTTATTATAGCGCCACCTATGGTCTAATCGTGGTAATTATTTATGTCATTGTTACTGATGCTCTCTAGTTGTTGCATGCACATTTATAGTATCATTGGTCAGGGACTTTACCTAGCAGAGCAAAATCTATGAGAATTAGACAATTCTGGCCCAATTACTTTTTGTTTTCATATAATTTTCTCCGCCATCTTGGAATGGATCTCTTATCCTTGAACACCCTATAGAGAGACCTGCACCACACATGTTCATATGCAATTTTGGACCAAACCGATTTTAAGTTAATTTTGATACGTTTGGCCAAATTTTGCACCTGCAGAAAAATCCATCATGGCGGACCCTATGGGTTCTTGAGGTAAATATGTTCCCAATGAGGAAAGACACATTATGTACATAAGTTTCATACATTTTCATCCAACGGGGTGGAAATGTCAGCATTCTGAAGTTAATTATTTACTTGGTTATTATAGCGCCATCTATGGTCTAATCATGGTACGGTAATTCTTTCTGCCATAGTTACTGGCAGAAAGAAGTAGTAGTAGGAACACTAAATATATACATGCAACCAATCAAATTGTTCAACGTGAAAATCCATGACACACTCGTTGGTCAAGCCAAAATATTGCAATGCAATGGATTCGGCGAGTAATCCCCACTACTAACTAGTTAACTATAACACTACTTTGCATTGTTAGCAGGCTCACAAAACAAGCTGTGTTAGTTGACTAGAGATTGTGTGATTGATTTTCAACAATATTTATATGTATTTAATTTTGTCTGAACATTTGATCGGCTGAGCCGACTTGTTCCCAGCTGTTGTAATATATATATATATATATATATATAATAACAAAATATTAAACTAGTTGTCATTTAACTTGAAATATTGAACTTACAAACTTTGTGAGTTCTGACTACAAGTTGTCTTCTGCTTCTTCCAGTGTGGGTTAGGGTTAGGGTTAGGGTTACAGGCTATAGATACATTCTGTCAATGAAAGATGGACACAAGGACAAACTAATAACCCTTAGTTTTGAAACACGACACGTCTGCACATTGTTTTACTTTAGGAAGTCGATCAACCCATGTGGTCAAGAGGGATGAATGGATGACACTCATCTCTTCCATCTGATGACAGGAAGTGTGACATGTACAGGAAGTGTAACAATCAGGAAAGCGTAACAGCATTCACCAGGTTTGATTTACCACAACATTCTCTTGGCTACAATAATGTCCTTCCCCACTAAGTGGTCAGTGGGAGCCTAGTGGTGGTTTAGTAGTATGACAGCTTTGTGAAAATGAACAACCAATGTGCTCTGCTGCCATCTAGTGAACAGGAGAGTGAAACACAGCATATCTGGTGTCATGCTCTGCTGGATGTTCTTTAGCTCTCACCTTCAGTTACATGTATGTTATATGTAAATGTGCACATGCTTGCATTGTTATTATCACTCTATCATAGTTAAAGAGAAAACCCCAGACCTCTGGTAACTACAATCACATCAGTCATGTGTATTCTATAACACGCATGATTCATCAATCATACACAGAGGAAACTGTGACAATATTGACACCAGTAAACAGACGTGTGTTTGATACAATTCTTTATTCCGTTCCAATATGAGCTCTGCGATGTTAGCTACAGTACTGAAGTAGCTACATACTTATTTGTTTGATCAGCCATGCTACCATGTTGTTATCTGCTGTTGTTTTCTCTTGGTCTCTGTCTCCTTCCTCCCTCTATGGGTGTGAGCTGCTCCTCACACTAGTTATAGACCTAGTTACCTTATCTAGACATTCCCTACTGAGATCTTTTAGCCTCAGTCCTAGTCTCTCCATATCTCTGTCTTTCTCATCCGACTGTCTGTCCTTCTCTTCCTTCAGTCTCTCCATCTGTCTGTCCTTCTCCATCTGTCTGCTGAACTCTCTCTGCATCTTGGTCATTAAGATCACAATTTTCCTCTGTAACTCAGGCAGGACTATCTTCATCAGGTTTCTCTCTGCCTCAACTCTGGCCTCTCCTTCATAGTTCTCCCTGATCTCCTCCATCTCCTGTCTGTGTCTCTCTTCCATCTTCCTCTGCTCATTCTTCCTCTGCTCTCTAAATCTCTCCTGCTTTCTCTCCATCTCCTCTCTTCTATCAGACTCCTCCTTTAGCTCTCTCTCCATCTCTCTTTTCTTTTCCTCATCCCTCTCTTCTTTCAACTGTCTCTCAAGTTCAGTTATTCGCTCATTAAATGTTGTGATGTCACCCTTCAGCTCCAGGATTACAGCTTCTGCCTTCTTCAGAGAGTTCTGCAGCACCATCTCAATCCTCTTTTTTATCTCTCTCTCTCTTCCCTCTGTTTTCTCTTCTCTCTCTCTCTCTCTCTCTCTCTCTCTCTCTCTTCCCTCTGTTTTCTCTTCTCTCTCTCTCTCTCTTCCCTCTGTTTTCTCTTCTCTCTCTCTCTCTCTCTCTCTCTCTCTCTCTCTCTCTCTCTCTCTCTCTCTCTCTCTCTCTCTCTCTCTCTCTCTCTCTCTCCGCAAGACACCGGAGCACTCGTATCTATAACAAACGCGGAGATTGTATGAGCCCCACCGTCAGTCCAATGGGAGCGTCGAGCCTTTCCGTAGAAATACATTGCTCCCTGTCTAACGTTATATATCTAACGTTACATGTTTTAAGGCTGATCTGTGCATGATAGTGCTGCATTTTGACATAATTGTTATCACATTTCCCCCCCTTGAGCTGTATACCGGCACTTATTAAAGTGACCACCAAACACTCTTTGATGAATTCCCCCTCATAAAATGGCTCACAGTTTTTTTGCTATTTTGTGGGACATCACATAACTTGTCTTGACCGCTCCATCCCTGGATGTGGACAGTTTGGTAAAAAAAAAAGTCCTTGTTGGGTATGCAGCTTAGCTAGCGACGCACCAGATGCCCGTTCCCGCTCTGCGTCAGTCAAGTTCTTATTTGTCTGCATGTTTAGTCTCGTAGTGGCGATTTAAATTGTAGTCCTTAAACACAGCGATCTGTAATCCACAAACTAAGCACACAGCTTTGCCTTTCACTTCATTAAATAAATACTTAGAAGTCCAGGTCTTGTTAAAAACCATACACTCTGCATCTTTCTCTTTTTAACGTGAGCTGACATTTTTCTCCTCAGCATCAGAAAAAAATTCCGGCCTTTTATTCTGAAATATTGTTTTACAAGTCGCTTTGGATAAAAGGACTTGCATCCTAAGAGAACCTCTCAGCTAACCCTAACATCTCAGCTGGTGGTTCTGGTGCTGCTCAGGTAGTTTAGGGTGTTGATGTATATATTTTATATGTACATGATTATGTAAGTATTGTTATTGATGTCTGTATGCAACTGTGTTCTGCCTCTCATCGCCTCCCCTGTCAGACCACAGGTTGACCAAAGGCCTGAGAGACATTATGCAGGCAGACGCTGCACATCCTAACACTATGTGTGTGTGTGTGTGTGTGTGTGTGTGTGTGTGTGTGTGTGTGTGTGTGTGTGTGTGTGTGTGTGTGTGTGTGTGTGTAAAGTATAGTAAGCCAAGGCTGTATCATTTCAACTGTTGTAAGACCTCAGGGCTCGACATTAAGCTTGTCCGCTTGTCCGGGACAAGTACATTTTATGTTCGGACAAGTGGACTTCCTCCTGCAGTTGTCCGATGGACAAGTCCCCCCCCAAAAAAATCAATATGTATTAATATCTGCAAAACATTAATTCCTCCTTCCGATCTGAATAGTAAAAACATTTTTTACAAGCAAAGCGATGCCGCGCCTCATTCTCGCTGAGGCTATTTCAGTCTCTCGTAGTTCGTTATCGTCATAGTTCGTAAATTCGCTTAGAGCGCCAGAGCGCACACTGCGTTCAACGTCATAAAGAGACCAAGTAATTTGATTGGACAAAAGGCATTCCATGAGTGCTGATTAGATTCCAGAGCGAGTTTACGAACGCAGGCAGCCATAGTGTAGCCTACGTTGTGGGTCTCCTGTCACTAGTGCCATTCGCGTGAACGCATATTCGCTTCTTCTCAATGTAGTTCTATATTTTAGGTTTGAAGTTTTAAGACCAGCACATCGCAATGCGAACTTCAGAATGACACTAATGATAGATTTCTCAATTTGAATATAGGATACTATCCAAAAGCTAGCAAATAAGATTGCTTCCATTGGGGAGGGACTATAGTAAAAAAAAGAAAAAAAAAAAATTAATATTCCTAGATATTCATCCCTTTTGTGGCCAATCTTAATCTAAAAGGGTTAGGGTACTCACTGATTACCCCATCGTAATAATTTAAAATAATTACAAAATATTGTTTAATGAATACATTTGAAAATTAAGGATACATACATCATTATCAAATCAATAGTAGTCAAATGTGTACGCATACACATACACTCACTGGCCACTTCATTAGGCACACCTTGGGGTTGGACCCCCTCTTTTGCCTTCAGAACTGCCATAATTCTTCGTGGCATAGATTCAACAAGGTGCTGGAAACATTCCTCAGAGATTTTGCTCCATATTGACACTATAATATCACGCAACAGCCCGTCTGGCACCAACAACCATGCCAGGTTCAAAGTCACTTAAATCACCTTTATTTCCCATTCTGATGCTTGGTTTGAACTTCAGCATATCGTCTTGACCATGTCTACATGCCTAAATGCATTGAATTGCTGCCACATGATTGGCTGATTAGATATTTGCGTTAACAAGCAGTTGAAAAGGTGTACCTAATGAAGTGGCCGGTGAGAGTATAATATATTATTATTAATATTATTGCTTTTTCAAAATCTTAACTTAGATTTGACTCTCGGACAAGTACCTGAAAAAGCTTAATGTCAAGCCCTGGGTCACCTCAAGGAGAGAGTTTCACGCTGTGTGTGTGTGTGTGTGTGTGTGTGTGTGTGTGTGTTCCTCAGATCTATAAGAGTAGACACAGGGATGACTATATTGATGCCAGGAGAGAGACCCACTCTAATTGGATGAGGTGATGCCATGTTACCATGCTGCTCATTTAAAGGGGAAGTCAGTTTAAGAGAAAAACTGAATGGACTTGGAAGTGATGAAGCGATTCTGAAATGTCTGTACTACTGACTAATGAAAACAACAAATCCACTGGATTACATGCAGTGATTACTGCTTTAAATGTCCTTGCCATTTACCACAATATTGCTGACAGATTCTACCTTCACCTTCCTCTTCTCTGTTTCTCTCACACTGTCTCTCTCTGTTCATCCCTCCCTCTCTTCTCTCTCTCTCCCTCTCTTCTCTCTCTCCCTCTCTTCTCTCTCTCCCTCTCTTCACTCTCTCTCCCTCTCTTCTTTCTCCCTCCCTCTCTTCTCTCTCTCCCTCTCTTCTCTCTCCCTCTCTTCTCTCTCTCTCCCTCTCTTCTCTCTCCCTCTCTTCTCTCTCCCTCCCTCTCTCCTCTCTCCCTCTCTTCTCTCTCTCTCCCTCTCTTCTCTCTCCCTCAGGTATGTGAACTGTGCCCGTAGCGAGCAGGAGCAGAACTTGGTGGCGTTCCAGTATAGGGAAACCATCGTGTACCGCTGCTGTCAGCCCGTGGCTGCTGGGGAGGAGCTGCTGGTCTGGTATGGAGAAGAGTACGCCAGAGAGCTGGGGATCTCCTTCGACCTCCTGTGGGACGTGAAGAGCTCCTCCAAACTTACTTCTCTCCCTCCCTCTATCTGTCACTCTGACACCTGTTGGCTAATGTCAACTTCTGCATCACTATTATGCTATATAATGTCTCTGGTTTCAACATGGTTGATGACTGTTTTTACTTTGAGATGATAAACGGATGTTTCTCTGAGTCTCTCATAGACGACTTGTGATTTGATCTGCATGTTATCTCTCTCTCTCTCTCTCCGTCCCTCTCTCCCTCTCCTCTGTCCCTCTCTCTCTCTGTCCCTCTCTCTCTCTCCTCTGTCCCTCTCTCTCTCTGTCCCTCTCTCTCTCTCCTCTGTCCCTCTCTCTCTCTGTCTCTCCTCTGTCTCTCTCTCCCCGTCTCTGTCTCTCTCTCTCTCTGTCCCTCCCTCTCTCTCTCCCTCTCTCTTCTCTGTCCCTCTCCCTCCCTCTCTCTCTCTCTCTTTCTCTCAGAGGTGAACGGGGAGTCATCGTCCCAGGTGTTCTCCTGCTCTCTGTGTCCGTTCTCCTACACCTCCCAGACGTTCCTCCACAAGCACGTAAAGAGATGCCACCATGAGGAGTACGTCAGACTGCTGAGGACAGGAGTGATCAGACCAGAGACGTCTTCCAGAGGCCCACAACCGCCCCCCACCACCTCACACACCCCCCTCGCTCCTTCCAGAGGCCCAAAACTGCCCCCCTCCACCTCAAACACCCCCCTCGCTCCTTCCAGAGGCCCACAACCGCCCCCCACCACCTCAGACACCCCCCTGCCCCCCAACCGCAAACAGAGACACACAGACAAACCTGGACCTCACCACTGTGATCTGTGTGGGAGGGGCTTCACTTACAAGGGTAGTCTCATCAGACACCAGCTCACTCACACTGGAGAGAAGGCTTTTCACTGCTCCCAGTGTAGTAAAAGCTTCAGTCAAGCAGCACACCTGTCTCAACACCAGCGCACTCACACTGGAGAACAGCCTTTTCACTGCTCCCAGTGTAGTAAGAGCTTCAGTCAAGCAGCAACCCTGTCTCTACACCAGCGCACTCACACTGGAGAGAATCCTTTTCTCTGCTCCCAGTGTGGGAGGAGCTTCAGTGACTCAGGTAGTCTCAAGAGACACCAGCGCACTCACACTGGAGAAGCCTTTTCTCTGCTCCCAGTGTGGGAGGAGCTTCAGTGACTCAGGTAGTCTCAAGAGACACCAGCGCACTCACACTGGAGAGAAGCCTTTTCACTGCTCCCAGTGTAGTAAGAACTTCAGTCAGTCATTTGATCTAAAGAAACACCAGCGCACTCACACTGGAGAGAAGTAAGTAAGTAAGTAAGTTTAAAGATGTTAAAGTAGTTTAAGATGTTAAAGTTGTTTAAGATGTTAAAGATGTTAAAGATGTTAAAGTTGTTAAAGATGTTAAAGTTGTTTAAGATGTTAAAGTTGTTAAAGTTTAAGATGTTAAAGTTGTATTTATACTTTCTACCTTTTTGTACATAATATAGTGATATGATTGGAACATGTACGTTTTTTTTATATTGGTCGTTAATTATGTTAATTTATAGAACAGATGATATTTAATGAATATGTTTGTTAGAAAAATGAAATAGTGTACATAATACAGCTGAATATCCACCCCTTCATCTGTCAGTGGATCACTGACTTCCTCACCAACAGAAGGCAGGATGTCAGGATGGGCCCTCACCTGTCTCAGCCCCGCACAGTTAACACCGGTGCTCCTCAGGGCTGTGTGCTCTCCCCCCTGCTCTACTCCCTGTACACCAACGACTACCTCTGGTGACACACCTGTCAAGACCATCAAATATGCAGATGACACCACCATGGTTGGCCTCATCACTGATAATGACGAGACCGCCTACCGGAGGGAGGTCGGCTGCCTGGTGTCCTCGTCTGCAGCCAATAACCTGGAACTCAACAACACCAAGACAGTGGAGGTGATTATGGACTTCCGGAAAAAGGCCCCAACTCACTCTCCACTGGTCATCAATAACTCCCCTGTCACAATAATGGATGAATTGCATGTTTCTGGGCACTACCATCTCCAACAAACTAAAATGGGATAACAACATCACCCATTTAGTTAAAAAAGGCCAGCAGCGCTTGTTCTTCCTCCGGCAGCTGAAGAGACTCCACATCAGTCGTCACATCATGGTCCAGTTCTACAGGGCCGTCATAGAGAACATCCTAACATCTTCCATCACTGTCTGGTACGACTCTGCGTCTGCCCGATCCAAGGCCAAGCTACAAAGAGTCGTACGGACAGCTGAGCGCATCATCGGCTGCCCCCTGCCTCCCATCACAGACCTCCATAGCTCCAGATCACTGAAGAGAGCATGCAAGATTGTGGCTGTCCCCTCACATCCAGCTCACAGCTTGTTTGAACTACTCCCTTCTGGACAGCGGTACAGGGCCACCAGGTCAAAAACATCACGCCACTTGAACAGTTTTTCCCCCAAAGCCATAGCCCTCCTCAATAACTCCTGATCATTGCACCTTGCACTTTACATGTTCTTGCACTAAGTTGTACAGTATATTTATTCATTCATATTGGTACTGTATATTTTGTCTTGAGTATTGTTGTATTGTCGTCTTGCTGTTGTATGTACTGTAGCCTGTTCAGCATGGTAGAATACCAAGTCATGTTCCTAGTGCACTGCACATGGCGAATAAAGTTGAATTGAATTGAAATGGTTTGTAAAGTTTTGATGTGACAATAACTTGTCTTCATTTTCTGTTGGTGTTCTTGAGTGTTCTGTTATATGTTTGTTTTTGAATTCTAGGATATATAATAATAATAATAAACTTTATATAGCACCTTTTATCAATTACATCTTTGTTTATTTCTATAATTCGTATGGTCGTCTTGACCCAGACGTTATTATTACGATACAGACTCCAATATGGTGTGCGCTGCCATCTAGTGGTCTACATATGAAGCTGTCATTGACAGCAACACTGTTGAAAGTATGTTGAATGAATGAATGAATGAATGAATGAATGAATGAATGGTCTTTATTGTCATTGATATAGTACAGGTACCAAACAACGAAATTTGGGAGGGGGGGCTCTCCTGGTGCTAGGAAAAAAAAACTAAAAAACAAGAAGGGAAAGGAGCTGGTTTACATAAATAAAGGCTATGTACACTATCCACTACTATACTATACAAATAAAACACTGTGCTGTACTCTACTGTATGCTATGCTATACCTATTCTAACATTTCCTATTCTCTGAACCTTATGTACCCTAGGGTTGTCATATTGCACATAGTGTTATTGCACATTCATTTAAAGTGTCGCAGTTTGCAGGCTTGAAATGTTCACATTTGTGCCTCAGCACTACACCTGATTTCAATCCAGCAGCTGCCATCAATCCGTCCAGACTGTCCAGGGCTCAGAACCTAGGTCTTTGCTGTGTTCAGGGCCTGAATGGCCCTGGGGTAGAAGCTGAGCTTCAGTCTGTTTGTCCTTGCGAACATGGTCCTGAACCGCCTGTTCGAGGGCAGCCGAGCAAAGTGTTCGTACCCAGGGTGGGATGGGTCTCTGGAGATCTTGGAGGCCTTCATGTTACTGTCCAGCACCCTTTCTTTCTACATTGTATAAGTAATGGCAGTGCTGTTGGTGACTTTTGCACATAGTGAACATAAACATTTGAGACAATGAAACAAACAAGACTAATACAAACACAGGCAGCTGAATTAGCCCCCTCATCCCAATGACACAAGACCCAGGCTGTCCAGACAGGCGCCCCCTACTGGTCAGAGGTCACAAATCCTCCAATTGAAGCAAGTGTTGCAATCTGACCAGTCACCATCCGCTTGTGAAGTCTGACGTCAAAAGTGACGTTTAACTATTTCCAAGTCCAAACCAGAAATTCTCCGCACCAGAGTACCTCTGAACCAGTGGCGGCTGGCCGATAGAGGGCGCTGGGGCGCCGCCCCCATCTTCACTTCCTAGTTGCGATTTTAAAAAAAAGATAAACATTGTTTATTCACAAAATGACGCTGATATTCTGTCGGCGCCTATCAGCATTCATTAAAAATCCTCCAATACAATAAACATTTTTATCTGTGTGTGTGTAAAATTCACTGTTAAAATACATAGGGGGAGGAGTCGAGGCGCCGGTCGAATGCAAGTCTATCGCAGGCCAAATACTTTTCGCTTACACGTGAGCTGTAGCAGCGCTCCAATTGGCTGTCTCCTATTTCTCGGCCGGGGCGCAAAAATTGCGCCCTGAATATCCGGTTGTTAAGTCTGACGTCAAACGTGACGTTTTGCAATTTCCGGCTTTTACAAAAAAAGAAAACAATGTGGTGGTCTGTAAACTGTGCAGAAATGAAATGGCCTATCACAGCAGTACATCTGCAATGAAAGAGCACCTCAAGCGAAAGCATCCTGGAGCTCTTTGTGAAGACAGCCGCAAGATACCACCGTAAGTCAGCGTTGTATTTCTGTTCACTTTTCCGGCCGTGTATAAGTGAAAAATGGATAGCTAAAATGGATGTAGCTACTAGCTAGCTATGTGTTGTGGTGATGGACAGACTTCTAAATGGCCATGTTGGCATTCAAGTTGGCTAAACATAGCAGTGAGGTGGAAATTAAGGGGCCTACACATGATAAGATTATTTTTTTATTTTTTTATCGAACAGAACTTTCTTATTCTGCTAGAATTGGGCGTCATTGGTAATACCATAATGGCATATTTACAGTACATGGACAGTGGATTGAAGCATTTGAAATGTCTGTTTTGTATAGTATAGTTGGACATGTTTTTTTTTCCAGGTGAGAGAGTAATGTCAAAATGACATTATCTGACTGCATTGCCCACAGCAATCCAAAATTCAATTATAATTATGTTATAAATTGATATGGATCAATTTATACCTCTTACTAGATTATAAATACTCTGGTTGTTATGTTTGCCTTTTGGTTGACAGCAAAAGGGAGAGAGGAGGATAGAGAGGGAGAGAAGGAGAGAGAGCAGGATGGTGTCGGCACACCAGAGAGAGGCAGCAAGAACCAGGTGAGAAAGTGGACAGGTAGTCAAGACCACATAAGTAAGTAGCCTTGGTACTACAATGACCACCATCACAGTGTGACATGGGAGAGTTACTCCATATGAGAGTGGAGAAACCTATTCTTCAGGTAGCATGTGTGGCCCATAGGGAAGGAGCCTATCTCCTGTTTCAGTAGCGTGAGGCGGCTTAATGTACAGTTAAGTTAGTGTTAGTACACCCCCTGGACATGACGCTGGTATGTCGCAGGGTCTTACCCCCTGGGGGGGGGGGGGGGGGTCCATGCCACGGTCCATGCCACCCCCCCAAGGCAGCAAACCTAGGGGAAACACTGTTATTCTCATGCTAAAATCGACTGTAAATCCAGATTTTAAAGTTGATATTCTTCCCCGTGGAGCATGCCCCCATAACCTGTGCCCCACCCCAAAAAATTTGCACCAGCCGCCACTGCTCTGAACTACAGCGGTAGAATGACAGTTTAATCGTGTTTTAGACTCTGATCTATTCATTCAACAAGGGACACAGCACTTTCCCGTTTTCTCCATATTGTCAGGGTATTTGAGCCTCGGAAAAGCGCTATATAAATATAATTTATTATTATTATTATTTCTCCATTTCGAAGACAGCGCCTCAGCCAACGTTGGACCCGGAAACACGTCACGACTTAACAAGCGGTATCCACTTTGTTGATGCACAGGGTAGAGCTCCGGTAGTTGACGTCACGCAACCCGGAAATCCGAGTAATATACTTGACCATTTCGGCAGAGTAGAAAGCGGGAGAGCATCCAGTCTTCCAACATTAGTATTAATTCATTTTGAAGCTACTTTTCGCCGATTTCACTGCATAGTGGACATATTCTCTTGCAGTTATGTAGCCCGGTTTGGTCTCAGATGCGTTTGCAGAAGGCCAGCAAATAGCGTTAGCATTAGCTGACGTCAGTATTAGAAGCTATAGTGTTATCCAGTCTGTATACAGTAATGCTCTGCTCTTACAAATGCCTGTGAGTCTGTTGTACCCTTCCAGTGAACACCTAAACTGTCCCCACAGGTGTGACATGCTACTGAGGATGAATAAAGCTGTTGCTTGTGACATATTCCATGTTTTTTGCTGTCCCTGAACACATCAAGTACAGTGTGATGAATAGATTTTCCCAGCCAGCAAGATGGTACTCGGAGTCAAACTCAGGGCAAGGACACAAGCAGAGGCGGACTCAGGCTGTTTGAAGGGCAGGGGGGGGCGAAAAGAAAAAGAGGGCACCTACTGCACAACATGGGACCCCATCAGTGCACATGGTCACGTTTAGACCATTGGAGGGGCACCAATAGGGCACGTCCTCTCATTTTCGCCACTCAAAAGGGCATTTTTGACACTCAAAAGGGCACTTCAGACAGACGTTTTTCAACCGTGGTGGTTGCCCCCCCTGCCCCCCCCATGAGTCCGCCAGTGGACACAAGTATGCCATGCTCTGAATGCAGACAGCCTAATACTGTGGGGTGATCTGTTAAAGCAATGTTAATGTAAGGGGGGGGGGGATTAGTACAACAATACCACATTCCAAAAACTGAATGATTGATTGATTGATTGATCCTGATTCCTGCCCCCTGTTATGTATGTGGGACTGCACCTTTAAGAGACACCGGAAGTTAGTGGAGTTACCCCCGGTTGACACGTGTTGTTGGTGTGCAAGATGGCGATGTGAGGAGATAATAAAGTGATGACTGTTATCCAAGGTGCGGACAGTTATTAATCATAACATTGGCGACGAGGATTATGGATTCTCTACTCTCACCTCTTCCCCCGTTCCTCGCCCTGCCGGGCGATCCACCGGTCCCGTGGATTCGCTGGTGTGAGTCCTTCGAAACATTCATAGTAGCCGCCGGGTTGGCCGGTGCTAGTGACCAACGAAGAAAAGCCCTGCTGATTCACTCACTGGGCAGCGAGGGACAGCGGATTTTTCGGACTCTCGGACCCGCTCCGAGATACGCGGACTGTGTGACACTGCTCAATGGACATTTTGCTGCTCCACAGAATGTAATGCTCCGGCGGATAATGTTTCGCCAACGTCGGCAGCAGACGGGTGAGTCTATCCACCATTACGTGGCTGATCTGAGGGGACTAGCCAGCCTCTGTAAATTCGGGGTGCTGGAAGACGAACTGATACGGGATCAGCTGGCTGAACACACTAATAACTCAAAGCTCAGAGACAAGTTGTTAATGATGCCAGACGACCTAACTTTAGCTAAAGCTGTGGATTTAGCATTCCAGCTCGAGTCAGCAGCAGCCTTGAAGTCACAGCTAGCGCCCACCTCCAGCTCTTTTCCCCCCAGACCCATGCTACTAACTCAAATGGTGGCACCGCCCACGGAGCCTTCCGAGTCCGGTTTCCCAGAGGACGGCCTCGATGTGAACTTTGCTGCACGCCAGGGTACGACAACACGCCGGGCCTGTGGTAATTGTGGCTCATCATCACACCAAAGCCGAGCCCCAAACTGCCCTGCCAAGGGGCAGCAGTGTCAGCGCTGTGGCAGGCAGAACCATTTTGCCCGGGTCTGCCGCTCTACCCCCACAACAGACAGTCCACGGCCACAAGGTACACCGGGACGGCCCACACAGACGACCATCCATTCAGTGACTGCCACCCCCCGACCGGCTAAGTGGTGCACTGTTGAGCTGGATGGGGTTCGCCTCCCACTGCTGGTGGATACGGGGGCCTCCAGGTCGCTCATGAACGCTGCCACGGTACGGCGGCTCTTTCCACTCCGAACGCTCACTGCCAACGCCGAGGACCTATATGGCTATGGGCACTCCAAAATAGACATGGTGGGCACAATCGCCTTCACTGTGCGTTACGGGACTAAGGCCCTCCCCTCATTCACCTTTCAGGTGTCTCACCAGGGTTCTAACCTCATGGGTTTTGATTTGTTTTGCGAGCTGGGTTTCACCCTCATGGACAATGTTGGATCCGCCATCTTGTCTGTCGGCTCGCCGTGGGAACAACGCTGGCCTGCTCTATTCAGCGGTTTGGGCTGCCTCACCGCCTTCAACCACCAGCCCCTCCTCAAGCCCGAGGTGCATCCGGTGATACAGCCCATACGCCGCCTGCCCCTCGCCCTACGCGACGACGTCACCGCCGAGCTCCAGAAACTCTCGGATGCGGGCATCATCGAGCGTGTCGATGCCTCCCCCTGGATTTCGAACCTGGTGGTGGTAAAGAAAAGTCAGGGGGCCTGCGTCCGTGCATCGATCTCAGGTCAGTCAACAAGGCAGTGATCCCGGACAGGTACCCGCTGCCCACGGTGGAGGAGCTGGCTGCACATTTCTACGGCTCCTCTGTGTTCTCGAAACTCGACCTTCGCCAAGGCTACCTACAGGTTCCGCTGCACCCCGACAGCCGCAACCTGACAGCTTTCGTGACGCATGGCGGGGTGTTCCGCTACACCCGCATGCCCTTCGGTCTCAGCTCAGCCCCCAGCTGTTTCCAGAAGATCATGACCACCATCTTCGCCGGCATCCCGGGCGTGGTCATCTTCCTGGACGACATAGTGGTCCATGGTGCGACACCGGACGTCCATGACGAGCGCCTGGCGAGGGTGTTGGACGTCCTCGCCAGCCACAACCTCACGCTAAATGGGGAAAAGTGCACCTTCGCCACTCCGGTCATCGAGTTCGTGGGGTTCCGCCTGACCGCCGACGGACTCAGCCCGCTACACTCTAACGTAGAGGCTGTGCTGCGCCTGCCGGAGCCGTCCTGCCCAGCTCAGCTGGCTTCATTTCTTGGGATGACGGCCTACTACCTGCGTTTCCTTCCCCGATACTCCATGACCACCTCCCCACTGCGTGAACTATTGAAACAGGACGCGGTCTGGGAGTGGACCCCGGCCTGCTCTGCTGCTATTCACCAACTGAAGAAGCAGCTGACCTCGCCGCCAGTGCTGGCATTCTTTGACCTGGCGAGCCCCACACTCGTGACGTGTGATGCATCCAACACGGCGATCGGGGCGGTGCTGTCCCAGATCCAGGGGGGCACGGAACGCCCGGTGGCATTCGCCTCTCGGTCCCTCAACACAGCTGAACAAAAGTACTCGGTGGGGGAGCGGGAGGCGCTAGCCTGCGTCTGGGCGTGCGAGCGGTGGCATATGTATGTGTACGGGCGACACTTTACATTGCGAACTGACCACCAGGTCTCGGCCCTGCTCGCTACTTCAGGTTCGGGCCACAAGCCGCTGAGGATCTACCGCTGGTCGGAGAGGCTTCAACCGTATGATTTCACCACACTGTTTACCCCCGGCAGGGAAAATGTAGTGGCTGACCTGCTCTCCCGAGCCACCCCCGTCCCAGCACTCGGCGGCCCCAACCCCGGCCCGTTGCCCAACAAGGGCCCAGACGAGATGGAGTCAGAGCTCGTGCTCATGCTTCACGCCCCACTCCAGGCCACGGTTTCCCTGGAGGACCTTCAGCGCGCGTCGACAGAGGACCCCACGCTCTCCCATCTCCGCACTTACATCCGGGAGGGTTGGCCCACGAAAGTGCCGGAGGAGCTGGCGCCTTTTCATCGGGTCAGGAATGAACTGACCTGCTGGAACGGTGTCTGTGTGGCCCGGGGGCTCCGCACGTTCATCCCCAGCGACCTCAGGGCGCGCGTCCTCGCCATGGCGCACGAGGGCCACCTGGGCATTGTAAAGGTGAAGCAGCGCTGCAGGGATTTGGTGTGGTGGCCGGGCATAGACCGTGATATCGAGATGATGGTGAAGGAGTGCACGGCCTGCCTGGTCAGTGGGAAGACGGGCCCGCCACCCTCACCACCCCTACAGCCCTTGCAGTGGCCACCCACGCCTTGGGAGCACATCCAGCTGGACATATGTGGCGAACTTCATGGCGTCCCACACCACCAACGTTTCCTCCTAGTGGCCTACGACCTCCACTGAAAGTGGCCAGAGGTGGTCGCCACGGGGTCCGTAACAGCTCGGGTGGTCACTGACTTCCTCTCCTCTCTGTTTGCTCGGTGGGGCAATCCAAACGCCATCACAACGGATAATGGCCCGCAGTTTGTCTCAGCGGAGTTTGCCGTCTTCGTGGAGGAAAGGGGGATCAACCACATACGTACGGCGTTCTACCACCCGGAGGCAAATGGGGGGGTCGAGCGTTTTAACCAGACTCTGAAGAATGGGGTCAGAGCACACCTGGCAGATGGCCTGCCGTTCTCAGCCGCGCTGCTCCGCACCCTGCTTCACTACAGAGCAACGCCGCACTCAACTACCGGCAGCTCCCCAGCACTCCTGATGATGGGCCGTGAGCTGCAGCTTCCTCTCAATCGGCTGCGGGCCCCAGCGGTCGCCACGCCAGCAGCAGCACCCTGCCAGAGCGCCAGGGTCGCAGACGCACAGTGGCGGATGAAGCAGCGGTTCGATAGGAGACGGAGGGTGAGAATACCTCCCTTCACAGAGGGGGACTGGGTCAGGATTCGCCGCCCTAACCGGGACCACAAGCTGCTCTCGTTCTGGTCTGCGCCGATGAAGGTCACCGCTCAGCTGGGCCCAGCCTCGTTTCGCCTGGACGACGGATCACGGTGGCACGCAAGCCGGCTTCGGAAGGTGGCATCGCCTCCCATCATAGACCCAGAACAACCGCAGGGTCCAGCTGAGTTCCCACCTGAACTGGTGGAGGCCGGGGTTCGCCCAGAGGCTCGTCCGGCCCGTGCCCGGGTCAGACCAGCACACCTGAGAGACTATACCGTGGACTGGTGAACCCAAGGGTAGGGTTTAGGGCATAGCCTGTTCAGTGGCAGAATAACCCACATGGCTATGCTGGTGACTGGCAGTCTACCCAGTTCATCAAGTTAAAAAAAAGAAAAAAAAAGTTTGATAATTATAATGTTGTGTTATTCATTGTGTTCTTCTGGTTCCTGTGTGGGGGGGTAAATGTTATGTATGTGGGACTGCACCTTTAAGAGACACCGGAAGTTAGTGGAGTTACCCCCGGTTGACACGTGTTGTTGGTGTGCAAGATGGCGATGTGAGGAGATAATAAAGTGATGACTGTTATCCAAGGTGCGGACAGTTATTAATCATAACACCCCCTAAACTGTATGTCTGTTGCCAATGATGTTTGTAAAATAAAAATAAAACCTGCACATTGTATGTAGCTTACTAGGGTGTGTGTTTTAACTTCACGCATTTTGTAACTTTCAGGCACTGACATTTTGATACCGCCCTAAATGCTATTTATCCAGCCCAACCAGCCCAAATGCTTTTTTTCCCCCGGCCAGTGAGTGTGATCAAAAGTTGCCCATTCGGCGGTAACATGCCCTACCTGGCAACTCTGAACCTGCCCCATCTGGCAACCCTGAGCGGTGGAGACGTCAGCGTTACAACGACACGTGACCACCAGTCTTCTCCTCACTTCCTTGTTCTCTGTCTGCAAGCCTGGAACTCGGAAGTCCAATAACATCTTTGTCCATCAGTATTGAGCTGTTCTACCTTCTGTCCGTGTCTTCATGCTCAGTTATACCTTCACTCTCCTGTGCGTCCTTCCGCTGATCCACCATGCTGCTTCCCAACACGACTTTACACACCTGGAGATGGACAACTTCAGGTCCTGCTGCTGCCAGCTAGCTAGGGGTGTCGCTCTGGGGGGGCTGACTTAGTGTTGCTCTGGGGGGACTGACTTAGTGTTGCTCTGGGGGGGGCTGACTTAGTGTTGCTCTGGGGGGGGCTGACTTAGTGTTGCTCTGGGGGGGACTGACTTAGTGTCGCTCTGGGGGGACTGACTTAGTGTTGCTCTGGGGGGGCTGACTTAGTGTTGCTCTGGGGGGACTGACTTAGTGTTGCTCTGGGGGGACTGACTTAGTGTTGCTCTGGGGGGACTGACTTAGTGTTGCTCTGGGGGGGACTGACTTAGTGTTGCTCTGGGGGGGCTGACTTAGTGTTGCTCTGGGGGGACTGACTTAGTGTTGCTCTGGGGGGACTGACTTAGTGTTGCTCTGGGGGGACTGACTTAGTGTTGCTCTGGGGGGGCTGACTTAGTGTCGCTCTGGGGGGACTGACTTAGTGTCAACTGACTGTGTGACTGTAGTCAAACACATGTGTGTATTATAACTATGGATCACCTGTCATTGGTCTGTCATAGCGTGCCATGATCGGACACGTTTAGGTCGCCATGCTTTGGAGAGAACATGGGATGTTTGGCTCTTTCCACTTCTGGTTCATTGTTGGCTGCCTTGCTGCCTGGCTGGCTGGCCAATATAGCATTGAGCATTTAGCGTTATGTGTGAACGGCGAGAATCACTGGCGGTCCTGGGTTGGGATTCCATGTGGAGAGAGGGAGGGAGGGAGGGAGAGGGAGAGAGAGAGGGAGAGAGGGAGAGGGAGAGGGAGAGAGAGAGAGAGAGAGAGAGAGGGAGAGAGGGAGGGAGGGAGAGAGTGGGAGAGGGAGAGAGAGAGAGAGAGGGAGAGGGAGAGAGAGAGAGAGGGAGAGAGAGAGAGCAGACCCTCTATGAATGAATGAATGGTCTTTATTGTCATTAATACAGTACAGGTACCATACAACGAAATTTAGGAGGGGGGGCTCTCCTGGTGCTTGGAAAAAAGACTAAAAACAAGAAGGGAAAAGAGCTGGTTTACATAAATAAAGGCTATGTACACTATCCACTATACTATACTACTATACTATACAATAAAACACTGTGCTGTACTCTATGCTCTAGTTACTAGTCTAGTAGCTCTGCCAGATAGGAACTGATGCTTTAACAAGATATCTATTCTACACAACACAGTAAAACCTCTGGTTAATTGATTCCACCTCGACCTGTAATTCCACCTGCAAGGCCGGCTCTGCTGGTCGCGTGTGTCGATGGTGACGCTAGCAGGCTTGGCTAGCTGACCATTGCTACCAACACCGTCTTTCTTTGTGTTTGTTTCGCCAGAGAGAGGATCAAGTCCATGTTCTATCACGCCTACGACAGCTATCTTGACAACAACTTTCCATACGACGAACTGCGTCCCCTCACCTGTGATGGACATGACACCTGGGGCAAGTAAGGCTCCAGGATGAGAGAGTGATGTGTCTAGGGTCAGGGGGGGAGAGAGTGATGTGTCTAGGGTCAGGGGGGGGAGAGAGAGTGATGTGTCTAGGGTCAGGGGGGGAGAGAGAGTGATGTGTCTAGGGTCAGGGGGGGAGAGAGTGAGGTGTCTAGGGTCAGGGGGGGCAGAGAGTGATGTGTCTAGGGTCAGGGGGGGAGAGAGTGATGTGTCTAGGGTCAGGGGGGGGGAGAGAGTGATGTGTCTAGGGTCAGGGGAGAGAGAGTGATGTGTCTAGGGTCAGGGGGGGAGAGAGTGAGGTGTCTAGGGTCAGGGGGGGGAGAGAGTGATGTGTCTAGGGTCAGGGGGGAGAGAGAGTGATGTGTCTAGGGTCAGGGGGGGAGAGAGAGTGATGTGTCTAGCGTCAGGGGGGGAGAGAGTGATGTGTCTAGGGTCAGGGGGGGAGAGAGAGGTGTCTAGGGTCAGGGGAGAGAGAGTGATGTGTCTAGGGTCAGGGGGGGAGAGAGTGATGTGTCTAGGGTCAGGGGGGGGAGAGAGTGATGTGTCTAGGGTCAGGGGGGAGAGAGTGAGGTGTCTAGAGTCAGGGGGGAGAGAGAGTGATGTCTCTAGGGTCAGGGGGGGGAGAGAGAGTGATGTGTCTAGGGTCAGGGGGGGAGAGAGTGATGTGTCTAGGGTCAGGGGGGGAGAGAGTGATGTGTCTAGGGTCAGGGGGGGGAGAGAGAGTGATGTGTCTAGGGTCAGGGGGGGGAGAGAGTGATGTGTCTAGGGTCAGGGGGGGAGAGAGTGATGTGTCTAGGGTCAGGGGGGGGAGAGAGTGATGTGTCTAGGGTCAGGGGGGAGAGAGAATGATGTGTCTAGGGTCAGGGGGGGGAGAGAGAGTGATGTGTCTAGGGTCAGGGGGGGAGAGAGAGTGATGTGTCTAGAGTCAGGGGGGAGAGAGTGATGTGTCTAGGGTCAGGGGGGGGAGAGAGAGTGATGTGTCTAGGGTCAGGGGGGGGAGAGAGAGTGATGTGTCTAGGGCAGGGGTCGGCAACCTTAAATGTTGAAAGAGCCATATTGGACCAAAAAACAAAAAAACTAATCTGTCTGGAGCCGCAAAAAATGTAAAGCCTTATATAAGCCTTATAATGAAGGCAACATGCTGTAAGTGTCTATATAAGCTATATTAACCTACTATCTACTAAGTAGGCTACAAATACATAAGCCTTAGCACATATGCATACAACCGAATGCAAACGTATTGTGCTTTACAAAAGTGAAACACTAGGATAGCGTTAAGGGGGTCTGGGGGGTTCCCCCCCCATTTTTTTTTTTAACAGAGTAGATGCAATTTCGTGTATTCTGGTGCCTTTTAACAGGTGGGTTGATACTTTTATCTGGCTATACTAGCCTGAGAAAAAATATGGATAAGTTTGTAATTTCATCCGGAGGAAGTGAGCAAACCAAGAGATCGTCAGCCAAAAAATAGACAAATCGACAGACTGTAGACTCCAGTACCAAATGAAAACTAGCCTCCCTCGTCCTCTTTTCACTCAGACCCACAGGAACGCCGGCGCTCCCAAATATCATACCTTCTTTAGAAGTTCATAATTCGGAAACGGTTTGAGCTAAAGACAAGCCGCTTTTTGCATTTAAAAGTAGGCAAATAGCGCTCACTGGGAAGCTCCCGTTCATCGATGTGCGTCGCCGATGTCTGTATATAAATCAAGTTGTAGACAATGTGGATAGTTTCTTGCTTTGCCTGCCGCAGTACTTCGTCAATCCCTGTGGATATTGGTCTACTCTTGAAAAAAAAAACTGTCACATCCAGTCTCATGTTGGGTCCAGTCAAAATGTATAATACTAGTCATGTGCCAACATATCCGAATCCTATTGGCCCTCGTACAACGTAAGCAGGGAGTTGTAGTTCAATGAGAGAGACCGCGGCAACGTAAAAAATAAATAATCGTTGTTAATTTCCATTTGTGGTCAAAGCCACAGGGAGCCACTGAAGATGGGCAAAAGAGCCGCATGCGGTTCCGGAGCCGCGGGTTGCCGACCCCTGGTCTAGGGTCAGGGGGGGGGGAGAGTGAGGTGTCTAGGGTCAGGGGGGGGTTACTGCATTACAATAGTAGCCATATAAACGATAAACTACTGGATGTGTCACAGCACAGCTGGATACCTGGGAGGTATCTCATCAACGTCGCTAAAGGAAAATCCAGGCGTGTTTTTGCTCGCGAGACATCATCAAAAATAAGCCTGGATTTTCCTTTAGTGACGTTGATGGAATACCCCCCTGGGCCGGTCGGAGCAGACATGCTGCTATGCAGTAGTCTAGTAATATATACGCCATTTAGCTGACGCTTTTATCCAAAGCGACTTACATCGCAGTGAGTGCATACATGTTTCAGTATATATGGTCCCAGCGGGAGTCGAAGCGTTGTTAGCGCCGTGCTCTACCAACTGAGCCACAGAGGACCACTTGAAGTAGTCTATACAGCCTTGCCTTGTTAGTTCCATACAGGGCAGACAGGTGGAACCAGACTGACGTCTCTCCTCTCTCTCTCTCCTCTCCTCTCTCTCTCTCTCTCCTCTCTCTTCTCCTCTCTCTCTCTCTCTCTCTCCTCTCTCTTCTCCTCTCTCTCTCTCTCTCCTCTCTCTCTCTCTCTTCTCTTCACAGCTTCTCTCTGACTCTGATCGACGCCCTGGACACGCTGCTGGTGTGCTGCCTCTCTTTAGCCCCTAGCCTACCTTAACCCCTTACCTAGACCCTAACCCTAACCCCTAACTTAGCAGCTAACCTAGCCCCGCCCTAACCCACCTTAACCCCTAACCTAGCCCCTAACCTAGCCCCTAACCTAGACCCTAGCCTAACCCCTAACCTAGACCCTAACCTAGCCCCTAGTCCACCGTAATCCTATCCCCTACCCTAACCTTACATTACCTGCTCAACCAGTGTGTCCTGCAGAGTGTGTGTGTGTGTGTGTGTGTGTGTGTGTGATGAGCAGGGTGTGTGTGTGTGTGTGTGTGTGATGACAGTGTGTGTTTATGATGACAGTGTGTGTGTGTGTGTGTGTGTGTGTGTGAGATGACAGTGTGTGTTTCAGGGTGTGTGTGTGTGTGATGACAGTGTGTGTGTGTGTGTGTGTGAGATGACAGTGTGTGTTTCAGGGTGTGTGTGTGATGACAGTGTGTGTTTCAGGGTGTGTGTGAGATGACAGTGTGTGATGACAGTGTGTGTGTGTGTGTGTGTGTGTGTGTGTGTGTGTGAGATGACAGTGTGTGTTTCAGGGTGTGTGTGTGATGACAGTGTGTGTGTGTGTGTGTGTGTGTGTGTGTGTGTGTCAGATCCTGGGTAACCAGACAGAGTTCCAGCGCGTGGCCTCTCTGCTGCAGGACTCTGTGGACTTTGACATCAACGTCAACGCCTCCGTGTTTGAGACCAACATCAGAGGTGAGACCCGGGTGGGGGGGGGTAGGGTGTGTGTGTGTGTGGGGGGGGGGGGGGGCTGGTAGTTGAGACCACACTAAATATGATTTTTGTGTTGCGGGGGGTGAACCCCGGGGAGACTCCGGTCACCTGCACGGCGGGGGTGGGCACCTTCGTCCCGGAGTTCAGCACGCTAAGCCGGCTGACGGGAGACCCCGTGTTCGAGGACGTGGCCCGCCGCGCGCTGCTCTCCCTCTGGGACACGCACTCAGACATCGGCCTGGTGAGGAGGGGCGAGAGGCTGGTTTCTTCTGTCTCTAATGCCTATGGGCCGCGGCGGCCCTCTGGTGGTCGGCGAGAGTACTGCAAGTGGGCCGCCAAATCATGGGCGATTCTTTTTTTTTGGTTTCTTCTGTCTCATCCTCTCAACCATCCTCCACTCTCATCCTCCACTCTCATCCTCCTCTCTCATCCTCCTCTCTCATCCTCCTCCATCCTCCTCTCTCATCCTCCACTCTCATCCTCCACTCTCATCCTCCTCTCTCAATCTGTCTCATCCTCCTCTCTCATCCGCAAGCAATCCAGCAGTGTGCAGTAGTTATTAATACTGTAATATGTCCATAGTGAGTGTATAGTATAGCTGCCCTCCAGTCTGACCCCTTGACCTCTGACCTCTGACCTCTGACCCCTGGTAGGTGGGGAACCACATCGACGTCCTGTCTAGGAAGTGGGTGGCGCAGGATGCAGGCATCGGGGCGGGGGTGGACTGCTACTTTGAGTACCTGGTGAAGGGCGCCATCTTGCTGCAGGATGAGGAACTGCTGTCCATGTTCTCAGGTCTGCTGTCGCCTCTCTCACTGGCCCTCCCTCCTCCTCCTCCTCCTCTCTCACTGGCCCTCCTTCCTCCTCATCCTCTCACTGGCCCTCCTTCCTCCTCATCCTCTCACTGGCCCTCCCTCCTCCTCCTCCTCCTCTCTCACTGGCCCTCCCTCCTCCTCCTCCTCCTCCTCTCTCACTGGCCCTCCCTCCTCCTCCTCCTCCTCCTCTCTCACTGGCCCTCCCTCCTCCTCATCCTCCTCTCTCACTGGCCCTCCCTCCTCCTCATCCTCTCACTGGCCCTCCCTCCTCCTCATCCTCTCACTGACCCTCCCTCCTCCTCATCCTCTCACTGGCCCTCCCTCCTCCTCATCCTCCTCTCTCACTGGCCCTCCTTCCTCCTCATCCTCTCACTGGCCCTCCCTCCTCCTCATCCTCCTCTCTCACTGGCCCTCCCTCCTCCTCTCTCACTGGCCCTCCCTCCTCCTCATCCTCCTCTCTCACTGGCCCTCCTTCCTCCTCATCCTCTCACTGGCCCTCCCTCCTCCTCATCCTCCTCTCTCACTGGCCCTCCCTCCTCCTCTCTCACTGGCCCTCCCTCCTCCTCATCCTCCTCTCTCACTGGCCCTCCCTCCTCCTCATCCTCCTCTCTCACTGGCCCTCCCTCCTCCTCCTCCTCCTCTCTCACTGGCCCTCCCTCCTCCTCCTCCTCCTCTCTCACTGGCCCTCCCTCCTCCTCTCTCACTGGCCCTCCCTCCTCCTCCTCCTCCTCTCTCACTGGCCCTCCCTCCTCCTCATCCTCTCACTGGCCCTTCCTCCATCCTTAGAAACTCCTCATCCTCCTCCTCCATCCTCCACTCTCCTCCTCCTCTCTCATCCTCCACTCTCCTCCTCCACTCTCCTTCTCTCTCATCCTCCTCTCTCCTCCTCCTCTCCTCCATCCTCTCCACCTCTCCTCCTCTCTCATCCTCCTCTCCTCCATCCTCCTCTCTCCTCCTCCTCCTGTCTTCCTCCTCTCCTCCTCCTCTCATCCTCTGTGTGTGTGTCTCCTCAGAGTTGGACCGGGCCATCCAGAACTACACCAGGTTTGATGACTGGTACCTGTGGGTCCAGATGCATAAAGGCACCGTGTCCATGCCCGTGTTCCAGTCCCTGGAGGCCTTCTGGCCGGGCCTGCAGGTAAGACTACAGCTCCCACAACGCACTGCTGCACATTCACTGTGTAGCTCAGCCCCTTCCTACCTGAATGAAGAAGGCCAACGTGTCTGTGTGTGTGTGTGTGTGTGTGTGTGTGTGTGTTGGTTCTGCTCAGCCTGAAGCAGTCTGAGATCAGGCAGCACTGGTGTGGACTCAGACTACAGGGAAAGCTAGCCTGTTTGCAGTTCGCTGACCACTCAGTCTCACACTCAGTGTATAAGAACGTCGCTGTTGGTGAGGATGTTCTGAAATTCACCATCAAAGCAAGACTGCAGGTATTACCGACCAAGTACAATCTGTCCACCTGGTATCCCCACACTCACAGTCCATTCTGTTTAAACCATCAGGATTCACAACACCTTGGGCCAGTTTCACAGACAAGGCTTAAGCCTAATCCTGGACTAAAAAGCATCTTCAATGGAGATTTTACATTGAAAGTGTGATTTAGTCCAGGACTAGGCTTAAGCCTTGTCTGTGAAACCGGCCCCTAGAGTCCATTGCACACATAACAAATGGAAGAAGGCCAACGTGTCTGTGTGTGTCTGTGTCTGTGTGTGTGTGTGTGTGTGTGTGTCTGTGTCTGTGTTTGTGTGTGTGTGTGTGTGTGTGTGTCAGAGTCTGCTGGGGGAGCTGGACAGCGCCACCAGGACCTTCCAGAACTATTACAGTGTGTGGAGGCTTGCCGGAGTTCGACAGTATCCCACAAGGCTACACTGTCGACAAGAGAGAGGGGTACCCCCTCCGCCCAGGTAACTAACCCCCTACACCCAGGTAACTAACCCCCTACACCCAGGTAACTAACCCAGGTAACTAACCCCCTTCACCCAGGTAACTAACCCCCTACACCCAGGTAACTAACCCAGGTAACTAACCCCCTTCACCCAGGTAACTACCGTAACCCAGGTAACTAACCCCCTTCACCCAGGTAACTAACCCCCTACACCCAGGTAACTAACCCCCTACACCCAGGTAACTAACCCAGGTAACTAACCCCCTTCACCCAGGTAACTAACCCAGGTAACTAACCCCCTACACCCAGGTAACTAACCCCCTACACCCAGGTAACTAACCCAGGTAACTAACCCCCTTCACCCAGGTAACTAACCCAGGTAACTAACCCCCTACACCCAGGTAACTAACCCCCTACACCCAGGTAACTAACCCAGGTAACTAACCCCCTACACCCAGGTAACTAACCCCCTTCACCCAGGTAACCAACCCAGGTAACTAACCCCCTTCACCCAGGTAACCAACCCAGGTAACTAACCCCCTCCGCCCAAGTAACAGGTGTGTGTGTGTGTGTGTGTGTGTGATGGTGTGTGTTGTGGTTGACAGGAAGAGGCCGTCACCAAGAGGAGGGCGGAGCTCCTGGCAGAGCACACGACTAAGAGGGCGTCGCCCGCCGAGGTACACGCCCCCTCCGTCATCACGGCGATATCCATACCCTACATTCATACCCTACATTCATACCCTACATTCATACCCTACCCAACTCAATGGTTACTATAGTGACTCAATGGTCAACTCAATGGTTACTATAGTGACTCAATGCTCCCCCCCTCCCCCTCCACCTTCCCCTCCCCCTCCCCCCCCCCCCCCACTCAGACCAGGGAGGAGGATGAGGATGAGGATCAGGAGGACTTTGAGGAGGGGGAGGAGGAGAGTGTGGAGGAGGAGATCGCGGCCGTGCTGATGGAGGAGTTCCCCCCGGACGAGGATGAGGAGGGGGAGGATGATGAAGAGGGGGAGGCGGCGGCAGAGGAGAGGATAGAGATGGAGATCGGGGAGCGCTTCGAGAGGGACGAGAACAACCTCACCAGGATGATGGTACGGAGGCACACACACACACACACACACTCTCACACACCCTCACCCCTCACTCCCCCTCTGCGTGTCTCCCTCCCTCCCCCCCTCCCTCCCTCCCTCCCCTCCCCGTGTCTCTGGACCTCCTGACCTCCTGACTCCCCTTAGATATAGATTATTATAATCATAATCATTATTAATAATCTAAAAATGAATTAGACCCCTATACCTTCATTTATCTTTTTTTTTGGTTTCTTTTTATTTTACTACTCGATCTTCTCAGTTTGTAAAGCGTCTTTGGGTGTCTAGAAAAGCGCTATATAAGTCTAATGTATTATTATTATTATTATTATTATTATTATTATCATTATTATCCATCTCTAACGGCCCTAGTCCCTCCCTCTTCTCCTCCGTCACAGGTACGTGCTGGACAGCTTCCCTATGACGCGTAAGCAGGCGGACCTGATGGAGGCCCGGAACATTCTCCCCGTGCGCGTGGTGGAGCTGGAGCTGGACCCAGAGGAGGTGCTGAGGAGAGGCCTCAGCGACAAGATGCAGCCAGACAGGCCAGACACGCTCGCTCCACATCAGAGGGGTCTAGAACAAGCTTAGAATAAGGCTGAGGTAAAGTGGTTCAAATAGTATCTTTTTTCCTACCCTTGTTCCTCCCTTTCATCTTGACCTCTCCCCCTTAGACCCTCCTCCTCACACCCTTCTCACTTCAGAAGCTCTCCCCCCCCCCCCCCCAACCTTGTCCCTCAACGTCACACTCTACTATCTAATAGAATACCTGCTGCCGAGCCAGTCAGCTAGTCTGCCTGGCGGCCTCCTCTGGGACTGCCGGCCGCGGGGTCGTGCGGCGGATCCCTCGCAATAGGCAGGGGATAATTGGATGCTAGGTTGGGTTCAATTGGCTACCAAATTGGGTGAAAAAATAAAAAAAAATAAAAAATAAATAAATAAAAGAATACCTGCTGCCACGGTAACGACCTCTAATAGACTGAAGAGCACTGTGTTCTTGGACTATTCGGTTGTTAAGTCGTGACGTGTTTCCGGGTCCAAAGTTGGCTGAGGCGCTGTCTTCGAAAATGCCTCAGTAATAATAATAATTCATTATATTTATATAGCGCTTTTCCGAGGCTCAAAGACGCTGACAAATATGGGAAAAACGGGAAAGAGCTGTGTCCCTTGTTGTATGAATAGATCCGAGTCTAAAAAACGATTGAACTGTCATTCTACCGCTGTAGTACACTGGTACTCTGGTGCGGGGAATTTCTGGTTTGGACCTGGAAATTGCTAAACGTCACGTTTGACGTCAGACTTGATAGATATGTTTTTATATTCACTTTATGTTTTTTATCCCTGTTGTAAAGGTACATAGCCTATCCACCGCCAAGACTCCTGCAGGGCCTCCACGCGGCCACACACGGTAACTGGGACCTTGCGGTCCCAGGCTAATCTGTGGGGGATCTCGGAGTACAGGGGCCCCCAGAGAGAATGCGCGCAGGCCCACCGATGTGTGGACACGCCCTGGCGCCTCTCACCCCTGTCCCAGCTATGGGTCAAATACTCCAGCTATGGGCCAAATAGCCCCAGCTATGGGTCAAATAGCCCCACTGCCTTGTGGGCCTATTGAGGCGAAGGCTACGGGAGAAAACCCCTAACGAAAAATCCAACAGGTCAGCAGGCTGTAAGGTGGCAACCCCACCAGCTGACAATGGCTGCTTGGGCCAATCACCCACCCAGACGTAAAACTGATTGCTGAAACCAACCATACAACATTAGTATAATAGGAGTAAGTGAGTGTAGATGGAACACCTTTGGGGAAGTCACCATCGCCACAGGAGAGAGGTTCCTGTATTCAGGAAAGGAGAACGAAGAGGATCCACATATGCATGGGGTGGGCTTAATTATCTCTAAAGACGCTGCAAGAAGCCTCCTTGATTGGAAACCAGTTTCAGAGCGCATAATCACTGCCAGGTTCCTATCCAAGGGTCGTAACATCACCATCATCCAGTGTTATGCACCGACAAATTCGGCTGAAACTGAGGAAAATGAAAAGTTCTACCAACAACTACAAGCGCAAGTACAGAAGACCCCAAAGAGAGACATCCAGATAGTCATGGGAGATATGAATGCCAAGGTTGGAAGGGACAACAGGCACTGGATGAACGCCATGGGAACTGAAGGTCTCGGAGAAATGAACGAGAATGGAACCCTCTTTGCGGACTTCTGCTCTTTCAACAAACTGATCATCGGAGGAACTATATGCCCACACACAAAGCGACATGGATCTCTCCTGATCTAAAGACAGAGAACCAGATCGACCATATAGCAATAACAAGAAAATGTGCTGCTAGATGTTAGGGTAAAGAGGGGAGCAGACATCGACTCTGACCACCACCTGCTGATAGGAGAGTTCAGACTGAAACTAGCTGCAAGGACAGGGGAAGGATGTAGGACCCAGAGAAAATTCAACATCAGGAAACTAGGGGATCACCAGGTTAGACAGGAAGCAGGGCTTACACGTATAAACAGATTCCAAGCTTTAGCAGAAATGGGAGATGTTGAGGAACATTGGGAAAGCTGCAAGAAGGCCCTCATCGACACATGTGAACAGGTCCTAGGCTATAGGAAAGGAGAAAGAAAGGACTGGATTGCAGATGACACATGGAAAGATATAGAGGAAAGGAAGAACCTCAAAAACAAGTGCAATAGGGAGCCAGATATGACCAAGAAAGGGAAATGGAGACAAGAGCACCAACAACAGAGCAGAGTAGTGAAGAAGAAGACAAGAAGGGACAAGAGGAGATATATTGACAACCTAGCATCTGAGGCAGAAGTAGCAGCGGGACAGAGGATGCGGCAGGGCTGTCTCCTTTCCCCTCTGATTTTCCTCATTGCCATAGACTGGATCATGAGAAGAACAACTGAAAACCATAGGACAGGAATCCAGTGGACCCCGTTCACCCAGCTCGAGGACCTAGATTTTGCAGACGACCTCGCACTACTCTCCGAAAACCACACACACTTGCAACAGAAGACAGATAGGCTACAGACTAACAGTGACCAGCTTGGACTCAAGATCAACATCGGGAAAACTAAGACCATGAAGCTAAACCAGAAAACACATGACCCAATCACACTCAGGGGAGAGGCCATAGAGGACGTGGAACACTTCACATACCTAGGGAGCAACATCAGCAGGGATGGAGGAGCAGACAGGGACATAGTAGCACGCATCAGCAAAACACAAGTAGCCTTCAATATACTCAGGCCCATCTGGCTGTCCAAGCAACTCTCCAACAACACAAAGCTACGGATCTTCAATACCAATGTGAAGACTGTCCTGCTCTACGGCTCTGAAACGTGGAGGACCACCGAGGACCTCACAAGCAAGATCCAGGTGTTTGTCAACAAATGCCTGCGGTACATCCTCAAGCTGTGGTGGCCCATCAGAATCACAAATGAAGAGCTGTGGAGAATAACAAACCAGAACAGCATAGCTACCACCATCAAAAGGAGAAAGTGGAGCTGGATAGGGCACACCCTTAGGAAGGACTCCAACAACATCACTAGACAGGCCTTGGACTACAACCCGCAGGAGAAGAGGAAAGTTGGAAGGCCGAAAAACACCTGGAGATGTTCCACACTCCAAGACCTGAAGAACATCGGGGTGAGCTGGCAAGAAACAAAGGCCCAGGCCCAAAAGAGAGTGAGATGGAGAGCTCTGGTGGACGCCCTATGCTACTCAACGGGGTGAAGAGGACTAACTAACTAAACTGTAAAGCACTTTGAGCTGCATTTCTTGTATGAAAGGTGCTATATAAATAAAGGAGCTGGCGGCTGAGTTCAGGGGACACTACTACAAGATGTGCTCTCGGGGATACCTGGAGGTTGGTCCCCACACACCCAGACTTCAAGTTCAAGTTTATTGTCATATGTATTAATATAATGAAATTCTTCAGCCTCGTCTCTCTGTAGTATCACACACAAACAAACATAGTCCACAATACAAACAAACAACAATACAGTACAAGGTGCTTAGTGCAGGGTGTTAAGTGCCAAGGGTAGTGCGCATGGTTCAGCTGTTCAGCAACCTAACTGCCTGTGGGAAGAAACTATTTCTGAGGTGGGTGGTGTGTGAGTTGATACTTCTATAGCGTTTTCGGGATGGGAGGAGTGTGAATAGTGCATAGGCAGGGTGGCTGGTGTCTTTAATGATGTTTTGAGCTTTCTTTATACAGCGGGTGTTGTAGATGTTATTGAGTTGAGAGTCATGTCAAATGTGACACAGTCCGTTCATTTGGTCCGCATATCGGCAACCAATCAAAATGTTCAGACTTTTCTTTTGAAACACAGAACTACATTTCAACGTGTGTTGAGAATCACAACACAAACTCGCTAGTCAAGCCAAAATACTGCAACAACGCAATGGATTCGGTGAGTAATCCCCCCCACTGCTACCTAGTTAACTATAAGAAATGCGCTACAGAGAGTCGTGAGAACAGCCCAGAAGATCACCGGCGCCCCCCTCCCCTCTCTGGAAGAGCTGTACAACACACGCTGTCTCAGGAAGGCCTCCAAGATCTCCAGAGACCCAACCCACC
>NC_137681.1:20574222-20661722 GCF_963989245.1 Nansenia antarctica | reverse complement strand
TACTAGAATACCACATACTATCAAAATCGCCCAAATCGCGATTTCCATCTATTTTTGCTCTTTGTCACAAACGAACGCCAGCGACATCCGACGGGTTTTCCCAGGCCACCACACATATGATTAAAGCACTTTGAGCTGCAACATTTGCAGGACAAGTGCTGTACAAATACAATATATAATAATAATAATAATAATAATAATAATTATTATTATTATTATTAGTAGTAGTAGTACTCCCCCCTGGCTCGCAACCTCGGCTTCATTCTGGACCCCACCCTCTCATTCGATCCCCACGTCAGTTCCATTGTCAAGACATCCTACTTCCACCTCCGAAACATTGCAAAAATCAGACACTGCCTCTCCCCCCCCGCTGCTGAATCCCTCATCCACGCCTTCATCTCCTCCCGCCTCGACTACTGCAACTCCCTACTCACCGGCATCACCTCCCGCTCCCTCCATAGACTCCAGATGGTCCAAAACTCTGCTGCACGCCTCCTCTCAAACACCCGCTCCCGTGACCACATCACTCCTGTCCTCCACTCTCTCCACTGGCTCCCCATCAAAGAACGTATACAATTCAAAGTCCTCATCCTCACATACAAAGCCCTCCATAGCCTGGCCCCCCCTTACCTGACTGACCTCCTTCTCCCCCACCGCCCTACCCGTACCCTCCGATCCTCATCCATTGTTCCCCTCACTGTCCCACCCTCAAAACTCAAAGGCTTCGGTCACCGTGCCTTTTCACGAGCCGCACCCCGCCTCTGGAACTCTCTCCCTCAACCACTCAGAGACTCACCCTCACTCCTCACTTTTAAATCCCACCTCAAAACCTACCTGTTCTCCCACGCCTACAGCCTCCCCCTAGCCATCTCCCCCATCCCTGCCACCCCCGCCCCCCCCCCTGGACATGCATACAACCTCCCCTATCCCTAACCATCTCCCCTCACCCTGCCACCCCCCTCCCCCCATGGACATGCATACAACCTCCCCTTCCCCGTTCGTTACCTCTGTGTTCTATGTGCTCATGTTATCTGTTGCTTGTTGTTTCTGTGTTTTCCGTTTTGCCCATATTGTCAGCGTCTTTGAGCCTCGGAAAAGCGCTATATAAATCGAATGTATTATTATTATTAGTAGTAGTAGTAGTAGTAGTAGTAGTATGATGGTGACATGCTGTATGTTGATTAGAGTGTTTGTGTTTTAAACAGGGGATTGCGAGAGCGGCCACCAAGGCTCTGACCGCTGTGGGGTGTCTCAAACCCAAGTTCCCCTTCCTCAGTGTGAAGAGGTCGGCTCTCCTCTACGTCACCTTTTATCTTAAAGGTAGAAAATGACGCCATTTGGGCCATTTCACAATTTCACATCTATGTCGGTTTATATCAGAGATGATGTCACATGGTGATACTGTAGCAGATTATAGGCGCAGAGGAATGGGTTGGTATAAGGAAGCAATTTACCATTCGAGGGCGGGGGTTGTGGACTCATTTACCACTGGTACAGGGTTGCGGAAAACCCTGTGCAGTGGTAAATGAGTCCACAACCCCCGCCCTCGAATGGTAAATTGCTTTTCTACAACAGCCACCACATAATATAAAAAATAAATACACAGTTGTAACATTAAATTCATGTATTTACAGTCATTAATCGTTTCAGAATACATATATCCTTCCGCCACAGAATATAGCACAGGTGTTCTAAATCGGATTGATTGGGAGGCGCATTGATACTGGAAATGCGGTCTGAACTGAAGGTTGTTGTGGTATTTACCACTGTTGCTAGCCAATCAGAATCCAGTATCCAAACATGCTGTTGTAGAATACTCGTTTATTCAGTTCACACGCTGCGCAGCACCCTACTCTGCGTGCTGGTGGTATTCTCAGGAAATAATAAGAAAAAGGCAGCAAAGTCTCACCACGGCACAGCACACCCAGCTGGCGGTAGGACACCTTCAATCAGCTCCACCATCCACACTCCACCACAGTCTGGCTCCACCTGCAGGCCAGAACGCACCATATTCCCCACAGATACTGTCCAACGTTATCGAT
The DNA here is from genome assembly GCF_963989245.1 of Nansenia antarctica. NCBI lineage: Eukaryota > Metazoa > Chordata > Actinopteri > Argentiniformes > Microstomatidae > Nansenia > Nansenia antarctica. The sequence continues at coordinate 20,659,680 of NC_137681.1, read as the reverse complement.
AGAATCTAAGCCTGACTTTGTGTCACACATGCCATCTTTATATATGAATATCTAGCATATCAGCCCAATAGAGCTCTCAGGTCTTCTGACGCTGGTTTCCTCTGTGTACCACATGTGCAAAAGAAGAGATTTGGTGAGGCTGCATTCTCATTTTATGCACCCAGATTGTGGAATGCACTGCCAGTTTACATTAGGGATGCAACCTCAGAAAATATGTTCAAGTCAAGACTAAAAACCCATCTTTTTAATATTGCCTTTAAATTACTAATTAAATGATGATTATATAATGATTGGAGCACTTTGCATTGCAACATTTGCAGGAAAAGTGCTATACAAATAAAAGTTATTATTATTATTATTTTCACTTATCTTTGCAGTGCATCGGTCTCGGATTACAACTCTACTCATTGACATCTTCCTCTATCTCTGTCCTTCAGCTTTCAATCCCAACAACTCAGACTACGTTCGCAGCAAATATAAGAAGAAGCTGGCGTGGTTTGAGGAGAGCTGTGAGCTCATTTCCTACCTAGGCTCAACTATGACCAGGAAGTACACGGCCGCTCGGGAGCAGGACGTCGACTTTCAATACAAGCTGCACAGGTTCCTGGCCTTAGGAGAGGCCACAGGGGATACTGCGAGCCTGCTGTAGTCTGTCAGGATCGGTGTCATACTGTCAGTGACTGTTCATTGAAGTTATTAGCTCTCAGTATTCAGCATGTTGTGTTGTTGCTCTGTATGTCAAAGAGAAACGTTTCAATTCAACCCTTTTTTCAGACTGCTTGAATAAATAGTTCCAACTGTTTCATGTTTTATGGCTACTTTTAACCAGTTGAAGGTTGTTCTTTGTAAACACTTATTAAAGCATGAATCAAACCTCTAATTGAACCTTGTAATGTGTGTTCTTGTGTCTTTGTTCAAAAATATGAAATTCCCAGAATTGTACGACATTCCGAAATACATGTTTATTAGTGATGTTACGATCGACGCAGTAGTCACGACACGGCGTCAACCTCCCAACGTAATGTGTGTCGACACAAATGTATAGATTCTTGCGTCAATTTGCCAAAAACCATGTGATTATTCTAACAACGCTTTGTACGCCACGCAAGCACCCCTGACCCGTGTGTCAATCATTGCGCATACGTGCACTCTTTCCCTGTTCCACGAGCACGTCCCAACACTGGAACCTGTTATGACAGGTTGACCATCTATATCTGCCCCAATTGTCAAACAGCCATGTCCCACAACATACCTAAATGTCGTTCAGATTTTTATCTTTACATATCAAAAATGTACACACTATTTGCATTTATTTGTTGTCATTCATGTCAATCAGAATTACGTCATATTGACTACAGACACATTTATGACATTTACAAAAAGTGGGTACTTCAAAACATCAAGTTGTGTGTTGTAAAATACCCTGAAAATCTGACTTCTAGTTCAGAAATACTTTGACGACCGATTTGACCACTTTCTATTCTGCTCCTGGTAGCTCCTCACACCAGCTTCCATCACATATTGATTTCTTTTTGTTTTTACTCGTTCGTCGGACAACTGCAGGAATAATTTCACTTGTCCTAACTTAAAGCAGAGAGCAGAGATTATTTTGTCTTACGATGCCTAGATAGATAGACGATTCACTTACTTAGACAAATGTATTTGTAAATAATAATACCGTATTTTCCGCCCTATAAGGCGCACCGGAGTATAAGGCGCACCTTCAATGAATGGCCTATTTTAGAATTTTTTTCATATACAAGGCGCACCGGCTTATAAGGCGCACCGGCTTATAAGGCGCACTGTCGTTTTTTTTTTTTGACTGGGGTTGCGTTATGCCCAAGCTCCACCTACTGCGTTGCGTCACCTCTCCATCGGTGTTGTGTCAACTTCCCGTTGTCCAAGCTCCACCTGAGCGTTGTCACCATCAACGTTCTACCTGCTCCACTGTCAAAAATATATATTTTTCCACCTCAAGTATCAGCCGTTCGTCATCCATTTTTGCAACAAGCGTCAAGGACCTGCGGTGATTCACAGCTGACTCGCGTGAATAGCAATTCGCAATAGCTGCAACCACGAGATATAGAGTAGTTAGCTACAAGCATTTTCAATCTGCTATTATCTCTATTAGTGGATTAACCGCTGTGGTGATTTAACAGCTGATAAAAATACATCAAGTAGACTACAAACAGAGCAAAACAACACCAGAAAACAACCAATAGGCTATACAATTATAACCAACAACCAATATGTGACAGCTCCTGGTGAAATGTGCAACGTACTTTTTCAGTTTTTACACATGCTTAAACTACAGATTGTAAGCTTTCAAATGATGTGTCATACATTCAAATCAGAGAAAGATTGAACACGACAGGCGTATTTGAATGTTGGTTCATCTCAAACACTGAATGGGAGAAAAGTGAATCTGACCAAACCACAACAAACGCTGCTAGCGGCTAACAGCTAACAAAACACATCGCTACGAAGGTCTAAACTGTATTTTAATAACATGACAACATACTGGGAGAACATCGACATGCTAAAAACACATAACTACACATAACTAGATGAACACACAGTTCTTGCTTTTGAACACGAGCTAAAACGAAAGTATGTTTACAAATCAACCCTCCCTTACCGGTAGCCTCCGGCAAACGAGAATAATGAATCCAATACACAAATGATAAGTGTTTAGTGATCGTTAAACTGTTGTTTATTATATCGAGTGGGTACTTTAAAACTTCAAGTTGAAAGCACCAAGAATCTCACTTTGTTCCCTCGGAAACTCTGTTTAATCTTCTTTACTTGGGGTCTTGTGGTGTGGGACTGTGAGTAAGCACAACACCGGTGTTTACTGATTACCGTAATGCTGCAAGCGGTGTGAGTGTCCGAATTGAACAGTTGGGTGAGTACGGCATCCATTCAGAGCACATGATAGCATAACAATAGCATTCGCGGAGATTCCAAGATGGCGGCCGTCGTTTACTGATTACCGTAATGCTGCAAGCGGTGCGGCTTTGTAGTTTACCAGTCGTACTGAAACATTTTATTATTATTAAAAAAAAAATATTGGTCATGTAATTTTTACATTTTGATCCATATATAAGGCGCACCGGGTTATAAGGCGCACTGTCGTTTTTTTTTTTTTTTTGGGACTTTTAAGTGCGCCTTATAGGGCGGAAAATACGGTAATAATAACTTTATTTGTATAGCGCTTTTCCTGCAAACGTTGCAGTTGCAAATGTGTAAGTCACTTGTAAATATAAGGAAATCTCCCAAACTACAGTTACAGGATCAAAAGCCAAAGTCTGTTTTCATGTGCCTTAGGAGAAGCAAGCCACAGTGGGATGCCAGTGCAGAGATTTCACCCTTGATACCGAGGACTATTTGCAAATATGCCACCACTTGGATAGCCCGTTCAGAGAGGGAGGGAGGGAGAGAGAGAAAGAGACAGTGAGAGAGAGACAGGGAGGGAGAGAGAGAGAGACAGAGACAGAGAGAGAGACAGAGAAAGAGAGAGATATTCCCAGTGCAGTAATGGTGAGAGAGTAGGAGCCTTACGCCATATACACTACTGCTGCTACAGAGTGTGTGTGTGTGTGTGTGTGTCTCTAATTAAGGATCAACGCCATGCTGAAGCTAATATTCACAGGATTACAAGCTGCAGTAATTTGATGACGAAATGGTGATGCATTATGGGTGTACAACTGAATACAAAATCACCCAAAGAAAAGTATCTTTTTCGAATATAAGTTATTGTATTTTTGTATTGATTATTTTCATTAAAGATGATAATTTGAATAACAATCAAGCAACATTTAAATTTTTATTCATTCAGGGTAGACCCAACACAACAAACCAATTCTAACCACTTTCGAGATGAGGACAAACCATGTAGTAATTGTTAATCAAACAATTACTTTAAAAATAGAAAAACGATGTTAAGCATATTTACAAATATAACCACACCACCTTTCACTCTTTTTTGAAATTCTTCCCACACTGGGAGCAACTAAACTCTGGTGTTTAGTTAGGAGCAGTGGTATGGTTTCTCTCCTGTGTGTATTCTTTGGTGGGTCTTGAGGTATCCTGCTTGACTAAAACTCTTCCCACACTGGGAGCAGTGGTATGGTTTCTCTCCTGTGTATTCTCTGATGAATCTTCAGGTTTCCTTCTCGACTAAAACTCTTCCCACACTGGGAGCACTGGTATGGTTTCTCTCCTGATGCTTCTTCAGCTCTCCTCCTTGACTGAAACTCTTTCCACACTGGGAGCAGTGGTATGGTTTCTCTCCTGTGTGTATTCTCTGGTGCTTCTTCAGGTCTCCTGCTTGACCGAAACACTTTCCACACTGTGAGCAGTGGTATGGTTTCTCTCCTGTGTGTATTCTCTGATGAATCTTCAGGTTTCCTTCTTGACTGAAACTCTTCCCACACTGGGAGCACTGGTATGGTTTCTCTCCTGTGTGTATTATCTGATGAATCTTCAGTTCTCCTCCTTGACTGAAACTCTTTCCACACTGGGAGCAGTGGTATGGTTTCTCTCCTGTGTGTATTCTTTGGTGGGTCTTGAGGTATCCTGCTTGACTAAAACTTTTCCCACACTGTGAGCAGTGGTATGGTTTCTCTCCTGTGTGTATCCTCTGGTGCATCTTCAGGTTTCCTGCTTCACTAAAACCCTTCCCACACTGAGAGCACTGGTATGGTTTCTCTCCTGTGTGTATTCTCTGATGGTTCTTCAGGTTTCCTGCTTGACTGAAACTATTTCCACACTCGGAGCACTGGTATGGTTTCTCTCCTGTGTGTATTATCTGATGAATCTTCAGTTCTCCTCCTCGACTGAAACTCTTTCCACACTGGGAGCAGTGGTATGGTTTCTCTCCTGTGTGTATTCTCTGATGAACCTTCAGGTTTCCTTCTGTACTGAAACTCTTCCCACACTCGGAGCACTGGTATGGTTTCTCTCCTGTGTGTATTCTCTGATGGTTCTTCAGGTGTCCTGCTTGACTGAAACTCTTCCCACACTCGGAGCACTGGTATGGTTTCTCTCCTGTGTGTATTCTCTGGTGCTTCTTCAGGTCTCCTGCTTGACTGAAACTATTTCCACACAGTGGGCAACGGTAGGTCTTCTCTCCTGTGTAAGTCTGTGGGTGTGTTTTATGGTGATTCTTCCGCCTTGAGCTCCTGTGTTGTTTATGGTTTCCTGATGTGGTGGAGCTGGGCTCGCTTTCTGAACCTGGGTTGGAGCTCTGCTGGTCTGTAAGAATAGGAACATATACAGGGTTACATAGGCAAGTTTAACTTTGATATATAAGTTTAGGCAAGGCAAGTTTATTTGTATAGCACATTTGTTACAACAGGGGCAATTCAAAGTGCTTTACCTACAGCATAAAAAAAAATACAGCAAGAGGAGGATAGTAAGAAAAAAAAAGAGAGAGAGAAATTAAATAGATAAACATTTAACAAGATAATAAACAATGAATAAAAAGATATAGATAAAAGTGTTCTCTATCTAAGTATGTCTCTCAGAGAGATAAACCTCTGCAAGTATCGTGCCCTGATACAGGATTAAGGTCGCAGATTATCACGGGTAGTGGCTGCATGTATGATGCAGAAGAAGTTGATTATCATTATTAAAAAACAATAGTCATGAATATGCAAATATTCTGGGTGCGTGGAACGCTATTTCCATACACCCATTCACCCATGTGTCGCATTCGATTGGAACAACCCACCGTTTGCATCCCCCCCCTGCTAGATTCCCCTGGCCCTGGTAACCCTGGTAACCCTGGTAACCACCCTGGTAAACACAGGGATGTGTGTATTTTTATGTTAGCCCCCCGGGAAGTGAAGCATGCCCGTCCTGCCTGCCTGCCTATACTATCTACATACCTATACTATCTACATGCCTATACTATCTACATGCCTATACCATCTACATGCCTATACTATCTACATACCTTTACTATCTACATGCCTATTAGGGATGGACGGTTTTTCGGTTAAACCGAAAACCGGGGTTTCTAAAATTAGAAACGTTTTTTTATCAAAACCGTCTGAAACCGTTTTTTTTTTTTTTGAAGAATAAAATAGAATAAGAATAAAACTGGAACATGTCACATGTTTGTCGTGTGTGAAAATAAAAATGATACAGTCTGAATCTGCCGCACAATGAGTGAGAGGTTTGGTCAGTTGTGAAGAATAATTGAGGATTAATATCTAATTGGGATTATATTTAAGGGTAACGAATCACTCTATGGGAAAGATAGTTGCCTTCAGTTATTGGTAGATAGGAAAGGTTTTTTACAATTACTCGCTTACATTTAATAAGATCATTTTCGCTGCTCTCTGTAAAGCGCATTGGGTCACTTTTGTGAGAAATGCGCTATAGAAATAAAATGTGATTTGATTTGATATCAATCAATCAAACTTTATTTATGTTCTATAGCACAAATCATGCATTGAATGTAACTCCAAGTGCAGTATTTACTAAACCACAATATAATAAAACAAGAGCTATACGGATCAAGAGTGTACTTTGTGCACAGCGCCACTGTGTGTCACAAGTTCACCTTCAGAGCGGGTGTTCAGCGCAGCAGGCAAAATTGTAAGTCCGTTCCGAGCGCAGCTGAATCCTGAAAAGGTGAACATGCTCGTGTTTCTTGCGAAGAACCTCGATTAACGGACTATTTAATAGCCTTTAATAGCTTTTATGCTCATTTTTTGTTACTGCCAGTTTTTGTTATTTAGTTATTAGCCATAGGTTGTGAATTAGAATTAGAATGAATGTGATCAGTGATATCTTTGCACAATTGCTTTACCTGCTTGCGCTCAATTTGCACTCGTTTGTATTTATATTTATAGATGTTTTTGTTTATGTTTTCTATTCTATTGTATATTCTATGTTGTTCAAAGAATAAAACTGGAACATGTCACATGTTTGTCGTGTGTGAAAATAACAATGATACAGTCTGAATCTGCCGCGCAATGAGTGAGAGGTTTGGTCAGTTGTGAAGAATAACTGAGGATTAATATCTAATTGGGATTATATTTAAGGGTAACGAATCACTCTATGGGAAAGATAGTTGCCTTCAGTTATTGGTAGATAGGAAAGGTTTTTTACAATTACTCGCTTACATTTAATAAGATAATTTTCGCTGCTCTCTGTAAAGCGCATTGGGTCACTTTTGTGAGAAATGCGCTATAGAAATAAAATGTGATTTGATTTGATATCAATCAATCAATCAAACTTTATTTATGTTCTATAGCACAAATCATGCATTGAATGTAACTCCAAGTGCAGTATTTACTAAACCACAATATAATAAAACAAGAGCTATACGGATCAAGAGTGTTTGTGCATAGCGCCACTGTGTGTGAAGGCGCTACTGAAAGTGATGACAGAACGCATGTCTCAGAAGATACGCGGTCACTTAGTGACGCAAAGGTAGTTCTGTATTTATCTCTATCTGTATTAGTAAATTTATTTTGAAAGCTCTATTTTGACAGCTCTACCATGGGCACTTTTATTTTGATGGGGCATTCTTTGTTGATTGACTTACGACAGTTCAGGACGAGTCAGTCTCGCGGCATGTGGTTTTTATGAAAAGCTTTAAGTATGTTCACTGCATAATTCTAAGTCTAATATTTCAGTGATTATTGAGCAGTATTCAAATATTTAAATACATTGAGCAGCAGCTGAAACTTTGTCTAAGAACCAAGATATTGAGAAAGCAGTTCATTCAATGAAGACGCTGTTCCAAGAGATGATCTTCCATGCAGGCGTGCACCCTGGATCAGCGGAGCTGGTGTGTTAACACTAGAACAGCCGTGAGGTGTTAAACAGCACCAGTGAGTACCAAAAAAAATCTACCTTTGCACTCGATCACATTTCAGGACCCTCCTTTCATGACTTTTCCTAGATATGTGCGTTCTACCACCCAGCATTTTTACATTTTCAAAATCGAGTTAGTATAAAGCGTTTTAGCAGTATTTCTGTGTGTGTCTGTGTATTTGTGGCTGCCATCTTTTTCTCCAAGCCTGCAATTCTCTTTTATATCAGCAGAGGTAGCAAGGGGGCACACACTGTGCTCAAATTCAGGCTTCAGTGCTGAATGAGACACAGTGCATAAGACTGATATTTGTGTTTATATATAGGCTACAATAACAATCAAAATAAGATATGTATATGTGCAGACAGTTATGAAAATGATAAACTGTACAGTATGTCTCCCAATCAATGTTCGTTCAGACAATACAACCAAAGGCGTAAAAATACTGATGTTCTCATAATGTAATTATAGATATAGCTAAATTAGACTGTAGACTGCTATGGAGGTATATTGAAACCAATATATAGATTATATATATAGATTATATATACAACCTGATTGGATTAAATAAGATTCTGTTGTGATTGTGTTGACATTGTTGTGATTGCAAAATAAATCTTGGTTATGTAATGTGTAAAGAACATGATGACACGAATGCCTATTATGATGATATGCAAAAGGGACAATCTGTGTCTATGAATCTTGAACAATCACCGGTTGAATATGCTAATATAGGAACAGTGCCTAAAACCCCACTTCAAAAGGTTGTTATTCAAAGGCAGCATCCAAAGCCTACTAACACATTGCACAGTAAAAGAGAACATGATCAAATGTCAACAATGAATAATCAGTCAACAATGGATAATCTTATCAATCAAGACACCATGTCCAATGTAGAGCAAAAACATGACATCGCTGATATCCTTCTTACTCAGCAGAAACTTGCTTTACTTCCTGTGAGGGAAATGAATACATTTGATGGAGACCCAATGAATTTCCTACCCTTTATGCGTGCTTTTGAACATTGTATTGAGGACAAGACAAGTAGCAATCCAGACAGGCTTTATTTCCTGGAACAGTACACCACTGGACAGTCACGAGACTTGGTGCGTAGCTGCATGCATATGCAACCAGACAGAGGCTATGCTGAAGCTAAGAAGCTACTTGAAAAGAACTTTGGAAATGAAATCAAGATAACCAGTGCCTACATGGAAAAAGCCTTGAACTGGCCAAGCATAAAGGCTGAAGATGGAAAGTCACTACAGGCCTATGCACTGTATTTGTGTCTTGGCAAACTCAACAAGAAACCAAGTACAGTGCCATTCCTTCACAGACAGGGAAGGAGAGCCCAATTTCCCCTCCCTAGAGAAACTCAGCCATCCCAACATGGGTTTTGGCCCCCATTTCCCCCCAGAGGCGAGACATGAGATGACAGTCTTGGCCTGCACAGCTGAAGTCAATTCACTAATCACCCAGCAGCTCACCTGATCAATCACCACTCCCTGTAGTCTGCAGTCTCACAGTTCAACAAACACACTGTGGAAGGAACATATGCTACTGCAGTGCTGTGCTCAAACCAACTGTTTGCAAAGACCAGAGTGGCTGACGGTGAGATGACTTGGCTGTGTGTTGTTGTTTGTTTGATATCTTAGATTTGTTTGATAGCAAATTGGTTGCTGTTGGGTGTTTGATATCAAGTTCAGTTTATGGTAAAGTTAAAAGGGCGGTACATAATTTTGGGAAAACTATTTCATTACTTGTAAAAATGTTTTATTGCATTGTAAATTCCTTCATATTGTTTCTTAGCCGCTTATTTGTGTTTATACCTTTTCAAAGGTTTTTCACCTACTACTACTGCTAACTTGTAAATCTGATGAAAAAAAAGAGACAAAATTAAGTCCGAAATAAAAGGAGAAAGATAATTGCTGTCTTGTCATTGGATGCAGAAAGAGTGGAGTCCCAGTGAAACTCTGGTCAAACGGTCAAAGCCCTTTCAAGTTAGGGGAAGCACAGAAAACCACAGATAACTTGACAGTGAAAAACCGCTCTCCCACTGGACAACCAGGAAACGGAGACCAGTGAATTGGAAAACCAGGATTCTCAAGCCAGCAAACTGAAACAGCAGGAGCAGCAAATTGGGACCCTGGACATCCAAGTTCACATTCAACTAAATCATCACAAGGCCTCACTCAAACCATCGCCTGCAACCAACTCCAAATATGGCCACTGTTGAGCAGCTCAAGACGGAGAGAACGACAGCAAAAGCAGCATTCACTCGTCTGGTCAACAGCATTACCAGGAACCATGAGGACACGTCTGAGGAGGAACTCAGAGACAATTTCAAGGCACTCACAACAGCAGCTGACAAAGTCATGGAAGCCAATGACAATGTGAAGGCCCAACTTCACACAAAGGCAAAGGCAGAGGGAGAGACTGAGCTGACCGCAGTGCAAACTGCCGATCTGGCGAAGACTGCGACTGAGTGTGTGTTGAAGTTGAAGAGAGTTAAAAGTCTACTCCAGACGGCCCTGTGGGACAACTTTGGAGCTGATGAAATGTCCATAATTCTACAGGCAGCAGAGCAGCAGTGCAGGCGCACTACTGCGGTGGAAGCCAGTGAGGAGGATATGAACCAGGAGGGTTATGAATTCATGCTTAACCACCTGGAAGGACTGGTGAAGACAGCGAAGGAGGTGCACAAACGGTGGAAACAGTGGATCCCTGAAGAAGAGGGACGAATCCAGAATAACTTAAAAGATCTGGAACTTCAGGCCATCAATCTGGTTTCCAAGAAGGCTGACTTCATACAGAAGAGGATAAAGGACGAAGCCAGAAGACAACCGATTGCGCCCAGTCATCCTGTGCCAACCATCAAACTGAAACCAACGGCCCTTCCCAAGTTCACTGGCAACAAACGTGACTTCCACAGGTGGAGAAAGGACTGGGAAGCACTCCAGAGGCAGGGTGAACCGACTGGGTCCAAGGAGGTGAAGAAGGCCCAATTACTGGACAGTATTGATGACAAGATCATGAGAGACCTTCGCCTCACTACTCACAGTGCTGCTGATGACATCTTCCTTGTTCTGGAGAACCGCTATGGCAATCGGACATCCATTGCTATTGAAATAGTGGAAGAGCTGCAGGGCATGACACCCGTCAGAAGTAACCAACCACTGAGAGTCGTGGAACTAATCCAAGCTGTGGAGAAGTCGCTTCGAGATCTGATTGAGCTTGGAGACACTGGTGCTATAAAAAACCCTCTGGTGACCAAGTCCATCGAGGGAAAACTCCCAGAATCCCTCAAAAAGGAATGGCTTGTCTATGCGGCAAGAAATGCCGTGACTCCAGGCAACCGGTTCGACAGCCTGTTGACATTTCTCAAAGAGCAAGAAAGCATATATGAGCAGCTTGAACAACTGAGGGATGAAGAACCAAGCAGGAGAGAGACCAAGTTTGAGCCAAGACAGGCCAGAACAAAATCCACCAAGGCAGGCGACGAACACACTGGATGTGTTGTCTGTGGAGATGGGAAACACAGGGAGAAGCTCTACTTCTGCATGCAGTTCCGGTCACTGAAGCTAGCAGAAAAGAAGGCTGCAGCTAAGAAGTTGGGAGCATGCAAGAGATGTCTTGAAGTTCATGATGACAGTTCATACTGCAGAGATGACTTCCTGTGCACCAGCCATGCCTGCAAGGATGAACATGCTCCAGTGTTTCCTCCAGGAATTTTTACAATGGTGGCGGGTGGCCGTGACCGCGCGCGTAGCGCGCGCGATTTTTTCGCGTGCACGCGCATGAAACGCGCACGCGCGCTCAAAACAACTTTTTTTTTTTTTTTTTTTTTTTTTTCTAATCACAGCCAAAACTAGAGGATGGCCCAAAAAAATAAATAATGAATATACAGAATATAAACTTGTGACTGACAGTCACATACACACACAAAGATCATCAGCTATAATATAATACGAAGTAGGCCTACATGAGCACAAAAGCGGCTAACGTTACTGATTAACTGTTTACTGTAGTGCAGAGAGATGGTAGTCGTAGGCGGCGTATCAAATGACAAAGCTAAACGTTTAATGAAGGACATGAACGATTGTCAACAACACACTCAAGCATGCCTGGATATTTGTAAGAACTCTCGCGAGATTTATCAGACTAAACCTGGATTTTCCCTTTAGCGATGTTGATGGAATACCCCCCGGATGTCACTACGGTGGCCTGTACACAATAACAATAATACCACAGTTCACATTTAGACCAATCAGGAGCCCTTGTGTCACGTCGTCAACTGAATGTCATTAATCTGATTTTGGATCAGCGGTTAGAGAGAGATGGGCGTGGATTTAGGTGCACTTTTAGTCAACATCCATTATAGCGCTGATCTAGGATCAGATATATTTTAATCAGCTAAAAAGTTTTTTTTTTTTTTTTTTTTTTGAGAATTTTTTTTTTTTTTTTTTTGAGAAATCTGTATGGTGGCGGAGGAAATTCCATCGTGGCGGCCCGCCACGATGAAATGCATGTAGAGGAAACACTGTGCTCCTGAGCATCACTTTTATCTCTGTCCTAACAAGAAGAATAACTCATCACAGAAAAAGAGCGGACCTGGTTCAGAGGATGTGAAAAGCAGGAGAAAGTACACAGAGGAACAAGAGGGGTTTGTAAGGAAGCTTTCCCCAGAGCTGGCAAAACAGTTTCATGATGTGTTCTCAAATGCTACATCAAAGGCTTTCAGCACCACAAAGAAGCAACCAGGCCTTCTAGTGGAGAGTGGATTGCAGGAGCTGCCAGTGATCATGATGCTTCTGGAGGTCACAGCAAATGCTGGAGAAAAGGTTGGAACATTAATCGACCTGGCGTCTGACACTAATTATATTACTCACAAGGCCGCAGTTAAACTGAACCTCAGGAGTGAAGACATCACTCTCATTGTCCATGGTGTTGGAGGAATGAAGACCATTGTGGAGACAAAGCGGTACCTCTTGAAGATCAGGGTGAAAACTCCCAAAGGCACTCTGAAATCACACCAATTGGTATGTTATGGTCTTGACAGTATTGCAGACTTTCACAAAAGTGTTGATCCCAAACGGCTCCAGAAACTCTTTCCAGACATCCCACTTGGAAAGCTGACAAGGCCCGGGGAAATCAATCTGCTCATAAGCCACAGAGAAGGCCAGCTAGCACCTCAAAGGATTAAAGTTGTTGGAGACCTTGTGCTGTGGGATGGACCACTGGGGATGACGGTGGGAGGGAGTCATCCTGAGCTCTTCGAAGACCTCACCGTGTCAGCCCACATGTCCAAAGCACATTTCGCAAGATCATTGAGAACTGCTTCTGTGAGGTATGAGGAACTCACTGGCCCTGTTTCAAAGAAACATCCCAACACTCAAGTTCACGGCACGCTCCAGAAGTCAAGCACTTCAACCACCAACCGGGACTTCCTAGAGTGGTGGAAATGGGACAGTATCGGCGCAGCATGTGATCCAAAGTGTGGAGGCTGCCGCTGTGGAAAATGTCAACCTGGCGGCAAAGAAATGACTCTTGCAGAGGAGAGAGAGCTTGAAGTGGTAAGGAACGGTCTCACCTATGTCACCGAAGACAACCACAGCAAGGAGCCACACTGGCATGCCAGGTATCCTTGGGTGGAAGACCCGGTCTCCCTACCGAACAACAAGAGAACAGTTGAGGCTACATTTCTCAGAACAGAAAAGCGACTAGCCAAAACACCTGAATGGAAAATGGCATACGCTGCACAGGTGCATGACATGGTCGGTCGAAGAGCTGCGCTCAAACTGCCTAAAGACACCATCACCAACTGGGATGGACCAGTTTGGTACCTCAGTCACCTCATTGCCCCTAACCCACACTCTGTCACAACTCCGGTAAGAATCGTCTGGAACAGCAGCCAAAGATGCAGAGGTGTGAGTATGAACGACCTGCTGATGAAAGGCCCCGACGTTCTCAACCAGATTCGAGCTGTGCTTCTCAGGTTCAGAGGTGGAGTATTCGCTGCCCTGGGTGACATAAAAAAGATGTACAACTCAGTCTGGCTGGAAGACCAAGAAGTGCACCTGCACAGGTTCCTCTGGCAAGACGCTGAGGATGAAGAGCTGGGAGAATATGCAATCACAAGAGTGAACATTGGAGACAAACCAGCAGGGTGCATCGCGCAACTGGCAATGCGTGAAACTGCTAACCTCCCTCTCTTTGCCCATCTTGAAGAGGAGCGTCTAGTGATTCACAATGACAGCTACGTTGATGACATCCTCACTTCTCACAACAACCCAGACCAGCTAAAGATCATCACAGCCAATGTGGAGAGGACCCTGAGGGCTGGAGTTTTTGAGCTAAAGCCATGGGTCCTTTCTGGGCAAAGTGGGAGGAAGGAGCACACTGGTGAAGAGGAAAGGGCAAAGGCAACGACCATGGTCTTACCAAACCAGATGTGTGATGATGACAACAAGGCGCTTGGCCTGGGCTACAGAGTCGAGGAAGATAAGCTCCACGTTATGATCGGAATCAACTTCTCAAAGAGAAAGCAAAAGATGAGACTGGGTGAAGACCTTCAGCAAGAGGAAATCAGAACCCAGACACCAAACCCTCTGACACGAAGAGAACTTCTCAGTCAAGTGTCAGCACTTTATGACCCAGTTAGCCTAGTAACTCCTGCCAAGCAGAAGGGAGCTATTCTGGTACGGAGAGCGTTCCAAGAGGCTAAAGCTGAAAGCGGTCCGGTCAAGGACACATGGGACATTGCACTCTCAGATGGCCTCAGAGGAGATGCAATCAACCTGTTCGAGGAGTACCATCAACTCAGCAAGGTCACATTCAACAGAGTTCTAACCCCCAAAGGCTTCACTACTGAACCACCATGGGCAATCACGTTCTCTGATGGAAGTGAGCATGCCTATGGAGCAGTGATGTACCTAAGATGGACCACAGACCAGGGTTCCATCATCAGATTGGTGGAATCCAAGGCAAAGCTAACTCCCTTGGACCACAAAGGTGATGCTGTCAAAGCAGAGATGTGTGGAGCAGCGTTCGCCTCACGGCTAAAGAAGTTCTTCGAGCGGCACAGCCGAATCCAAGTTGGAAGGTGGTTTCACTTGGTCGACAGTCAAACAGTCCTTGGAGCAATACAGCGAGAAAGCTATGGCTACCAAACATTCTTTGCCAATAGGATTGGAGAGATTCAAAGCAGCACAGCAGTTCAGGACTGGTGGTGGATCCCTGGGTCTCAAAACATTGCTGATGGGATTACCAGAGGAGCAAGCCCTCAGGATCTGGATGAACATTCAGAGTGGCAAAATGGACCCAAGTTCCTGAGTCTGCCAGAAAGTGAGTGGCAAACCAAATCGGCTAAGGAACTAGCAACCACCGCCAGAGAAAGCATCAACAAGTTGCAGAGGAAAGCATTTGCTGCTGTGTTGACAAGGGCCCAGGCTCTGAAACAGTCCCCGGAAAAGAAAGAGCCCTCATGGAATCAGAACCAAATCCAGATGGAACAGGGGAGACCGCCAAGAAGGTCAGTTGTTCAAGATCTTCTGGACGTCAAACGGTTCAGTGTTCTGACCAGACTGGTCAAAACAGTTGCAATGGTCTGGAGAGCAGCAAAAAGGTTCCATGGACGAGATCAGGCCTTGGACAGCCCAAAGTGGGAGGCAGTCTCCTCAGGAGGAGCCATCTCTGTACAAGAGAGAGAAGATGCCCTTAGAGACATTTTTCTTGCAGCACAAGAGGGAGCAATCTTTCCAAACTCCACCACTGACAGGCTGGTGGTCTACAAAGACCAGGACTCTGTACTGTTGGTCCTACTACCTGCTGAGGAACAGAAATAAACCTTGGCAGAACCACAACTCCAACGACCCAGTGCCCTTACAGTTTGCCTACAGTCGGCGATCTTCCTGGTAATCCATGGAAAGATCGAGTGGGAGGTGTCTTGGCAAACTCAACAAGAAACCAAGTACAGTGCCATTCCTTCACAGACAGGGAAGGAGAGCCCAATTTCCCCTCCCTAGAGAAACTCAGCCATCCCAACATGGGTTTTGGCCCCCATTTCCCCCCAGAGGCGAGACATGAGATGACAGTCTTGGCCTGCACAGCTGAAGTCAATTCACTAATCACCCAGCAGCTCACCTGATCAATCACCACTCCCTGTAGTCTGCAGTCTCACAGTTCAACAAACACACTGTGGAAGGAACATATGCTACTGCAGTGCTGTGCTCAAACCAACTGTTTGCAAAGACCAGAGTGGCTGACGGTGAGATGACTTGGCTGTGTGTTGTTGTTTGTTTGATATCTTAGATTTGTTTGATAGCAAATTGGTTGCTGTTGGGTGTTTGATATCAAGTTCAGTTTATGGTAAAGTTAAAAGGGCGGTACATAATTTTGGGAAAACTATTTCATTACTTGTAAAAATGTTTTATTGCATTGTAAATTCCTTCATATTGTTTCTTAGCCGCTTATTTGTGTTTATACCTTTTCAAAGGTTTTTCACCTACTACTACTGCTAACTTGTAAATCTGATGAAAAAAAAGAGACAAAATTAAGTCCGAAATAAAAGGAGAAAGATAATTGCTGTCTTGTCATTGGATGCAGAAAGAGTGGAGTCCCAGTGAAACTCTGGTCAAACGGTCAAAGCCCTTTCAAGTTAGGGGAAGCACAGAAAACCACAGATAACTTGACAATTTGAGAGGATGCAACAATGCCATGCAAGACTTGTGTAGATAGTACTAGTTTTTTTCTTATGTCTGTCTTACATGTAACGATGAATTGAAAATCAAGGACCCCAATTGAAATAAGCCAGTGGCTTTCTTGGGTTTTTATCCTTTTAGTTGACCTTGTATGTAATATGTACTTTCATGTACCTACTTCTGCAAACCTTCTAATAAAGTTTTCAATCAATCAATCAATCAAACTTGCACTATCTGGAAGAGCTTGATAGCCCATCAAACCTCAGGCTTATTGTTTCTAAGTTGCCCTACAAGTATAGGGATAAATGGAGGTCTATTGCCTGCAATATACTTGAGATTAGTCATGGCAGGGCTAAATTCAAAGACCTTGTTGGCTTCATTGAAAAACAAGCCACAATTGTTTTAGATCCTTTGAATTTAGCCGTGCCTGTAATGTCAGCCTGTCAGCCCCTAAAACTGCTATAAGCTTGAGAGCCGTGTTTGAAACCCGCTTGGCTCCCCTTGGGAGGTGTGGGGGATGGAAATCCTTTGTTTGGCTGATCTGCGACAATCAAGAAGAATAAGATTACCATCCCCCATGCTTCAACCATTATATCAAGTGAATGGAACTGACTTTAGAAACGAGTTATTCTGGTTTATTTACGAGGTACATACTGGTGACGGATCTCCTTCACTCTGTCACTGTTCCGTTCAAATGGCACATTATACAGTTGTTTCATGCGCATTTCATTTCTCCTAAGCACTCTGTCAATTGTAGAGATTGAAACAGATTCAATATTGCCAAAGATATTGTCATCCTCTATAACAGCGCTCTGGATCTCTAATAGTCTAGTATCATAGTCTAGTATCATATGTGCTAGTCTAGTATCATAGTCTAGTATCATAGTCTAGTATCATATGTGCTAGTCTAGTATCATATATGCTAGTCTAGTATCATATGTGCTAGTCTAGTATCATATATGCTACTCTAGTATCATATATGCTAGTCTAGTATCATATATGCTAGTCTAGTATAATATATGCTAGTCTAGTATCATAATGCTAGTCTAGTATCATATATGCTAGTCTAGTATCATATATGCTAGTCTAGTATCATAGTCTAGTATCATATATGCTAGTCTAGTATCATATGTGCTAGTCTAGTATCATAGTCTAGTATCATATGTGCTAGTCTAGTATCATATGTGCTAGTCTAGTATCATAATGCTAGTCTAGTATCATGCTAGTCTAGTATCATATATGCTAGTCTAGTATCATAGTCTAGTATCATATGTGCTAGTCTAGTATCATATATGCTAGTCTAGTATCATATGTGCTAGTCTAGTATCATAGTCTAGTATCATATATGCTAGTCTAGTATCATATGTGCTAGTCTAGTATCATATGTGCTAGTCTAGTATCATAATGTTATGAATGAAAGTGAAACCGCATGGTGCGTTCGTAAATTCGCTATGAGAGCGCCGGAGCGCACACCGGGTTCAACGTCATAAAGGGACCAGGTAATTTGATTGGACAAGAGGCATTCCATGGGTGCTGACCAGATTTCCAGGGCAAATTTACGAACGCATGCTAGCGAATTCGACGACGAAAATCGTCAGAGGAGATATACGGGTTATTTTGATAAACTGGACACATTTTGGGAATATATATTGGTACTTTCTCACCTGAAAACATATTAAAACTTCATAAAATGACATGGTAACACTTGTAAAGGCAAAATTACAGCTTTTTTTTTTTTGAAAAAAAAATGGAGGATTCAAATCGCATTCTGCTTGCCGGTGCGAAATGCATTCTGGGAAAAGGCGTCGGAGCCTGGCAGACGGCCTTGTGTGACATCGCCCTCCAGCGATCTTTGTGCGTCAGTACACTCTTCTCTATGTTAAACTATCATAGTGCTGAATCACACCTCATCGCGATTGAATAAGGTCGCGATCCGCCGCGGTCCTAGTGTTAAGTGTTCATGTGTTTTCATGTATGGTGTAGCTTACAAAAGTCTGCCTTTCCACTTATATTTGTGAAACTAAGTAGCCTAAATGTGTTGCGACTGTGCTTACGGTGTTTTAATGGTGTTCGACATGAGTGTATTGTAGCAGTAGGGCTCAATTATTTGAAATTGGCGGGGGGGGGTTTTTGATGTTTTTTTTTTTACCTTTTCGGTTAACCGGAAAACCGCGGTTTTAGTCTTTGACTGTTTTTCGGTTTCAATAATTGGAAACCGTCCATCCCTAATGCCTATACTATCTACATACCTATACTATCTACATACCTATACTATCTACATGCCTATACTATCTACATAGCTATACTATCTACATGCCTATACTATCTACATACCTATACTATCTACAGTACAGGCCAAAAGTTTGGACACACCTTCTCATTCAATGCGTTTCCTTTATTTTCATGACTATTTACATTGTAGATTCTCACTGAAGGCATCAAAACTATGAATGAACACATAGGAATTATGTACTTAACAAAAAAGTGTGAAATAACTGAAAACATATTATTAACACATATTATATTTAATATTATTATTATATATTTTATTAACAACAAAAAATGAATGAATGAACACATAGGAATTATGTACTTAACAAAAAAGTGTGAAATAACTGAAAACATATTATTATTAACACATTATATTTAATATTATTATTATATATTTTATTACGGTAACAACAAAAAAGCAAAGGGTGGCTACTTTGAGGAATCTAAAATATAAGACATATTTAGAGTTATTTCACACTTTATTGTTAAATACATAATTCCTTTGTGTTCATTCATAGTTTTGATGCCTTCAGTGAGAATCTACAATGTACCAAATAGTCATGGAAATAAAGGAAACGCATTGAATGAGAAGGTGTGTCCAAACTTTTGGCCTGTACTGTACATGCCTATACTATCTACATGCCTATACTATCTACATGCCTATACTATCTACATGCCTATACTATCTACATACCTATACTATCTACATACCTATACTATCTACATGCCTATACTATCTACATGCCAATACTATCTACATACCTATACTATCTACATGCCTATACTATCTACATGCCTATACTATCTACATACCTATACTATCTACATACCTATACTATCTACATACCTATACTATCTAGATGCCTATACTATCTACATGCCTATACTATCTACATACCTATACTATCTAGCGGAACAGGCTTACTTCCCGAACCTTGTTGACCCGACAACCTGTCATGTTGGAGCGGGGAGGTCCCGGGGAAATCGTTTGAAACCCATGTCAGGCACACACACGCAGGCACACACACACACACACACACACACACACACACACACACACTCACTCACTCACTCACTATCAAATACATTATCAAGCTGCGAAAATACACTTGATTACATGATATACTGTATTATAAATGGAATTTTATTTGTTCAATGTTGCATGGAAATTCGTTGACGATTACAGACATAATCAAATGTAGGTTGTTGCAATTACTTTGCTGCGGTAGCTATAGCGTGCAACACTCAACTGGGAGAGCTACTGTACAGTCTATCATTCATAATTGTCTGTACATAGACATACAATATCCTATCACTATTGCGTATGTAACTTGGGTAAACCCTGTTGTAGAAAGAGCTTTATACAAGGTAGATTTAGAAAATGTAAGGATACTGGGTGGTAGAACGCATCTAGGAAAAGTCATGAAAGGTGCGTCCTGAAAAGGTGAGTTTAATTATTTGTTAATTTTTTTACTTACTAGGTCAAATGACCCAGTGTATGTCGTGACTCGTGTTAATAATCTCGTCTCCCTGGGGGAGTTCAAAGCTCTGATTAATTGTGTGACAGTAGAGTGCAGTAGTGTGCTAGTAGACAGTTGCTATTCCTAAAATTGATTTTATATCATATTTATCTCTCGTCCCTTGTCTGTTTTTATTATGTTTTATTCTCCAATTGTGTAAACTTGTACTTGAACTGGTGTGCTGTTGGCCAGGTCTGCCTCAAAAAAAATATTTTAATCTCAAGGGACCTGGTTAAATAAAGATTAAATGAATACAAATAAATAAATATGCTAAGCCTGCCTGCGTGGTGCTAACATTATTAGCTAGTAGATTTGTGCCAGCGTGGCAACAAGGCATTCCTTTTAGCCCATGTTGCGTCGAAAGATAATAATAATAATAACTTTAATTTATATAGCGACTTTCAAAAAACCCAAGGACGCTTTACAATTCAAGGGAATGATCAGACAGACAAAACAGAAAACAAACAAAGCAAAACTGAAACATTGACTAGGGGCTAGGGCTGCAACTAACGATTATTTTGGTAATCGATTAATCTGCCGATTATTTTTTCGATTAATAAATTAATCGGATACCAAAAAAGCGGGGGAAAAAGATTTCTTTTGCAAATTTTATTTTATGTTTTCTAAATCAGCCAGGCCTATACATACATGTGCAAAATGAATAAGTATTAATAAAAAATAAAAAATAATATAAATAAAAAAGGCTTTGCTACATCAAATAGGTTTAACAACAGGCCATGGACTATGGCGGTAGATTGTTTCAATAAAGTAGTTGAACTCTAGCTCAATACATGCAATGTTTTAGGTAATAACTTTGCTTAATGTAAAGGTCAGTAACCCAAAGTGCAATATAGGCTACAGACAAGACACTAATGTTTTTATATAACAGATATGCTCCAAAACAATGCAATGTGTCCTCTCACTCCATACAATAGGCTAGGCGACAGTCAGTGCCTCACTCTAACTCATGGGTAGCTTGGTAGGCTACCACTAGCTAGCCTTTAGCTTATCACCTCTGCTCTACCACTGACGTTAGCCAGCTAGCTAAATACACTTGTCATGCAATATTGAATTCATGAATGCGAGCAAACACTCACTGGCTATCGCATTACATTACAGTCATTTAGCTGACGCTTCGCCAGAACTCACACTAACGCATTTGCATGGAGAGCAGGAGACCATGGAAGGGCTGAGCCCAGCAGGACTTATATAATAAAACAATAGGAAGTTAGCTGTAACCCTCCTCTATAGAAACATAGTTACTGCTCTGGTTCTCAGCACAGCTACGCAGACTACAGCTGGACGAGCAGCGTAGTGACAGTCAGCTAGCGGCAGCAGCGAGCTAACTACTAGCATGTCCAGACAGCAGACAGCTTCACTCTCAAGGCTTTTGAGTAGCATGATTTAAATGTAGCCGCCGCGCCGGTGTAGGTACCGGATTTTCCCACTTTTCCGGTTCCGGTCATAGGTTCTGCCCTTTCCGGCCATAGGTAGCGCTATGATTCGCTATGATTCGCGATGCCTACACCGGCCGCAAGACAGCGTGGCGTGCGTCAACAGGAAGTAGGTTTGTTATGGAAACAAAACCCGACCAAAAATAAATAAATAAATAAATAAATAAACGACGAATCGATAATGGCATTCGTCGCCAACGAATTTCATTATCGATTTTTATCGATTTCATCGATTCGTTGTTGCAGCCCTACTAGGGGCCAAAGGCCTTGGAGAACAGATGTGTTTTGAGGGCTAATTTGAAGGAGTCCAGGGTGGGGGCATTGCGGATCACTGTGGGGAGGGAGTTCCAGAGCGTAGGTGCGGCCACGCTGAAGGCTCTGTCCCCAAAGGTCCGTAGGTTGGTGCGGGGGGTGGACAGCAGGCCCATGTCATGACGCACACATTTTTGCAATGCGCAACTGTCAGCGAATGATCAAAACATGCCGGCATCGATGAGAGGAATCGATAACCGCGGATGCATATGATTCTGATGCATCGAAACATTTGGAACCGGTTCTCGATTCCCATCCCTATACAATTTTCCCAAGCAGGTGACTTAAGTGAAGCTGGAGGAACTTCAAGCTCTAGTTTAAACTATCTAAGCTAAACTACTGATAATCTCTCTTTGGCGTGTGTGCGCAAAAAAGTAAGCTGCATTCATTCAGTACACACGGATACCGAACTGAACGACTTAGTCCAATTTCAGTAGCAGCTTTGTGAGTGTGAGCTGAAACCACTATGTTCAGTGTGCACTTAGCTAGCCAAAGCTTTTGTTTGTTAGCTACGCTAGCTTTGTTTGTAGCTACGGTACGTTTACAGGGTTTTTCCTGGCTCAAAATGAGGCGGAGGTGGTACCACAGGTGTTTGACATCGGGGGGACCCATGAAGCGGGGCTGTCTGGGGGTCCTCACACGAGCGTCAAACACTTAATTTCTTGCATTCTGGTGAATTGATATGCACCAATTTGTGCCTTTTCTGCATCAATTTATGGTGGAAATGTCATTATTTATGTAAAGGAAAACACAATATTCAGGCACCAGATGACCATTCAAAATATAATGCAATATAAGGCTCTCAGGCATTCTGTACTTCCAAAGTCGAGAGCTAGAGCAAATAATATTAATCATTTAATTTGACAGCATACATGCTACTGAAAACAGCTGGTTGACTGTCCGCTGTGAAAAAGCTTGTCCGTAACGTCCGTAACACTTTGCGGAGCTCCTGTAAACAGCTGGTGGGGAACAGCGCTGGACCGGAAGCTAACCAGCCGTATTAGTAGAAGTGAAGTGATTGTGCATGTAGACTGATTATCATTATTCATGATCGCAGAGAATTCAGTTGCATTTTCAATTATTAGTTATATTCTGTCATGAGCATCAGAGAATGACTGACAGGCCGGTAGAATATGAGAATGGGATCATTTGAATAATATATTCTAATATATTAGCCTATAAGCGTGTGTTTCATGCAATACCATTATTGCATGAAATGGTCAACATTTGAATGTTGTCAGCTACGAAGCGGATGTGTTTACTAGAACATGGAAATGCAAACGCTAATCACATTATTGCATTACAATTGTCCAATTGACTCAAGTAACGCAGGAAAAAGTGGAAAATGCTATTGTGGGATTGCATAGTAATTTTCAGTTCAGAATGAACTTTTTTCAGAATGAACTTGCATACCAGCTACATGAAAATGAAAATGCAAATCATATGATTGCATTTGATTTTGAATATTGACCGAAAGAATGCGTGCAAAAGTGGAACATGCAATTGCAATCTCAAATTGCATTAACATTTGAATTTAGTCCACTATATGCTTCCTTACACTGGTAGCACTGATTTTACAACAGTGCAATTACACTCACCAATAACAAAGACTTACCATCCATCTCACTGTCTTTCATCTCCACTCTTCCTCTGTCCTCTTGATTCACCATCACTCCCTCCTCTCTCATTTGGTCTCCTCCATCCTCTTCTTTTACCATGACACCATACTCCTCTACATCTTCTTCCTCCAGCTTCACTGCCACCATCTCTGGACCCCACTGTGGGCTTTTCAGGGATGGAGAACCACAGCCAGATCCGGGGGACTCGGTGCATTCTGGTTCATACATGGTTACATGAGCTGAAGAGGACCTGCGGCTAGAAACACTGGAGGCACAAACAACGCAGGGTCGATTAGAAATGACAGACAAACAGTTCACTGAACTCCCATCTAGACTGACAGGACACGTCCTGCAAATGCAATAATCTATGGATTACTGATTGCATTTGTTGTAATTAAAGGGTCTGGAAAGTAGACATTAAATGGTTCCCATTGTATTTTGTGTCCAGGAAAAATGTTAACACAAAATAAACTATGGAAATAAGCTTCTTGTTAGGCTCAACTTCCTGGTCAGACAGTTCCGAGGGCTGTATGGTTGTGGACTTTGCACGCTTGACTGGCAGCTCCCTTTCAAGCTAGCTTGCTGCGATATCATACATGACATTCATCAATTACATGTGCTTATAGTTCTGCCCTTTAATTACCAACTGTTTAGCTACTGTTGAAATGTGTAAAAACTGAGCTAATTCAATTACAAATCAACTTATTAGTCATGCAACTGGCAGTATGATTCACCATATCAATTCAATGACCACCATTTGCATACTTGACACCTGGCACCCTATGGTGAATTATTGAACACAATACTTGGACAGGATTCACAGCATGTGTGTGACTTACTGATCAGTTGGAGCACAATGGTGTTGCTCTCGTCTTCTAATTTGCTGCTGTATTGTCACAATATCCGCCATGTTTACTTTCTTCCCACACTGGACGTAGCACTGGCGCATGTCGTCATGACCACAACCATGTTTTGTTTGTCCAGAGATTTGCCCTGCCGCTGTCCTTCTCTGCTGTTCCTGTAATCCAATCACTGAGCTGCTCTTGTGACCACCTGACTCACATCCAGGATGTGATTGGTCCGCTCTAGCGCGGCCTGTGGTTGGCCTTTGTTGAGAGGAATTCCTACCATAGCACTCTTCGATCTTGACCTCTTGACCTCTAGTCTTGACCTCTGAACTGGCGTTACTGTCACTATCCATGTGATTCGGTGCTTCAGAGAGTCGATGCCTCTCTTTAAGAGCATGTGCATCTTGCCCTGAGGCATTTGTGCTGAGCATCTTATCTTCGGCCTTTTGGTTTTTGATGTAGTCCCGTAAAAACCTATCCCACGGTGTGTCGTACTCTTCTTTAATGTTGGGAGAGTGATGGTTCCTACTGTGGGTGGGAGGTGGTGGTAGTGGTGGTGGCTGGAGCCTAATAAGATTGTCCTTCCGGTGGTTCTGTCCTTCTGTCTCTGCATCAGGCGACCCAAGGTGTGTCCTCTGGCTCTCTGACACTGAATAAGCAGAAGCATCCATCTCTCTGCCCAGATGGAGAGTTCACAGTGCAGGGAATCCTACGAATAAAGATGATCAAAATATTAAAACAAGAGTGAAGAAATGTATCAAAAGGTCTATCAGCCATCAAAAGGTTTGTGGACATTTTTAAAAAAGACTTTTAAAACATTTAGGCCGAGGCCTCTCTTTATCAGATGCTCTAAATGTTACATGTCTCATCCACACTCATTTTATTTTATTTTTTTATTCATATTTATTTATTAGCCTATTAGTATTAGCCTATTGTTTGATCTGTATGGGCAGTAGCCTATATCGGTCGATATTGCTCATAGATTATAGGTGATCAATATCAGTCGCAAAAAACGGTATGGAGTAATTGCCTACATGTAGTTTGTTAAAGGCTGTATTCCTGTCAAATGGATAACGGAATGCAATTTTTTTGTGTGATTGATTGGTGAATATTATTTGTATTTACTTGTTTAAATCTTATAGTAATTCTTATATTATTTAGTTATTTTGTTTATCTTTGTTCTATGCCCCTTGGATTGTATGGTTTATTCTTGTTTTATTATAGTGTATATCATTGCTATTGTGTGTTTTATTGATTACTATTGTTCTATTGTTGTGTTTATGATGTGTGGATATGTTAAAGCACTTTGAGCTGCAACGTTTGCAGGGAAAGTGCTATACAAATAAAGGTTTATTATTATTATTATTAATAAATGTTTTGTAATATGAATCTGATGACATTTAGGTTAAAATGTCTCTCTCTCTCTCTGTGTCTCTGTCTCTGTCTCTCGCTCTGTGTCTCTGTCACTCTCTGTCTCTGTCTCTCTCTCTCCCTCTCTGTCTCTAGGAGTCAGGCAGACCGCAGACTGCCTCTTCCTCCTCGTCCAATGAGACGTCGCCATGCGGACATTGCCAAGCTGAGTCCCTGGTATCCAGCCTGGGTTCCACCACCAGCTCCATTGGCTCAATTAGAGAGACTCAGGTCACCAGCATTTCATCTTGTTTTTAAATGGACCTATTTACATTTACATACCCCAGCTCCCCAACAGAAAATCTTGATGTTCAATTGCTATGTTTTTTTTTGGGTATCTGCACCAGAATGATCACAATGGAATGTATAGTTATCCTCTTATCTCCTTGACTTCCATTCACAGTCCAGTGTGAGCATCGCTGCTGGAGAAAATTCAGACCAGCCAGAGGTGGAGGTGGTTGTGGACCCTCTCTCTAAGAGTGAGTATATCTGGTGGTAATGTCTTCACTGGAAAACGTCACGTTTTGACTGGATGGTTTTTGCCGACAGTCATTCTTCTGGCACACATGAATCCACTCTCCACTTACTGTCTGAGAAGTGACACCTTTTCATCTGCTTGTCAGGCAAAGAGGAGAAGAAAAAGAAGAAGGGAATGCACACCTTCTGGACCTGCTGCTGCTCCGCAGAGGACAAGGACTAGAGTCCCCCCACCCCCACACACACCCCTGTTATTACAGGGGGGACCCCCCCCCCCAAACACACACCCAGCTCCTACAATGTACTATAAGATGGACTAACCAAGTCATACTCCTATAAGGAAGATGGACTAACTAAGTCATACTCCTATAAGGAAGATGGACTAACTAAGTCATACTCTTATGAGTAGGTGAACTGGAGATGTGCCCCCCCCACACACACACACACACACAATGTAAATAACAATAAAAATGATTTGTGATTGTGATTTGCACTGCCCTTTTGCCCAAATTTCATTTAAAAAGTTTTGATGTTAAAGATTCACTCTGTATGTTCCACTAGGATATAAAACTTAGTATTATAACTTAATATGTATTCTGAGTGTGGATCTTCCTAAACCTACTAGTTCTACCCTGTACCCTGCGAGGGGTAGAGAAGGGGAAAGGATGAAGAGGAGGAGGAGGGGGGTTGGAGCAGGACGGGGAGGAGAGGAAGAGTGGGATATGAGGAGGAGTACAGAAAAGAGGTCCTAATTCAATGAGGTTTTTTCAGTGAAACAAGGAACAAGTACTTAGCTATTACAACCAGCAGTCAAAACAACTGAATAAGAATTGGATCTATGGAGCGATTTTTACTTATGTTATGGACATATCTGGATAATACAGGCTTATAATTAGCCAGCTAGCCTAGCTGCTATAATATAACATTCAAAAAGAGCATCGTATAGCAGCGTATGTAGCCAGACTTTGTGGCCGTTTTATCGACATGAGTTGTTATCTAGTTGAACAGCTAATACGTTAACGGCTAACTAGCTAGCTAGCGAATCCTTTGGTATTACTATGAGGCCTGTTGCATAAACAGCATTTGCAGTGAAACAGTTAACTGTTGGTAAAGAATAGCCAAAGTGTTTCGTCTAATAAGACAGAACTCACCCGAATAGATGTCTTATATGTGCCGTCGTAAATGTGGAAAATAGACCCTAGCTAAAAGCATCAATGGATGTAGTGTTGTGTCTTCGCTGTGCGGGGGAAAGCGACAACCCCGGAGAGGCAGGGCGGAATTACGGAAATTGCCGAGTGCAACCCGAATAAGAGTTCGCTCGTTTTCCCCTACAGATAGTTCCGTTGTATGTTCGGTGTCATTTTGCTTATTCATTAAAGACAGCAAGTGTTCAGCTTCAGCAGAAAGTCGGCACTGTCACTGAAAGCTAAAGAAACGTAAGTCAGTTGTTCTTTCTCTGCCAACCCTAAGATCATGACTGTGTGTAAGTAAATGCTTAGTTAGTGGGATGCTTGTCTGTGACATAACTGAAGAAATACGCTCCTCAATGTCAATGAAGTGTTTAATGACAAAGATGAAAACGCCCTGCAAATATACAAACAATAGAAGCATGAATTGAGATAAAGTATAAGCAGGGTAAATGTAATATATATATATAACTTAACCAGAAACATTCGAATACGCAACTTACAAGAATAGGTGGACAGCTCAATAGACGGCCACCGTAACATGAACGTCTGACACTAAACAAATAATAACATGGCCGACTCCTGACTGAGCCGGACAGCATAGCAAACGAGATACTGCCACCTAGTGGACAGGCGGTATACCCTTCATCCCCCCCAGTCCGGAAAGCTATAAACTGAAATAGGTAACCGGACTCAGTCCCGCGTCCAACGGCCTGTTTCGGGCTCGTAGTGCTTGGGTGGCTCCCTTGTAGGCTAGGCCTCGTAGGACGGGGCAGCGACAGTGGCGACTGCGACACTAGAACAAAGCGTTCGGGGTGGCATCAGTGGGTACAGGGTCGCCCTGGGACCCGAGGCCAGGGGCCGCCTCACCAGCAGACGCCGGCAAGGAGGGACCCAGGGCCGCGCCACAGGGTCCATCCGCCAGCTGCTGGACGATCCCCTGGGGCACCACCGGGCACGGTTGGACAGGTAGGGAGCGGTGTACCAAGGGCGCAGGTGGAGGGGACATAGCAGCTGGCTGGTGAGGAGCATAGGGGGTGTAGCCACGGAGGAACCGCCGGTTGCGTAAAGTCAGGCGTCCAGACCCATCAACCTTAACCCGATACTGATCGTGATCACGTGACTCCACCACCACCCCTGACCTGTCCCACTTGTTAGGGCTAGGGCCCTGCTGGTTCTGGAGGAACACCCTCTCACCAAGTGCCAATGGGCGGAGTGGCTTCGAGTGAGCCTGCAGGGACTCAGTGGTACGGGACATCCGGGTCCGAAGGGCATCCTCCTTTGCCGCCCATGCTTGGCGCCAGAGCGGTCGGATATGTGGGTTCGAGAACTTCTCAAGCCTGTTGACGAAGGAAAGCGAACCTCGAAGGGGGTGACCGAAGATAATCTGCGCCGGTGAGAGGTTGCAGTCGGGGTCAGGCGTGTTGCGTAACTGTATCATGGCACGCAGAAAGCGGTCATGATCGAGACTGCCAGTCGGGCCAGTGTTGGACATCAGGAGGCGCTTCGCAGACTTCACTGCAACTTCCGCTCTTCCGTTTGACTGTGGGAAAGCAACAGAGGACACACGGTGTTTGACGCCCCACAAAAGGAGGAAGTCCTGTGTCTGGCCTGCTGTGAACTCCGGACCACCGTCGCTCGAAAGTTCCTCCGGCACGCCAAAGGAGCCAAAGAACGCACGGAGGTGGCGAACCAGCCCAGCTGAGCCTCCCATATCAGTGCCTGCTGTGGAGCATAGGACCTCCACCCAGCCCGATAGTCGATCTCCGATAACCAGGAAGTGACGACCTCCATAGTCAAAGAAGTCAGCAAACACCGCCTCGAATGGGGTGGACGGTGGCGAGGATGGCAGGGGGGGCGTGGCTGCTTGTGACGGAGCGTTCCGGTTACAGTCCGCACATCCGTACCTGGCGGCTCGGATGTCCTCTGACATCCCTGGCCAGTAGACTATGGCACGGGCCTGTTGCCCCATCGCCGAGATCCCTTGGTGGGCGGCATGGAGGTGTCGAAGGACGCTGTCGCGGAGGGATGGAGGGACCACGACGCGGTCATGATATAGCAGGACGCCGTCCTGTGCTTAAATGGACTCACAGACTGGTGATAGACTCGCCAGGGCTGGGTCGTTCATATCAACCCTGTCCCCATGTTCGATCAGGTGCAGAAGGTGGCTGAGGCATGCATCACTTGCTGTTTCTCGTGCAAGGACGGTCCAAGAGACGGCTCCGAGCTCTTGTGCATCGGCGCGGATGGAATCCATAAGTGCTGACTCCACGGCGTCAGGCACGCCCGGCAATCCCAGTGAGAGGCCGTTCGCTGAGCCTGATGGAGACGGATGTCTTGAGGTTGCGTCAGCGGCATAGTTGCTCTTTCCAGGCAGGTGCACAATGTCGAAGCGCCATGGGAGGGTACGCTGCTTGAGTCTAAACAGGCGTGAGTTCGTTATCTCATCTAGCGTACGGTCGCCAAAGATCTTCACCAGGGGCTTATGGTCTGTAACTACGACGAGGTTGTCGCTCCCCTGCGTGAAGTACCGTGCTTGCTCCAGACCCCAGGCCACGGCTAGGGCCTCTCCTTCGATGGCCGCATAGCGCTGTTCGGCCGGGGACAGGAAGCGTGAACCAGCGAGGGTGATCCTCCATCCTCCCGGGCAGCAGTCTGGTATGCCCGAGGCGCAGCTACAATGTTGTTGGAGCAGGAAGTAACCAATACCGCGCTTGGACCAGTCAGGGCGGAGGCAGGTGCGCTTCTGCATGTCGTAGATCTCCACGCCCTCACGGATAGCCCCGACAATAGCACTTTTGGACGTTTGGAAGGCTTCCTCCAGTTCGGGTGACCATGAGAATTTACAGCGTGGGCTGAGGAATGGTTTAATGGAGCCATCGTGTCGCGCAGCTGGGCATAGTTCGACACCTGGTTGACAAGGCCGAACCAGCTCCTGACATCCGTCGTGGAGTCCGGGGTGGGGAAGTCTCGGATAGCGTCCAAGTACTTGGGGAGTGGCTCGATAGTAGTGTCCGACACCCTGAAGCCAGCGAACTCGACGTCCCTCTCCGCAAACTGGAACTTGTCCGGGTTCAACACGATGCTTGCCCGGCCGACACGAGTAAGGCCCCATCCAAGGTCGCAGCCATCATGGATGCACCGCCACCCCAGAACGTCAGTCAGTTGCGTTCGTTCCTAGGGCTGCTCAACTACTATGGTCGTTTCATCCCAAATCTATCATCGCTACTAAAGCCACTACATGACTTACTCCGCCAGGACAAGGCGTGGGAATGGAATAAAGCATGCCAGGAGGCTTTTCAGAAATCAAAGGATGTGTTAGTGGGGTCAGAGGTCCTAACCCATTATGACCCGTCACTCCAAATCCAGCTGGCCTGTGATGCATCTCCATACGGGGTGGGTGCAGTTATCTCACACATAATGCCAAATGGGGATGAAAGGCCCATTGCCTTTGCTTCAAGGACTTTAAACAAAGCCGAAGCCAATTATGCTCAGCTGGAGAGGGAAGCGTTAAGCATCATTTTTGGCGTTCGTAAATTCCATCAGTACTTATATGGACGGAAATTTACACTCCTTACCGATCACCGACCTCTTACAACCATCCTTGGACCACATACCGGGATACCGTCTCTCGCCGCAAGCCGTCTGCAACGATGGGCGCTGCTGTTGTCTGGGCATTCATATGTCATAAAGTATCGTAAAGCAGACTCACATTGCAACGCCGATGGCTTATCAAGGTTGCCACTCCCTGTCACCAAACCAGAGTGGCACACTGAGCACGTTGCCTATTTCAGTCAGGTGGATGATGCGCCAGTTTCAGCTGAACAAGTGAAGAAGGCCACACGCAATGACCCGGTCTTGTCAGCTGTCTTGGACATTGTTGTAAAGGGCCACTCTGGCAGCAACGACGGTGCTTTGAAACCTTACCTCGCGAGGAGGGCGGAACTGACGGTGCAGTCTGGATGTTTGCTGTGGGGAAGGAGAGTGGTTATACCACCAACACTACGCAAACCAGTGTTGCAGCAACTCCACTCAGGACACAGTGGAATAGTAAGGATGAAGGAAATAGCAAGAAGCTACTTTTGGTGGCCAAATATGGATGGACAGATAGAGGAGATAGCAAAAGCCTGTTCCTCATGTCAGAAAATCAGGAACAATCCTCAACTAGCTCCTCTGCACCCCTGGAGCTTTCCAGAAAGGCCATGGCATCGTGTGCATATTGATTTCGCAGGACCTTTTGAGGACAGAATGCTACTGGTCGCTGTGGATGCACACAGTAAATGGCCTGAAGTGGCTATCATGAGATCCACCACAACAGGAAAGACAATTGAGAAGCTGGGAGAAATGTTCAGCCGTTTTGGATGTCCCGTTCAACTCGTCTCTGACAATGGACCACAGTTTGTGTCCCAGGAAATGGCTGCTTTCGTGCAAGCAAATGGCATACAGCACATAAGATCAGCACCTTATCACCCGTCATCGAATGGCCTCGCTGAAAGGTTTGTGCAAACGATGAAAAATGCATTAAAGGCATCACAAGGGCAGGGAACCCTCCATCAGCGGCTGCACAGATTCCTACTGACGTATCGCAACACGTCACATGCAACTACAAAAGTATCACCTGCCAGCTTGTTGCTACAAAAAGAGCTTAGATCCAACTTTGACCTCCTGAAGCCAACGTCAGTGAAAGAGACAGTTTCACAGCAGCAGAAGAAACAAATCCAACAAAGAGGACAAACCAAGTTCAGAGTTTTCACTCCAGGTGAATCTGTGTTGGCAAGGAATTACTGCAGTGGACCTAAGTGGATTCCTGCCACCATCATTGCACAGACTGGACCGGTATCATATACGGTTCAAACTGCTACTGACATCGTCTGGAGAAGGCACCTCGACCAGCTATTGCAAGCTCCAACACACACCCCGCTGCTTGCCAAGGACCCTCTCGATACACCACCTCTTGATCTACCTGCAGAAGTTTCAGATTCTTCTATGCCTGAGCCTGAGGTTGCTGCCGCAGCACCTGACTCTCCAATCAAAGAGACTGTAACACCTCCGCCTGATTCTGCCTCTGGTCCGAGCCCACTACAGAGACACAGAGACCCTGAGGTTCCAGCTGCACGGCGATATCCTGAAAGACAGCGGCGGCCTCCTGATCGTTTGGTCTTATAGCTTGACTTACCCAATTCAACTGGAGCAGAATAATCTCCATGGGTATAGTCAGGGGTTTGAGGTGGTCTACCCTCACCCCAGGATTGTTATTGTTTTTGTTACAGGCATCTATATAGTTATGGTGTTATTTGAAGATTTTCTAGCTGATGTTAAATGGGACATTTATTGTAAGGGGGGAGGAGATGTGATGTATTCACTGTTGCTATGGTTTTGTTAACGCTATGCATCCTGGGTAGACGCTATGCATCCTGGGTATTTCAGATGCCATGTTGTTCTGTGAGTTTGATCTAACGTGGGGCTCCACAGTAGAGAACAATAAATACTCAAGTTACAACCGTTGTCTGAGTAGTACATGTTATACACGTGAGGTTCATAGTCCTCAGGATATAACAGATGGTCCTCCACCAGTGCTGCTCCAGGTCGGTGTCATAGTGGATGGTGTCATCCACACAACGTTCCTTACGCTCATAGTCCGAGAGGACCGCATCGAAACGGCGGTTGTAGCCATCCCCCGACGATAGGAAACCTTGTGGCGCCCTGGTGTAACGCCAGCGGCCAAAGGGCGTGATGAATGTGGTCAGATGACGATCCGATTCACGCAGGGGCACACTGTGGTAGCCATTCCAGGCGTCCGTGACAGTCTTCCAGGTGTCCTTTGGGATACGACGTGCGAGGTGGAATGGGGACTCGGTGGCGAAAGTCTCACGTAGGCAGAACTTGTTGAGAGGTGAGAGGTCCACGGTCCTGCGGGGGGAGCCATTGTGCTTCCGAGTGACCACCATACGATGGCACCATGTCACTGGTTCGCCGTATGGCACACGTTCAATGACACCGAGGGCCTCATCCCGGAGAAGGTCATCGTGGACTCTCTGCTGCCAGTGTAGAGGCACAACGGCCGCGGTGTGGCATGCTCTCGGCGTGGCTGCGGGGTCCACATGCATTTCAATGGGTGGCCCTTCCATGCACGGCAGCGCCCGATGAGGGCAAGTGTTGAATGTGGATGAGGCGTATCTCCCGAATAGCCAATCCTTCATCCGGCTGTTGTTCTCTGGTGTGACAGGGAAGGGTAGCGCCGTAGGGCGTTCCGGAGGGACCGTACGCTGGGGACATGAGCACTGGGCGCTGTGGGGGTTACTCGGGTCGCCGCAGCCGCCGTTGGTGGACCTCGTAGCATTGACGGACAGGGGCTGGTTTGGCGTGTAAGACCCACGCTCGTCGTTGGGCCCCCCTACGATGTCACCTGATGGGAAGTCCATAGACAAGAGGCCGAGGTTGAGCAGCGACTCGTAGGATAGGTACATGGCCCGGACTGAGCTGCTCACGTACACCATGGAGCGGCAGGACGCCACTCCACCGCTGCTGGAGGCTGTCGAGAGTCTAGCGAAGAATGCGCCTTCGACAGCTATGGGGGAGCGGTTGGCGGCCGACATGCTGAGATGGACGGGACGCAGGTCGTCACGTGAGAATCCGCAGGCAATGAACTCCTCTAGGGACCAAAGGTCCGACTGTGCACCAGTGTCCGCGATGGCGGATACCCTCGCCCCGTTGACCGAGCCACGGTCGCCGGTGCCTGCACTCGGTCCGACAGGCATGTCAACCGAGATAGTGATCAGCGCTCGGGGATGGTCTCTCAGCCTGGCCCTTCTCCATTCGCCCTTGGAGAAAATGTGGTGCTCAAGTCTGATGGGCGTGGGGGCGTGGCGTTGGTGGTGACTCCCACGACGTTGGCCAGGGCGGGCATCAGACTGAACCGACGAGATCTGGGAGATCGGTTCTGACTCCACGGCGGCCTGTTGACTGCTGGCAGATGGCTGCGGTCGCCCCTTGCGTCGGCGGGCCCTATAACAGTCGATACAAAGCTGGTGGGGCTTGGTATTCCATCCGCGGGATCCCTCTGTGAAGACATTAAAGGTTCTCTTACACTCTGGGCACGGGGCTCGTTTAGCCACGTCCGCTGGGCCTGGGGTCGGGGTGGGGCTTGCCTGTGGACTCTTTTTTAAGCGCTGGAATGACGACATGGCCGAAAGGGCGGATGACGGGAGAGCATTGCGGGCCATCTCTTTATTTTCTACGAGTGCAACCACGTCATTCACTGGCATTTTAAGGATGTCTGGCGTCCCTAGTACCTCTCGGCGAATGTCCGAATCAGAGATGCCATTGACTAGAACGTCGCGGATGATGTGGTCGGTATAGTCCACATCCTCGCCACACCCACATACTGTAACATAGGCGCATGTCTCCGCTTTCCCCCGTACTCTGGCAGTGAAGGCGCGGAATGTCTCATCACGCTCCTGGCGTAGCTGGAGCAGCTCGGTGCGCAGGACACATGTGGCGACTGGGATGACTGCTAGTGAACGTAAGGCGGCAATTAGGTGTGGCAAAGGTTCGGAGGCGGCGTTGGGGTTGACTTTCAATAGGCTGTCACCAAGTTCAGGCCCAGCGCACTGAAACAACTGGAAAGGGGCCTCGGCGGCTCCTATGCCTGAGCCAGTGCAGAAGACGTCCCAACGACGGATGAACACGTTCCATTCCTCAATCGATACGCCTACGTCGACTTTAGGCCGATCCAGTTTCGGGCCTCGGGGGGTCGGCGCGGCTGTGACAGGCGATGTGCGTTGATGGGCAAATCCATGATTCGTCAACAGGGCAATGGCGAGTGCTTCGGACACGTTTTCAGTTCCGAAAGCGCAGCCAGGGACAGAGCATGCAACGACGACCATGGCTTCCTGGCGTTTTCATGAAGAAATACGCTCCTCAATGTCAATGAAGTGTTTAATGACAAAGATGAAAACGCCCTGCAAATATACAAACAATAGAAGCATGAATTGAGATAAAGTATAAGCAGGGTAAATGTAATATATATATATATAACTTAACCAGAAACATTCGAATACGCAACTTACAAGAATAGGTGGACAGCTCAATAGACGGCCACCGTAACATGAACGTCTGACACTAAACAAATAATAACATGGCCGACTCCTGACTGAGCCGGACAGCATAGCAAACGAGATACTGCCACCTAGTGGACAGGCGGTATACCCTTCAATAACTCCATTGAAGTTGAAATGATTGAAAACGGTTAGGAGGGTTACAGTTAGTTAGGGTTAGTTCGTTAGGGTTACAGTTTAAGTTAGGGTCTGGATAAGAGGTTAAAGTCCCACTTTGCAGCTACCATTTAGGCTACACATGCATTATCTGTTGCGTGA
Source organism: Nansenia antarctica (assembly GCF_963989245.1). NCBI lineage: Eukaryota > Metazoa > Chordata > Actinopteri > Argentiniformes > Microstomatidae > Nansenia > Nansenia antarctica. Next base: position 20,623,680 of record NC_137681.1, on the reverse strand, counting down.
GACATTTTATTCAGCAGAAGTCTCCGCGTTTATAGTCAACCAAAGTAGTTTGTTCATTCACGGACAGAAAAACAACACGACCACATCGCACTCAGTTTGGCCTTGAGAAGAACCGTTTAATTATGCGCATTGCGCATCACTTGTATGTCACACTCAGGCACTTTATGATGATGTCAAAATAGTAGCATTAACATGGCTTTGTCTATAAACTCAATTTGTTTGCCTTACAGGACGCTGGACATTGTACCTGAAATGTAAGGTACCTGAAATGTAACGTATGACTGGTAACGTATGACTGGTAACGTATGACTCATCATAGTTTTTCCATTACCATTATTGATATGCTTGGGATAATGCACTAGAACAGTGTTTCTGAACAGTGTTTTTTCCACATAACACAAACATAACCCACCCCCCCCCCCCCACCCCACCAAATCCCAAGTGGTGCATCCCAGGATAGAGGGCATAAATAAATACAAATAAATAAATAATAATAATAACAGTGGTGATAGGTAATGAAGACAGTAGACAGATATAAATCAGTAAACTAAGAAATAAAGTGCAATTCGTTTCTAAGTGAGGATAAATTAGATGGTCGTGTTGGGCTATGATATCATGTCAACATCCAGCACACTTGCATTGTCAGGGAGGGGTTTAGTTTGTTGAAATAAGATATTATTGGGTTCCAGGTGAAATAGAAGCGGTCTTTGGACCCCCTAAGTGTGTATTTAATCTTTTCAAGACTCAAGTGAAGCATAAGTCAGTCATCCATAAGGAGGAATTCGGTGGTTTGGGGGGATTTCCAACAGAGCAAAATCCTCCTAGGAGCCAGTAGAGTAGAGTGGCAAATGCCACGATGTCTTTATGCTCGTTAATAACCTGTTGGTCTGTTGGCGCTGTGCCAGAGGTAGCTGAATAGGCGTTAGGTTGCAGGTTCAGATGTAGTGCCTGTGAGAGGGTCCTGAAAACTGCTGACCAATAATCAAATAACAAGGGACATGACCAAAACAAGTGTGTTAGCGTTGCCTGAGCGTTATGACATCTGCTACAATTCTCATCTATAGGATAGATTCTGGCTAGCCTGGATTTGGAGAGGTGAATTTGATGCAAGACCTTAAATTGGATTACACCTAGTCTAGCACATGATGTGCTCCCGTAACTCTCGTCAGAGCCTCAGTCCAGGAGTCATCGGGTATTACGCCCCCTAGCTCCTCCCATTTCACTTTAATTTTGTCGAGGGAAGTGTCTCTGAGAGATGATATGCTAGAATAGATACTTGAAATGAGGCCTTTTAGATTGGGAGGAATTTGGAGGATATCATCTATAGCAGAAGGTTGTGGTGTATTAGGGAAGTTTGGATCCAAATGTTTAATGAAATGTCGGACCTGGAGGTATCGAAAATAACTTGAGTGGGGAAGGTTGAATTTTTGAGAGAGATGATTAAAGGTAGCCCTCAGTATAGAGATCTTTAAATTTGTAGAGACCGAGCCTTTTCCATAAGGCGAAAGCATTGTCTATTCTGGCAGGGACAAAAAGGTGGTTATTACAGATAGGGGCTAGGCTAGAGAAATATTTTAAACCAAAGTGGCGTCAAAATGTATTAACAACAGATAGAGGGAGTTTGGAGGTAATCAAGGCGGAGAGGGATGTTGAAAGACATGACTCATTTTCTACTTCGCACCAAGACGGCTGTGGTGAATGGACCCAGTATATGATTTTCTGAATATTGGCAGCCCAGTGATAATAAAGCAAATTTGGTAGGCCCAGTCCGCCCTGGGACCGATGTCGCTGTAGAAGTCTTTTCTGTATTCTAGGGACTTTACCCCCCCAAATGAAAGATGATGATATGGACTTATCAATGGACAAAAAGAAGGACTTTGGGAGAAATATAGGGAGACATTGAAAAAGGTAGAGGAACGTTCGGGGTAGAACGTTCATCTTAATACAGTTGATCTTCCCTGCCAGTGATAAATTAATGGACCTCCATTTCTGTAAATCATCTTTTAATTTATTAACGAGGGGCGTGAAGTTTTTTTGATGGAGTTTAGAGAAGAACCATGTAATATTAATTCCCAAATACTTGAAGCCAGATTCAGACAAATGGAAGGGCAAGTCACATTGTGGGATTGCGAGAGCTCGGTTGTTAATAACTGGAAAACATTCGCTCTTAGTGAGGTTGATCTTATATCCCAAAAAGCTACCAAATCTATGCAGCATCTGAACTATATGGGAAATGCATTGCACCGGGTCAGATACATGCAACAGTAAGTCGTCGGCATATAAGAACAGTGTTTCTTACTGTAAATCTATTTGCAGTATTATGTCAAGTTATCATTTTCCCTTTTTTGCCTTACAGGGAGCCGGTTAAACAAACTGTTGAGGGTGTACCTGAAATGTCAGGTCTTTTTACTATTCCTGTTACTGAAGGACAGGTAACGTATGACTGGTAACATATGACTGGTAACGTATGACTCATCCAGTTTCTCATTACCATTATGCTTGGGATGATGCACTAGAACAGTGTTTCTTACTGTAAATCTAATAAAAAAACACATGTCCATTAAACTCATCCGTTTTGCAGGCAGTGTAATGGCATACGGGAGGAAATGCCAAGCAATGTAAGTTTCTACATAACCCTACTATCATCATCTACATAACCCTTCTTTGTTGGTCTAGAGTTACTAGCGTTTTCTGTAATAATCATGGAGAAGTAGTCCTTTCTAGCAAGGCGTATTGTTTTGTCGTAGGCAGTCATCGTGTCTTTGTAAATATCACAGTGAACTGTGAGCCTAGTCTTCCTCCATTTTCTTTCAGCTGCCCGACATTTCCTCTTGCTGTCATTAACACTGGTATTGCTCAACCAAGGGGAGATTCTATCAGTTGCCCGCTTCCTAACCTTTAGGGGTGCAGCAATATCTAACGTAGTTGATAGTGTACTGTGTAAATTTAGGGCCATCTCATGTAGAGAGAATTTGTCGCTGCATGGCTCAATTGATCTCATAATGTTAGAAAACTGTGTTTCAGCATTGGTGTCTAAGAGTCTTTTTTGAACTACCGTTTGTATTCTAGTCTTTGTTAAGATTAGGTTAGTATCAAAAAACACAGTAATGGTCAGAGATAGCAGGCATACTGATACGTTATCAATGTTCAGCCCTCTTGTTATTACCAAGTCCAGGGTGTTGCCATGTTGATGCGTAGCTTGATGTATGTGCTGTGTAAGTCCAAAACTGTCCAGTAGGTTCAAGAGCTCTATACTTTTGGGGTCATCCTTCTTATTAATGTGAATGTTCAAATCTCCATTCAAGATTAATCTATCAAATCTAGTGACGACAGTTGAGATCAGTTCTGAAAATTCTTGCAGGAATACTGATAATGAGCATCTTGGTGGTCGATATACTGTAATGATAAGGACTGATATTTCTGCTTTGAGCTCAAGAGCATAATATTCGAATGATGTGACTTCACCCAGGTCAATGTCCTTGAAAACAAGTTTAGCTGAATAAATAGCTGCAATGCCTCCTCCTTTCTTGTTTTGTCTAATTGACTGCTGATAATTATAGTTTGGGGGGCAGGTTTCTATTATGGTCCCTAAACCTTCGGTATTGGTTAACCATGTCTCGACTAAAAATATACAATCTAGCTTATTCTTGGTTATCAGGTCATTAATCAAGAATGATTTCTTTTTCAAAGCTCTGACATTAAAAAGAGCTCATTTCAGCTGCATGAACTTTGCATCACAGTTTGAATACACAGTTGTCTCACGGGTAACAGTTATTAGCCTTGATTTACGTACAGGATGTGCTGAGGGATAGTTGTAATTGTTTTGTCTAGCAGTAATGTAGGAATAGCAGAGGTGCTTATCTCTTGCTGGATGACCGTGTCCTTGCTGGATGAGAGAGTGTTCTGGGTTTTCTTTGATGGGGGTGGGGAGGGGGGACGGGATGGGGGGGTTTGGGTGTGCGAATTGGGGGGGTAGCTAGATTCAGGATACAGGATGAGATGAATGCAGAGACCTGTGCATGCATCCCCTCTGAGGGGGATGAAAGCACGGGGCTTGAAGTGAGAGGGAAGTGGAAGGGTGGTGCCCGGAGAGGGCTAGGGTAGGGGCGAGGTGGCGTGTCGTGGAGGGTTGTGAAGGGGTCAGGTGGAGTATCCCAAAGAGGGGTAGAGGCCTGGGGGTTTGTGGGTGGGGGGTTGGGAGTCGCTGGAACTGACACCTCTGCTAGTTGAACAGCAGAGGCAGGGTCCAGCGTTGTGAGGGTGGGAGAGGCCTTCTCCTTGACGTCCTCGTCTTGTGGTGCGTCAGCTGTTGACCTGTCCTTGTGGCTGGGGAGACCGGCATCTGTGGCTGAGTCATTTGATTGTGGCCTGTCCTTGTTCTTATCTACTGTTGGGTGGTTGATGGAGTAAGGTAGGTTAGAGGTGAACAGCGCCTCTCCGGCTCTGTTGAGTCGATTCTTGCTGAAGAGGTCTCTGCATTCCCAAAATAGATTGAAATTGTCAATATAGTTTACTTCATGTAGGTGACAATTAATTGATAGCCATGTGCTTATTCCGAGTAGCCTGCTGAATCTGTTAACTCTCCGTCCATTTGAAGGCAGGGGACCACTAATGTATGATTCAACATTCAAGGATCTTAACATCTTTAGGAGTTTTTCGAAGTCACGTTTCAGTATTTCTGATAGCTGTTTGGCTATGTCATTGGTTCCAACATGTAGAATGACTTCCTGGAATGACTTTAGGCCATAGTGACATCACAGGTGACTGCCCCCTTTTCACCCCTTGACCATCTCTAGTGAAGGTGATAGGCCATGGTCTGGGGTAGATATTTGCATACGAAAAGACATAAAGACCTTCACACAGGGGCAGACCGGTCTCTTATCCAGCCCAGCAGATCACCAGGCCAGACCAGGATCCAGCTTTGATATCTGTATACTTTTGTACTTTAATTAAATCGTCTTAAACTCAGAATTGTTCTTTGATTCATAACCAGCAAGAGAAATATACCACAACTTGCCTGCCAAAGCCTTAGTACTTAACACAGTGCAATACAACGGGAAATTTGGATGTCAGAAATGTGAGCAGCCTGGAAAGACTGTGAAGACAGGGGACAGGGGACATGTTCATGCATTTCCATTCCAAGGAATGGATCCAAAAGGGCCACCACGCACAAATGAAAAGTTTGCTGATGATGCTAAAATCGCAAATGAGACCAAAGCCACTGTAAGTGGTGTGAAGGGTCCCTGTTGCCTTAGCAAACTGAAAAGTTATGATGTAATCCGCGGCACTGGTGTAGACTACATGCACTCTGCTTTTCTTGGAGTGATGCGCCTTTTGATGGCCCTGTGGTTTTCCACAGTTTTCTAGGCAGCCCTTCAGCATGTCAAAAGAAACTAAAGAAATTGACAAGCGGTTTCGAGATATCTCTCCTCCATCCTCAACACGATATCCCCGGTCAGTGGCATCGCATCGAATGTTTTTTTAAGCATCAGACTATCGTGATATTTTGATCTTTTTTGGACCCGTTGTTTTCCGTGGTGTTCTTGCAACACTTTACTACAATCACTTCCTCCTTTTAAGCGAAGCCATTTTCATCCTACTGATGGAATCCATATCCGTAGAACAGGTCAGTCATGCTGAGAAACTGCTGTGGAACTTTACTTCTCAATTTGGTTATCTCTATGGTGAGCGGTATCAGACTGCAAATGTACACCTTCTTGTGCACCTAGCAGGCAGCGTACTTGGCCCATTATGGACACATTCATGTTTCCATTTTGAAGACAAGAATGGCTATTTGTTACGGCTCATACATGGCACTCAAAATATACCCATGCAGATGGTCCATGCAGTCCAACTTGTGCAGTCTATCCCTGCCATTTCACAAACCATAAAGCCAACCCATGCCATAGCTGACTTTTACACACGGATGACTAATGACCGTTGTTATTGTCAGGAAAACAATTACTTGTTGAGAATTAACCTAATTGGAGCATCAAGTGAACTTGAGCTGGAGGCAATTCACCTCTCTGCAATGGAAAAATGTGCTGGTCACTGCATTCATTTTAAAACAGTGAGGACATTTCACAGGGCACAAGTTAAGAGAAATTATCTCACATCAAGGCATTATGGGAAAGGTAAACGAAGAAACAATTTCACTGTTGTTTTTTGTAATGAAACACAGATAAAATATGGGCAGATTGAGTTTTTCTTTACCTCTGAAGAATCCAGTTCCAAATGGGCACTTATTAATGAATTTGAAAGTGCAGGTTTTTCTTTGCTGCAAGATACTGTAACAAATGGTACATGCTTTCATGTTGTGCCCCTATTGGAAACCTCTGTCAACACAGTTGTAATTGCCCTTGAGCATGTATTGGACAAAGTAGTTTTCCTTGACTTGACATCTATGCCTGGGCATGGTGTTTGCAGCTCATTTCCCAAACACACTTGAGAAGTTTTAGGCATGTACTCATTGTAAAAGTGTATTAATATTGAATGCGGCGCGTAACCAAATCAGAAAATCACAAAGTCAGACACTGCACTGTGAAGTAGATCGGATGAACGGTTCTCAATCAAGATGTGCAAAGGACACACACAGATGCCTTGCTTTATAGTATTATGGTGTTCAAACTTGGAATGTTCATTGAATTATATGAATTGTGTGTGAAATTAAATGTATGTTGTACAAACCTGATGTAAATAAACCATATCTGGTACATCAAATGTGCATTAATTGATTGCTTTTAAAGTGTGTGGGACTTTGTATGTGATAATTGAGGTATTTCTAATCATATTATTGAGACTCACCCAGTGCTCACTGTGAGTCTGAACCATGAAGTGGCGGACCATGAAGTGGGAGATTTAACTGAGACATAATTGAGGTAGTTGTTGATATCATATTGAGACTCATTTGAGAGCTTGCACTGCTCTCATGTTTCTTTTAGCTGAGACTCTAGAAATGAGACACTTGTAAGACAATTCAGAGAACTCACACAGGGATCACTGTGAGCCTGAACCATCTCTATTTCTCAGGAGCAACAATTGAGAAGAATGAGAAAAGGCTATTTGGTCTCAACCAGTGCTCATTTTTGTCTCCGAGATGTAGATGTGATATAAACGAGATCTCAACTTGAATTTTGCTTTGCTATGGGATAGTACTATCTAATACTACTACCATCTTGTTTTTAAGTTCTATAATCTATTCGCTTTGATTAATCAAAATCAAATTAATGGTATGGTGTACCATAGTACTATCTAATACTACTACCATCTTGTTTTTAAGTTCTATAATCTATTCGCTTTGATTAATCAAAATCAAATTTGTAGAATATGAACTATTCAAAGCGAATAGAACTTTAACAAAATGGTAGTAGTATGTGTACAAAAATGTGTAATTTGTTTGTCATAAGTGTGTTAAATAGCCCTCAATCGTTTTCTTCTGTGTTTATACATGTATTTGAGAAGTAAACAGTTGTTCTGAGGTTTGATCGTGCTGTCGAGGGGGATACAGTCACATGACAGTCTCAGATTCTGGGTGGTACGAATGCAATGGGAGAGCAACATATCTGAGCCTGACCCCAAACCCTTCACACAGAAGCGATGATAGCACGAAGCCCCCCAGAGTTAGAGGACCAACCACACCAGGAAGTGATGAAGGACATAAGGAGGGCGACCCTACAACGACATCATATTTCACATTTACATTTTATCCATTTAGCAGATGCTTTAATTCAAAGAGACTTCAAATTTGAGTTTTTATCAAGAATAAAGAATATAACAACATGTAATAGTCTTCCCCCCCCCCCCCCCCATTCAATAACGGGGGTTGTTATTGTTGTTTAATTGTTTAGAATACATTGTCACTATTAAACATGGACAAAATGGAAAAGAAACCTCAATTTCTCTCTCTCCCTTTTCTTTTCCCTCTTTTTCTTCCCCCTCTTCGCACCTTCTTGCCCCCCCCTTAACAGCCTATCGTTCCCCTCGCCTGGCGCTACCGAGAGCACATTAGTCTGTTCATTAGAACGTGCACATCCAATCATATCGCCAAATGCTTTAGTGGTGTCCAATCATGTCGCCCAATGCTTTAGTGCAGGGGTCGGCAATTAGGTTTGGCCTCGGGCCCATTTTTTTTTGAGCCACTAGATGGCGGGCCCGAACATAATCAAAGGCTCATTTCAGTAATTGATTGTTTAAAAATGTGACACGTTCTAATGCTTTGACTTTTCTTTCGACTGTACACATCGCTAGTCAACTAACACAGCTTGTTTTGTGAACCTGCTAACAATGTAAAGTAGTGTTCTAGTTAACTAGGTAGCTGTCCAATCCATTATGTTGCAGTATTTTGGCTTGACTAGCGAGTTTGTGTTGTGATTCTCAACAACGTTGAAACGTAGTTTCACACTTTTCCATATTTTTGAATAATAAATGTGTGGACTGACGATGTAGCGTAGCCTAACTTATTCTAATAATTAGGTAACATAGTTTCATTCTGATAATTATTCCCCCCTCCTCCCAGACAAGGTCACATTATTATTATTGGATTGGTTGTTTGCGTGCCGGGTGAAGTTAGCCAAACATTTAACCTGCTAGCAAGAGAAACATAATGTCACTCTCCAAAGGTCTAAAGAGGAAAGTTGACGATGGAAACAGGGCATTTAAAGAGGAATGGACAGTGAACTATACGTTCATCCTACCTGGTTTCATCAATGCAAAGCCGTTGTGAGAGACATTTTCCGTGCTCACAATGTTCCCTTTCTATACATGCGAGTCGTCCTTTTCGTCAATGAATGCGATAAAGACGCACGAGAGGAATCGATGGATGCATAAAAACCTTGAGAACTGCCTGTGGATTAAAGTGACGTCAATATCACCAGATATCAAGCAAATACTGACCGATGGGAGATGCTTTTTGTTTTCGCCGATTTTGTTTTCAATGTTTTTCAGAAAATTAAACAGAATTTGCGTTGTTACTGTTCATATGTGTGTTGCAGTCACATATACGTAAACATTACGTTTGAATGGCTTACTGAGCTCGTGTTATTTTGTTCAAACCACACACGGTATGTCGGCTATTTCAGCACCGTGACGCGTTGTCCACCTGCTTATGATTCACTCTGAGGGGTTCAGCGTCAGTGCGCTTCGGTGCACCTTGCTGCCTGATTGTCTGTCCCTGTGTCATTCACTCTCAACATGGATAAAAGTACAATAAGCATTATTCAGGTGGAGTTCGATTCTCTATTCGGACATTATAGGCGCTATATGTGGGACTGTCGGTCCGATATTATTATTTATTGAAAAAAAAAGTGGATTCTCAAAATAATCTGCTGGGCCAAATATTATTGGTGACGGGCCAGCAATGGCCCACGGGCCGCCTATTGCCGACCCCTGCTTTAGTGGTTGCTTTAGTGCAGCCAATCAATGCTTTAGAGTGCTTTAGTGGTGGCCAATCATGTCGCCCAAATGCTTTAGTGGTGGTGCACGTTATCATATGCAAACAACTCGGCATGAAATGTCGAACTGTCAGTCCATCGGTTTTGTCACCTTCAGCTTCACTGCATCCGTTTATGGTAAGTCCAGATACTGAGCTTGGCTTTATAAATTGTTTTTATCAACGGAATTGTTAATATAAATTAATACGGTGTTGTCAGTTCATAGCAACACTTTGCACCTCTCGTTTTTGACTACGGACAGACGCGGCTAGTTCTATGTTGAACACTCACGTTCGCAGAAAAATGTATTCATCAATTATATTGAATATTATATATATATATAATAAATATCCTGCTGAATTAATGCTGTGTTGTTTAATCCATTCATAGCAACACACTCAATGGAATTGTTAAAATAAATTAATACGGTGTTGTCAGTTCATAGCAATACTTTGCACCTCTCGTTTTTTACTACGGACAGACACGGCTAGTTTACATTTACATTTTTGGCATTTAGCAGACGCCTTATTCCAAAGCGACTTACAATCAATACATTTGAATACTAAGCATGTGAATCAGCAGTCCACTATTCGTTGCAGGAAGAGTACTCTAGCTCGGGCCCGGGGCCACTGATAGAAGGAAAAACCTCCCTAGTATCTACTATTTTTTTATTTTTTTATTTTTATTTATTTTTTATATTACTGGAGAAACTCAGAAACAGTACAAGGGGGGCAATAGAAGTTCTTAGGGACACAGTAGAGGGGAAAGCGGGTGTCTTTAGGAGACGTAGTGGTGAGGGTCAGAAGATGTCTCAGGAGGAGCAGTTAAGATGTAACCTGAAGAGATGGGTCTTCAGTCTACGACGAAAGATGGGTAGTGACTCTGCCGTTCTGACAGCCGTGGGGCGCTCATTCCACCAGCGTGGAGCCAGTGTTGTGAAGAGACGTGATCGGGCAGCCCGACTGCTGTGTAGAGGAGGTGGGGCCAGTCGGCCAGCCGAGGTGGAGGAACGGAGTGAGCGGGCAGGGGTTTGGGGGGTTACCATTTCCTTCAGGTAGGCAGGGGCTGTCCCTTTAGCTGCCTGGTATGCAAGCACCAGGGTCTTGAATCTGATGCGAGCTGCTATCGGGAGCCAGTGCAGGGTGCGAAGGAGAGGGGTGACATGCGAGTATTTGGGGAGGTTGAATACCAGCCGGGCAGCAGCATTCTGGATGAGCTGCAGGGGTCTAATGGCTGAAGCGGGGAGCCCAGCCAGGAGTACATTGCAGTAATCCAGGCGGGAGATGACCAGTGCCTGGGTCAAGAGTTGCGCTGCCTCTCTGGTAAGGAATGGTCGTATCCTTCTGATGTTGTAGAGGAGGAATCTGCAGGAGCGAGCCGTTGCTGCAATGTTCTCCGCACAGGATAGTCGGTTATCCAGGATCACTCCAAGGTTCTTGGCTGTCAGGGAGGGGGTTACAGTAGAGTTCTCCACTGTGATGGAGAACTTCTATGTAGTTCTATGTTGAACACTCACGTTCGCAGAAAAATGTATTCAATTATATTGAATATTAAACCCAGTTGAAGTTGATGAACTATTGATGCACTGCAAGAAATCCAATGATGGACATCTTTTGTAAATGTCATTTAAAATTACAGTTAATACAGGAATCAACAATTCAGCAAAGAAATCTCAACATTCTTTAACTTATTAAATTAAGACTTGAACAACACAAGGACAAAAGTATAATTAAATGAAGATTGGAACCCAATTATAAAAGTATAAATCACACAAAAAGTAAAATATATAATTTTAATGGGGTGGTATTGTGTCTAAATAAATGTAGATCTTGTAAAGATCAGTTGGCCATAATACTGTCAGGATTAGATCAATGAAGAATTACAGCAGAGAGATATTTACTGACTCAGCATTGCTTGTTTCACACAAAGACAAACGTGTCTTATACAAGAGGGAGCAACACATACATGGTGCTAGCGAAATTCAATTCAATTCAATTATACTTTATTTATCCCCGTGGGGAAATTCATTTTGCCACGCCACTCTCTAAAAACAACACATGACAACACAACAAAAGGACAGACAATAATACTGGGCCAGCCATGTATAGTATATAAAAAACAGTGAGATCATAATAGAAAAGTGGATAAAAAGATGGCTATAGTTATTATATTAAAATAGTAAAAAGTGATGATGATGATTAAAATAAATAATAAATACAAATTCAGGAGCCTTGACCCCGACTACTACTTTAGTTGCCATTGAACAGTCTTAGTGCAGCCGGAATAAATGATTTTTTATATCGCTCCGTCCGGGAGCGTACCGAAATGAACCGCCCTCTGCGGCGGCTGCTGGTTTGCCCAGCGAGGACATGATGGAGGGGGTGGTTGGGGTTGTCCCTGATGGACAGCAGCTTACTCCTAGTCCATCTCTCCACCACCGTCCCCAGAGAGTCCAGGCTCCTTCCCACCACTGAACCCGCCTTTTTTACGAGCTTGTCCAGCCGTCCGGTATCCCTCTTGGTGATGTTTCCCCCCCAGCAGACTGCAGCGTAGAAGAGAATGCTGGCCATGACAGACTGGTAAAACATGGCCGGCATCTCTCCACACACTTCAAAAGACCTAAGTCTCCTTAGGAAGTACAGCCTGCTCTGGCCCTTCTTGTAAAGTGCCTCTGTGTTGGTGGACCAGTCCAGTTTGTCGTCCAGATGCACCCCTTGTAGGTCTTCACCACCTTGATATCCTCGTCCCGGATGTTAATGGGCAACCGAGGTGGCTTAGACCTACGGAAGTCTATAACTAGCTCCTTGGTCTTGGTTTGATTGAGGAGCAGACCATTCCTCTCGCTCCAGACGCTGAAGGCTCCTATCAGATCCCTGTACTCCCCCTCCCGTCCATCCCTCACGCACGCCACTATGGCTGTATCATCAGAGTACTTCTGTACGTGGCAGGACTCAGAGTTGTAGTTGAAGTCTGATGTGTACAGGGTGAACAGGAAGGGAGCCAGCACAGTTCCCTGCGGAGCCCCGGTGTTGCTCACTACTGTGTCCGAGACACAGTTCCCCAGCCTGACTGACTGTGGCCGTCCAGTGAGGTAGTCCATGATCCAGGATGTAGTGGAGGGATCAACCCCCATACCTGAAAGCTTCTCTCGGAGTAGAAGAGGCTGGATGGTGTTAAAGGCACTTGAGAAGTCAAAAAATTGAATGTGAAATGGGAAGATTTTTATTTTTACACTGCGGCAGTACTGTGGAATAGTATACCTGGAGAGCTAAAAACTATATCTAGCCTAATGCACAACGATTCAAGATAGGAGTAAAGAGATCAAATAAAATCAAAGCTAAACGCTGGGCCTTCTTAGTAGCAAAATCTTTAATAAGATCCTTGAAATCTAGTGATGAAGCCAACTTGCTGTGCTGCTGTCATTGTCCTTTGTTACTTCTTGCTCTTCTTCTTCTGCCTCTTTACCTCTTAATTTTTAATTTTTTTAAATTCATTTTGCCATTTAGCAGACGCTTTTAATCCAAAGCGATTTACAATTACGAATTACAGGGACATTCCCCCTGGAGTAACTGAAGGCTAAGTGCCTTACTCAAGGGCACACTAGTAGTGGTGAGGTTTCAGGCGGGATTTGAACTCGCAACCTTCCGATCACAAGTCCAACTCACTATCCACTAGACCACCACTACCCCCCCACCTCTGCTCTCCTCTCTGGCTGCCTTGCTTGAAGAGGGCCCTGGCATGGAGTATCCATAGGTACATAATTCACAATATGTCCTATAATTAAAGTATTAACATAATAATACATACATTACACCAGATTAGCTAACTTAAATGTTATCTAGCTAGCTAACAATATTATTAAGATGCCAGTGGTCAATGTTATTGCAATTACTGGAAGAACTATTAACTAAATATGAATATTAGCTAAATGACACCTCATGGCAGGAATATGAGCATGAGGACCTGGAACAGTTCACGTCGTCGGTTCTGAACCACATAGTGAACTGCACCAACTCAGTCACCGTGGACAAACGGGTCCGGGTCTACCCCAACACGAAGCCATGGATGACTGGGAAGGTCCAAAAACTGATCAATGAGAGGGACAACGCCTTCGCAGGGAAGGGCACACTGCTGTACAGCACCACCAGGGCTAACCTAAAGCGCGGCATCCGGGAGGCCAAGGCAGACCACAGAGAGAAGATTGAGGAATGCTTCCTGAGCAACGACTCCAGGCGGGTGTGGCAGGGGGTTCAGCACATGACAAACTTCAGAGCCAGCAGGCTCACAGCCGCAGAGGACGACCCCCTTCTGGCGGAAAAGCTGAACTCCTTCTACGCCCGGTTCGACGAGGGGCGAACAGAGGTAACCACAACACAAACACCACTCTCTCCAGCTCTCAGCAGCCTCACCCTCATAGAGCATGAAGTGAGACGCGTGCTGAAGGCGGTGGACCCCAGGAAAGCCTCAGGGCCGGATGGCGTCCTGGGACGGGTGCTGAGGGACTGCGCCGACCAGCTGGCCGGGGTTTTCACCAACATCTTCAACCAGTCCCTGTCCCAGGCCACCATCCCACCCTGCCTGAAAACCTCAACTATCATCCCAGTCCCGAAGAAAAGCACGGTGAGCTGCCTAAACGATTACCGCCCGGTGGCACTCACACCAATCATCATGAAGTGCTTCGAGAAACTAGTCCGGGCCCACATAGTCACACGCCTCCCGCCCAACCTGGATCCATACCAGTTCGCCTACAGAGCCCACAGGTCCACAGAGGACGCCATCGCGACGACTCTCCACTCCACTCTATCCCACCTGGAGAGGGGAAACAGCTACGCGAGACTGCTCTTTGTGGACTTCAGCTCTGCCTTCAACACCATCCTTCCAGACAGGCTAGTGACCAAACTACTAGACCTGGGACTATCACACTCTATATGTGCATGGATCAAGGACTTCCTGTCCGACCGCCCCCAGAGGGTGCGGGTGGGCTCCCACACCTCCACAGCCCTCAGACTCAGCACTGGGTCCCCCCAGGGCTGCGTGCTAAGCCCCATCCTCTACAACCTCTACACCTACGACTTCACCCCCGTCCACCCCAGCAACTCCATCGTAAAGTTTGCAGACGACACCACCGTGGTGGGCTGCATCTCGGGGGGGGACGAGGCGGCGTACAGGGATGAGGTAGAGCAGCTGAGCAAGCTGTGCAAGGTTAACAACCTGCTGCTAAACCAGTCAAAGACCCAGGAAATCATCGTGGACTTCAGGAGGAAAAAATCTGAGGTCCAGCCCCTGCTCATCGACGGATGGAGCGTGGAGAGAGTCTCAACCCTCCGATTCCTGGGGGTGCACATACAGGATGACCTGTCCTGGAAGAACAACACAGCAGCCATCATCAAGAAGGCACAACAGCGGCTCTTCTACCTGAGAGTCCTCAGGAAAGACCACATCGGACAGGAGATGCTGGTGGCCTTCTACCGCTGCGCAGTGGAGAGCATCCTCACCTACTGCATCTGCAACTGGTTCTCCAGCTGCACAGCCGCAGAGAGGAATGCGCTACAGAGAGTCGTGAGAACGGCCCAGAAGATCACCGGCGCCCCCCTCCCCTCTCTGGAAGAGCTGTACAACACACGCTACCTCAGGAAGGCCTCCAAGATCTCCAGAGACCCATCCCACCCTGGATACGAACACTTTGCTCGGCTGCCCTCGAACAGGCGGTACAGGACCATGTTCGCAAGGACAAACAGACTGAAGCTCAGCTTCTACCCCAGGGCCATCCAGGCCCTGAACACAGCAAAGACCTAGGTTCTGGGCCCTGGACAGTCTGGACGGATTGATGGCAGCTGCTGGATTGGAAATCAGGTGTAGTGCTGAGGCACAAATGTGTACATTTCAAGCCTGCAAACTGCGACACTTTAAATGAATGTGCAATAACACTATGTGCAATATGACAACCCTAGGGTACATAAGGTTGCAGAGAATAGGAAATGTTAGAATAGGTATAGCATAGCATAGAGTACAGCAATAGGTTAGAATAAGTATAGCATAGCATAGAGTACAGCACAGTGTTTTATTTGTACAGTATAGCATAGTGGATAGTGTACATAGACTTTATTTGTGTAAACCAGCTCCTTTCCCTTGTTTTTTTGTTGTTGTTTTTTTCTTTCCTAGCACCAGGGGAGCCCCCCTCCCAAATGTCGTTGTTTGGTACCTGTACTATATCAATGACAATAAAGACCATTCATTCATTCATTCATTCATTCATTCATAAAGTTGTATTCAATGCTTGCATGGTAATGCAGCATACATTAAAATATTCAAAATATGTTTGTTAACCCCAAACTCCTACTGCTCACCTCCTTCTCCTTCAACTGGGAGGTGGGTTGAAGCAAGGAGTCCTGATCCTGAAGCTGCATCTGTGCATGACGTGATTAGCATGTAACATTATACTAGTTAGCTAGCTAGCTATAGCAAGAGTGCATAGCTGCTGGATACAAATTCACTGAGCTCTAATAACCTATATTTGGACCAAAATTGCACTCATCTCATACATTTAACTGAAATTATACTGACAGTGCACTGTAAGTTAACTATACTTTAAGTTAATGTTAATTAGCTATAGCGAGCTAACTAGATCATCCATGCAGTGATTAGATCACTAAACCACTGTTGTCTAGATAGCCTACATGTTATGGGCCCCAAAAGAAGGTCTGTGAATGAATACCCTTCTTCTTCTTTTTTTTACTTTGTGACTAGCTGTCGCCCTTTTTTGTCACTCTCCTCGTTCTTTATTTTTACTTTTCTCTTTTGAGACCCTGACTTTGGCTTTGCCTTTCACAACATCGTCCACGCATGCACACATACATTTGATGCATTTCCAATCTGGCTGTCCTCCATCTGTCCCACACACATACTACAGCAGGACATGTTGGTCTATGAAACCTTGTCAGAATATTTGTGGTAACGTTCCTCTAGTCTAGCAGCTCGCGCGCGGTGGACTGAACCATGCAATGAATAAATAGAGGGGTAAATAATAAGGCTTAATTTGTTGTTAAACATAGAGAAACAAAACTCCAGTTTGTTTCTTTTGTGACTTTTCTTAATACATAGAATTATAATTTGAATTCGGCTACATTAACGTCCTTATGATGATAATAATAATAATAATATTATTTATAAATATAATATATTTAAAGGAGACTTCAATCATGTCGACCTGAAGGCAGTACTACCCAAGTTCTATCAGCATGTTAAATGTGCAACAAGAGGAGAAAAAACACTGGATAAGGTATACACCAACATCAAACGTGCTTACAAGGCTAGACCGCTAGCTCATCTAGGCATGTCTGACCATGTGTCAATCCTCCTGATCCCAGCACACACTACCATGAGGAAAAGTGCTCCCATCACCACTAAGACTGTCAGAACCTGGCCAGAAGGGTCCGCTCCACTGCAGATCTGCCTGAATGACACCTCATGGCAGGAATATGAGCATGAGGACCTGGAACAGTTCACGTCGTCGGTTCTGAACCACATAGTGAACTGCACCAACTCAGTCACCGTGGACAAACGGGTCCGGGTCTACCCCAACACGAAGCCATGGATGACTGGGAAGGTCCAACAACTGATCAACGAGAGGGACAACGCCTTCTTCGCAGGGAAGGGCACACCGCTGTACAGCACCACCAGGGCTAACCTAAAGCGCGGCATCAAAGAGGCCAAGGCAGACCACAGAGAGAAGATTGAGGAATGCTTCCTGAGCAACGACTCCAGGCGGATGTGGCAGGGGGTTCAGCACATGACAAACTTCAGAGCCAACAGGCTCACAGCCGCAGAGGACGACCCCCTGCTGGCGGAAAAGCTGAACTCCTTCTACGCCCGGTTCGACGAGGGGCGAACGGAGGTAACCACAACACAAACACCACTCTCTCCAGCTCTCAGCAGCCTCACCCTCACAGAGCATGAAGTGAGACGCGTGCTGAAGGCGGTGGACCCCAGGAAAGCCTCGGGGCCGGATGGCGTCCTGGGACAGGTGCTGAGGGACTGCGCCGACCAGCTGGCCGGGGTTTTCACCAACATCTTCAACCAGTCCCTGTCCCAGGCCACCATCCCACCCTGCCTGAAAACCTCAACTATCATCCCAGTCCCGAAGAAAAGCACGGTGAGCTGCCTAAACGACTACCGCCCGGTGGCACTCACACCAATCATCATGAAGTGCTTCGAGAAACTAGTCCGGGCCCACATACTCACACGCCTCCCGCCCAACCTGGATCCATACCAGTTCGCCTACAGAGCCCACAGGTCCACAGAGGACGCCATCGCGACGACTCTCCACGCCACTCTATCCCACCTGGAGAGGGGAAACAGCTACGCGAGACTGCTCTTTGTGGACTTCAGCTCCGCCTTCAACACCATCCTTCCAGACAGGCTAGTGACCAAACTACTAGACCTGGGTCTATCACACTCTATATGTGCATGGATCAAGGACTTCCTGACCGACCGCCCCCAGAGGGTGCGGGTGGGCCCCCACACCTCCACAGCCCTCAGACTCAGCACTGGGTCCCCCCAGGGCTGCGTGCTAAGCCCCATCCTCTACAACCTCTACACCTACGACTTCCCCCCCGTCCACCCCAGCAACTACATCGTAAAGTTTGCAGATGACACCACCGTGGTGGGCTGCATCTCGGGGGGGGGACGAGGCGGCGTACAGGGATGAGGTAGAGCAACTGAGCAAGCTGTGCAAGGTTAACAACCTGCTGCTGAACAAGTCAAAGACCCAGGAAATCATCGTGGACTTCAGGAGGAAAAAGTCCGAGATCCAGCCTCTGCTTATCGACGGAGAGAGCGTGGAGAGAGTCTCAACCCTCCGATTCCTGGGGGTGCACATGCAGGATGACCTGTCCTGGAAGGACAACACAACAGCCACCATCAAGAAGGCACAACAGCGGCTCTACATCCTGAGAGTCCTCAGGAAGGAACACAGCAAGCAGGAGATACTGGTGACCTTCTACCGCGGCGCAGTGGAGAGCATCCTCACCTACGGCATCTGCAACTGGTTCTCCAGCTGCACAACCGCGGAGAGAAATGCGCTACAGAGAGTCGTGAGAACAGCCCAGAAGATCACCGGCGCCCCCCTCCCCTCTCTGGAAGAGCTGTACAACACACGCTGTCTCAGGAAGGCCTCCAAGATCTCCAGAGACCCAACCCACCCTGGGTACGAACACTTTACCCGGCTGCCCTCGAAAAGGCGGTACAGGACCATGGCCGCAAGGACAAACAGACTGAAGAACAGCTTCTACCCCAGGGCCATCCAGGCCCTGAACACAGCAAAGACCTAGGTTCTGGGCCCTGGACAGTCTGGACGGATTGATGGCAGCTGCTGGACTGAAAAAATCAGGTGTAGTGCTGAGGCACAAATATGCACATTTCAAGCCTGCAAACTGCGACACTTTAAATGAATGTGCAATAACACTATGTGCAATATGACAACCCTAGTCGTCTATCTGTACAGTATAGTATAGTGGATAGTGTACATAGCCTTTATTTATGTAAACCAGCTCCTTCCCTTCTTTTTTTTTTTTTTTTCCTTTCCTAACACCAGGGGAGCCACCCCTCCTAAATTTCGTTGTTTGGTACCTGTACTATAGCAATGACAATAAAGACCATTCATTCATTCATTCTTCATTCATTCATTCATAGAATTATAATTTGAATTCGGCTACATTAACGTCCTTATGATGATAATAATAATAATAATATTATTTATAAATATAATATTTTTTTTTTAAAGATTCTCATGGGCCCCTGTCAGTGCTGGGCCCTTAGAATCGTCCTAACTTACCACCCCCTAGCGGCGCCCCTGCTCCCATCACTGGCTCAAGCGTGTGTCAGTGTGGGAGCAATCGTTTGTAAACAAGGACAGTGTTTGTGCACTTTGGGTTTGATTGAATGATTCCTCCTTGTCACTACAGTATCAGTGTACCCAGGTTGCAGGTCATGATGTTGTCCACATGAGGGCACTGATCCCACTTTTCCATTATGTAGTGGAATGTTACTGTGCTGCTGGTCAAATTCACTAACATAGGAGACCTTTCAGATACATTTCTCACCAATCACAAAAGATATAAATAAACTACAACACCTTGATTTGAAGACTTTTATTGCAGTTCTCTGTATTCCTAGTACAAGATGAAAGAACAGTAAAAGCAGCCAAATGGCTAAACAGCTGGCCAAACTAAAACGTCTGCCCAAGGTTAACGTGTGTGTGTGTGTGTGTGTCCGTGTCCCAATGTCTCTCACTGTGTCTCAGTGGTAAGAAAGGAAAAAACACATGCACACACAGAATCAACATCATTTACTAGATGTCTCCTCATGCTGCATACCCCCGTGTTAAAGAGACACTTACAGATTTACTGTAGACCAGAGAATGCTTTCCCACAATGCATCACTTGAACAAAAACCATCTTTATTATTATTCACGGCGGTCACAAGACCAACACGACAAAGAGAGAGCGAGAGAGAAAGAGAGAGAGAGAGAGTCATAATGTCTGTATGTGTGTGTGTGTCTCTCTTTCTCTGTTTCTCTCTCTCTGTATCTCTCAGAAACAGAGAGAGAGAGTGAGAGAGAGGTCAGAGCTTCTGGACACTTCCGTCGTCAGGTGACCACCCGCAGGACCGCCATCGCTCAGGGAGCGTGGTTGATCTGTAATTGGCTCCCCTAGTCAGCTGTCCTCTGCGAGGCGGGGTAGCACGGGTGGTAAAGGAAGTGTAGGGTCAGGGGTCAGAGGTCAGGCCTGGACCAGGAGTCACCGTGTCACAACAAACATGCAGAGAACATCAACATGGACCAACCAGGCGTCTCAGAGTCGCTTAGAACTGTTTATAACGGGTTATAACTGCATATAACGGTTTATAACTGTTTATAACTGTCACTGTTTCATTCTTTATCAGTAGAACCATCTGCAGGCAATCAGGGTTGTCAATGACAACACACCCACACCTGCAGCCAGCAGTCAGTCACAGCACCAGTATTACAGGTTATTACAGTAAGAACACTTAGAATAATCTGGAAGCATCAGGAGAGGCCAGGGATTATTGCCATGGAGAAGGTGGGAGGGGGGGAGGGAGGGAGGGAGAGGCCAGAACTAATCAGAAGTGAATAAAGAACCAGAACCAACAGATCAGAAAGTTGTGCACACACACACACACACACACACACACACACACACACACACACTCACACTCACACTCACACAATAAACAGGTCTGGTTTGTCATTAACTTCTGTCTCTGATACCCCAGGAAACATGCTCAAAATCAAAGTTGTGTGTATGTATGTGTGTGTGTGTGTGTGTATGTGTGTGCGTGCGTGCGTGTAAAAGTCATGCAGAACATCCCATAGTAACATGCGAAGAACAGTCCTCCAGGAAGAGGGTCCGACCAATCACAGTCCAGCATTCAGAGCTTGTTATTCCTGGAAGGACGATGCTGGCAACTCATTGGTCAGCGTGTGCCATCGCTCCACCCTCTGGCCTCTGTTCTTCAGACAGTCTATCCAATGCTGGAGCGCCTCGCCCTGCGACTGACAGCTCATGGACACGCCCCCTGCAGGGTATATACAGGAATCTTGAGGTTCATTTCAATACATTTCTAAGACTTTTTAAAGACCTTGTCAATATTTTTCCAGACCTCACCGACACTTCGAGCTGTAACCGTTTACATCAGTGACACCTTTAACTTAACAGTTTTAGTTTGCAATAGACTAGGTAACCACTGTCTATATACACTAGGTTAGACACCCCAGGGTATACAGGCATCACCTAGGTAACCACTGTCTATATACACTAGGTTAGACACCCCAGGGTATACACATCACCTAGGTAACTACTGTCTATATACACTAGGTTAGACACCCCGGGGTATACACATCACCTAGGTAACCACTGTCTATATACACTAGGTTAGACACCACGGGGTATACACATCACCTAGGTAACCACTGTCTATATACACTAGGTTAGACACCCCAGGGTATACACATCACCTAGGTAACTACTGTCTATATACACTAGGTTAGACACCCCGGGGTATACACATCACCTAGGTAACCGCTGTCTATATACACTAGGTTAGACACCCCAGGGTATACACATCACCTAGGTAACCACTGTCTATATACAGTTCTGCTTGAAAGTATGTGATATATCCTGAGCCATTCTGTGGTAGATTTGTTTGAATGCTTTGGGTCGTTGTCTTGTTGAAAGACCCATTTTCAGCCCAGCTTTAGCTCCTTGACTGATGGCTTGAAGTTCTGTTAAAAAAATCTCCTGGTATACCTCAAAATTCATGGTTCCCTTAATGACAAACTAATAGTTTAGGTATAGTTAAACTAATACCATAGACGTTAGTGATTGTGGATCCTGCAGCAAGTAACACCAGTAACTTTCTAGAAAATTACATGTGACAGGAGTTTTGTCCCCCAAGTTGGCAGATTAGGAAAGATTATTACCAACACTCACCCACTACAAAGCAGTGATACTGCAAATCGAAAACTAGCTGAGTTCGCTGACAAATTATAAGTATTTGGTGATCCTAAAACTGTTATATTGATTTGCACAAATTCACGGTTGTTGACTTGGTACGCCTTTCTCCAGCCCCTGTCACATATGTCTGGTACAAAAGACCTCAATTAGGGCATTGTCATCTTTTTGTTTTTTCAAGATTATGAAAGGTCTTGATTCTACCTATCCTAATGTCATGTTAACCCTAAAACCTCTCCCCTATCCCTCACCAGTGTTTTGGTCTGCTTGGTGTCAATGGAGTTGGAAATTCAAGATGTTGCCTGGTGACTCCATCGTCACCAGTGGAGAGGCGTACATAGGGAGGTAAGATGTTGCCCGGAGACTCCATCGTCACCAGGGGAGAGGCCTACCAGGGAGGTATTCCATCAGTGTTGCTAATGGGAAATCCAGGCTTATTTTGATAAAGTTGAGACTTTTAAAGTCGAGACTTTATCAAAATAAGCCTGAATTTTCCTTAAGCAAGGTTGTTGGAATACCTTGTCCGCACACGTTTCTCCTAGTGACTAGTGGAAGGTTTGAGTATATAGTCAAAACCTAGAAATAGAGCCATCGCCAAGTCCATGATGATGGGGTGATGGTCTTAACCATTGAGCTAAGACACTTCTCACTTTCTCTTAACCCTTATGTTAGCGGAGCGAATTACGTGTGAAATTAGCATGCTAGCAGGTGTTTTCATATAAAATGTTATATATTATATAGCTGACTAGTGAGCCTGCATCAACCTTAATGCTATTCAAGTGCAAGAAGATTACATTTGTCTTCGCAGTCTAAAATACACACATTAATCTGCTGCGGTAGTAAACACAGCGCAGTAGAATGACGTCACAGGCGGTCAGATTTTAGCCCTAGTCTGGAACGCACGTCGAACGTTCGAACGATTAGCAAACGATTAGCAAGAGCGTTCGAACGATTAGGCCGTTGATGGCCCTGCCAGGATTTGGCAGTGCCAGGTTTTGGCATGACAGCTCCACTGGTAGGACAATTAAATCAAATTAAATTAAAAATGTTTAAAAAATCAAATTAAAAAGTTGACAATTTCTCTAATCTGTACGGTACATCTCTGGCAATTAACAGTTGAATTGAATACACCTTTTCATTTCATTTGGATGATAAGTTCATTCATTCTGTATAGTCTGTCCTGAAACCATCCATTCTATAACTCTCCTCCAGACTCTCTCATACTTACCAAGCAAATTATTCTTCTCTCTTCAGCTTCTCCTCCACAATCTCAAATCTTAACCACACTGCAGCTGTAACTATGTAGGAGAACAGAGAAGTTGAGACTTTTGGGTAGTGGTGGTCTAGTGGATAGTGAGTTGGACTTGTGATCAGAAGGTTGTGAGTTCAAATCCCACCTGAAACCACACCACTACTAGTGTGCCCTTGAGTAAGGCACTTAGCCCTCAGTTACTCCAGGGGGAATGTCCCTGTAATTCGTAACTGTAAGTCGCTTTGGATAAAGGCGTCTGCTAAATGGCAAAATTAATTAATTAATTAAGTTAATTAATTAATTAATTAGAAGTGAGTCATTTGTAAACAGATCAGAGTAAAATAGCAGATCTACAGTTTTTTCTAAACTACAATTATTGGCTGTACATTTCAAATTTAATTTCACACTTACCACCAGTAAAACTTACAGCACCTGTGAATAATACAATTGTACATGCAAATCAGGTTAAATTGTTCCAGTAAGACGTATATTGATAATGATGATACAGTGAGCGGAAAGGAATGTTTATAACACAAGTTCTGACTCAGAATACCTCTACCTGACTCCCTACATGTGAAAGTAGAACTGTGTTGGACAAAGAACACTGTTGGTCATTGTTCATGTGTTTAGAATCATGTACTGTACATGTAGAGCACTTACCTCTGGGCAATAAATCCACAACAGCCTCCTTCTGTTCTCCATGGATGACCTGACAGATGTACATCATTGCATCACCTGACCTCCTGAAGTCTCTCAGCCTCAGGGACACATTGCCTCTCTCCAGCTCCTGGGTGATCACACTCACTCTGCCCTCCCAGCCCCTCCCCTCTGTCACCTGGCCATTCTTATACAGGTACAGTGGGGGAAATAAGTATTGAACACATCAACATTTTGTCCAGTAAATGTATTTCCAATGAGCCTATTCAAGTGAAATTTGCACCAGACTTTGGTATTAACTCGAACAATCCAGACAAAAAATCTAAACATTAAAGTCCATACTTAAATAAAGTTATGTGTAATAAAGTGGAATGAAACAGGAAAAAAGTATTGAACACACTAACTGAAATGAATTCAATAAGATTCAGAAGTTGTGAAATACGTCAGAAAAATACGATTGTTTGAGTTAATACCAAAGTCTGGTGCAAATGTCACTTGAATAGGCTCATTGGAAATACATTTACTGGACAAAATGTTGATGTGTTCAAAAAAAAAAAAAAAAATCCCCCACTGTAAATACACTCTGTTGTCCTAAACCACCTAATTGTCATGGCAACAGCACTGGTCTTAGGGAAGAGGTGACATGGGATGGTGACATCATCACCTCTATCAGCCTCCACACGGTCTTTAGTGGTGAGTTTAAACTCTGTTGGTGAAGGGAAACATGGGGAGGGGAGTGTACTTTCACTTTCGCCTATGAACCGGAAGGAGCCTATACTGGTGAGTCCATTAAACTCCCCCTCCACTCTGCATGCAAGAGACAGCAGTACTGTACAGAAAAGAGAAGAGAAGAGAAGAGAGGAGAGGAGAGGAGAGGAGAGGAGAGGAGAGGAGAGGAGAGGAGAGGAGAGGAGAGGAGAGGAGGAGAGGAGAGGAGAGGAGAGGAGAGGAGAGGAGAGGAGAGGAGAGGAGGAGAGGAGAGGAGAGGAGAGGAGAGGAGAGGAGAGGAGGAGAGGGGAGGAGAGGAGAGGAGAGGAGAGGAGAGGAGAGGAGAGGAGAGGAGAGGAGAGGAGAGGAGAGGAGAGGAGAGGAGAGGAGAGGAGAGGAGAGAGGACCTGATGAAGACTTGGAGCCAAATGGAAGCTGGGATGATGAGGTGGCCATAGTATGTTAGCTAAATGGGGAGTTTTGATGTCGGGAGTTTTGAACAAAAACAAATTTTCTAACATCTCACCCGAAAGACAGCATTCTGTTGCATGGAAATGTCTCATATCACTGTCCTGAGGCATGTGGGGTCCTCTTTGATTAGTGAAATAGTGCCCCCTACTGGCCCTCCAACGTAACCTCCAAGTAGCCTGTTTGGCTCCCCAGGCCAATCGCTGCTTACCTGAGGCGGCCAGCAGTGGGATGCAGGGTGCCATCAGCTGATAATAGCCATTTTATCAGAAAAACATTTTTGGAATTTTCCAAAGACATGATAGATGGGGGCTCAATAGAAAACAGGGTCATGTGGATATTTCCACAAAAACAACAGGATGTTACACTATTACTGTAGTGCAACATTCATAGACAATGTAAATACCTAGTGGCTAGTTTACCGATTAGAGTATGACAGACAATTAACCATTTCACCATTGCAAATGGGCAATATAATGTGGGGTTTATTAACAAATGTGGGTTTCCTAGTTCGGTCATGAATGCACTATTAGTACCAATCTCATGTTATCAGGCTACGTGACCTCAGTATAAACAACCAAAGATAACACAGGGTTTCTCTGTCTAACTTCTGACTATCTTCTGTGAGAGTCCCAACCATACGACATGCTGGAGGAGAGAGATCAATGATAAATCAGCCGGGGGGGAATCAAATCGCATTTCTCAGAAGGGTACCTCGCAGGCTTCCGTCGTCTCCATTCGCTTGACGTCAGCATAACAACAAACTAGCTGACTGTCATGACAGCTCGTGATGGGAAAAGAATTGAAATCCAATTAAGAATTGAAATCCAAACATATCGCCGACCTTCATCGACTGAATGTGACATTTCTTTAACGAGGTGAGGTTCACCATCAGACGTGTCTAGCGACGTGTGCAGGTTACAACCCTCCGGGGTGGTGGCTGGCTAGCTTAGCGTTCAGCCAGCTGTTAGCTTGTGTGTGTTAAGTAAATACGTTATCTTGTCACAATCATTATCGATTGTCAGACTTCGCTTTCTCTTTTCTTGCATGTAAGCAAGCCTGCAGCATCGCGATACACGTTTAGCATTGCTTAACACTACCCTTTATTCACACGAGTTAGGTGTGAAGTCAAGCCAGCTAACCTGTACTCACTAGCTAGCTATACTAGTCATCGCCAGACCGTTCGCCGTGTTTAACCGTCTGGTTGGTTGACAAGTCAGAGGCCGTGGCGTTTTCTCATCGATATATGACTGAGTTAGCTAACACGCTAGCTGGCTGGTGGTGTCGACCGGTGTCCGTCACGAACGAACGGACAGACGCGTAGCGGGCCAGAGCCTAGACGCTGCAGCCTACATCCACCCGGGGACACCAGGGGCTTGTTGCACTAGTGTCACAGATGACTAGCGGGCGTAGTGTCTGTCGGTGCTCCGGGTTGTCTGTCGGTGCTCCGGGTTGTGTCTGTCGGTGCTCCGGGCTCTCTGCCACAGCGACTCAATACTATGACATTCATTGTGTTTTTCATATTTCCAAGACATCTTATTAAGAAGACATCTTCATATTTCCAAGACATCTCAAGCCACCTTCCGCTCGCACTGCAGCAGCGCGTCAGCTAAGAAGCCTCTGTTTCTCTTTCTCGTCTAGTTTGTGAGGAGTTAAGGGAAAGAGAGAGAGAGAGAGAGAGAGAGAGAGACGCCAAGGAGCGCCATTCTTCGACCCGTCCGCCAGCCAGCCGGAGAGACGGGGAGCAGCATCGGGAAGCAGCGGGCAGCGGGCAGCGCCGCGGAGCCGCCGGCGGAGAAGATGGCGGGCAGCCCGGAGAAGAGCTCCACCGCGCAGGAGCTGAAGGAACAAGGCAACCGGCTGTTCCTCTGCCGCAAGTACCAGGAGGCTGCGACGTGCTACGGCAAAGCCATCGTGAGTGGGCCTCTACTCTCTGCACGGGGTGGGGGGCTGAGGGGTGTGCCCGCTGGACCATGGCTGCAGTCTGCGTCCCGTTGTCATCACCTTGACCTACTAGGGTTTGGATGTATCATCTTGGATATAGTCATGCTGCATCCTTGACACAGTGGTTGTATGCGTCTGTCTGTCTGCCTGTCTGTTTGCCTGTCTGCCTCTCTCTGTCTGTCTGTCTGTCTGTCTGTCTGTCGGCCTCTCTCTCTCTGTCTGTTTGGTTGTCTCTCTGCCTCTCTCTGCCTGCCTCTCGGTCTGTCTGCCTTTCTGTTTTCTCTGTATGTCTGCTTGTCTTTCTTTGTCTGTCTGCACTGTTTAGTTGGATCCTGTTTAGTTTGACCCTGCCCAAACTGATTATTGAGTGTAGTTGCTTAACATGAAGGCCACTGTAATCTGATCTAATCTGGTCTGTGTCTGTGTCTCTCTCTCTCTCTCTGTGTGTGTGTGTGTGTGTGTGTGTGTGCCTCTCTGTGTCTCTGTGTCTCTCTCTCCCTCTCTGTGCCACCAGAACCGTAACCCGTCAGTGGCGGTGTATTACACTAACCGGGCCCTGTGCCACGTGAAGCTGCAGCAGCACGACAAAGCCCTGGCAGACTGTAAACACGCCCTGGAGCTGGACGGCCAGTCGGTCAAGGCCCACTTCTTCCTGGGCCAGTGTCACCTGGAGCTGGAGAACTACGACGAGGCCATCGGCAACCTACAGAGAGGTCAGTCATGCCTCAATACTAAGTGTAGAGAGGTCAGTCATACCGCAGTACTACCTGTAGAGAGGTCAGCCATACCTCAATACTACCTGTAGAGAGGTCAGCCATACCACAATACTACCTGTAGAGAGGTCAGCCATACCACAATACTACCTGTAGAGAGGTCAGCCATACCACAATACTACCTGTAGAGAGGTCAGCCATACCTCAATACTACCTGTAGAGAGGTCAGCCATACCTCAATACTACCTGTAGAGAGGCCAGCCATGCCTCAACACCAACACTGTTTCTACCAGTCTGCTTTAACTCCACGTGTCTCACATTGGGTTTGGTATTAATTGAAATGTTGTCTTTTCAATTCATACAAAGTCTGAAACCCGGTCAGGCAAAAGGGGCCTTGATCAAAGTTTCACAGTGTCCATTTCTTTGGTAGTAGTGATGTTGTTGACCTCTGACCTCTGGGTCACCTCTGACCTCTGCAGCCTACAACCTGGCCAAGGAGCAGAGGCTGAACTTCGGAGACGACATTCCCAGTGCCCTGCGGATCGCCAAGAAGAAGCGCTGGAACAGCATCGAAGAGAAACGCATCAACCAGGAGAACGAGCTGCACGCCTATCTCACCAAACTCATCCTGGCCGAGAAGGAGAGGTGAGCTCCATAGGGATGTGCATAAACATACTGAGAGGCTGGTGGAGGTAAACATCGGAGGACGGGCTCATTGTAATGCATGGAACGAGAAATGGTATCAAACACGAAAGGGTAAAGGAAGGTGTTGACCTGGTTTGTTTCCCAGGGAACTGGAGGACCGCAGAGACAAGCAGGAAGAGGATCAGAACGGGAGTGAAGCTGGAAAGATCCAATCAAAACACGTGAGTTTGTTTGGCCATCAGACCTGCCGGGGGATTGATCTCAGTGAGGCAAGCCTGGTCCACTGGTCCTCATTAAACCCTCCATACCCACTGGTCCTCATTAAACCCTCCATACCCACTGGTCCTCATTAAACCCTCCATAACCACAATTGGCAATTGCAACAATTTTCTGGGAGGAGTGGTGCATTATCTGACAGAAGTGCAGGGGTGCCAATATTGTTGTCCTCAGTGTGTTGTGTTGTTGATCTGCCTCAGGCATTTAGCTGCTATTGTTGTTGTTGTTGTTGTTGTTGTTGTTGTTGATGTTGTTGTTCTCCGCCGCAGGACAAGTTCATGATGGACATGGACGAGCTCTTCTCCCAAGTGGACGAGAAGAGAAAAGTAAGTTGTTGGAGCCCAACCCTGTTAGTGCAGAGGTCAGGGGAAATGACACTTTGTGTAGTACAGTGGTTCTCAACCTTTTTTGGGCCAGCGCCCCCCTGTCCATTATCCAGGTCTCTTACCGCCCCCCATCAAAAAAAGTAGTCTTATTTTCTTCCCTGAATATTAATGTTGACTAATATTCTGTGTTATATCACAGAACAACAATAACACAGCAGCGATTTCACACATGTCCGGTGCAGAACAAACAGTAGGCTACAAAACTGTATATTACAACTAACATTGTTTGTTTTTTAAGTGTGCTGGTGTTGGATTTCGCCAAATTGCTGTTTTATGATGCTAATATTTATTCATTTTTGATTGGACTTTGGGGGGGGGGGGGGGGGGGGGGGGTGGTGGTGGTGTCACAATATGGCGGCAAACGCTAGGGGGCTATTATTTAAATATTTTATTTAGTATTCTATGGTATTATTTTCATAAACTGACCACTTAGTTCGAATTTCTCATATCAAAACATTCCAAAGTTCAGAGCTCTGCGCTCTGGGAGCGCTCAGAGATGGGTGCTCTGACTGAAAACACGGTTTTGCCCGAGCAAACTGACTGTTCGTGCATTTACGAACGTACCTGTAATAACACTGCTGACAGCTGATCAATCGCAAGCAGACAGAGTAGTGGTTTCCTATAGCAACAAAAGACGCTGACAGCTGTTCGGAGTGCTTATGTGTTCGTTTCCAGGACATCAGAGGAGCAACATATCACAAAAAAGCGATCGTATATTTTAGTTTGTAAACGTTAAGACGAACACATCGCAATGCTAACCTCAGAATGGCACTAGGGATAACATCCACAACAACACTTAACAGTAATACATTTATGTAATATACTGCAATGAACCTGCGAGGGGAGGGGACATTCGTAGCTGATTTCTCCAGGTTCGATTATTGGACTGGTTACAATACGATCGCTTTTTTGAGATAGGTTGTTCCTGCTGTGATGTTCTGGTATGGTGGTATGGTATAAGGCAGGGGTGCCCACACTTTTTTGAACCAAGATCTACTTTTCAAGTAGCCAGTCTGCCAAGATCTACCAGTCTAGTTTAAACATCGCAAACGTACACGCACGTACTACAAACACACACACACACACACACACAGTTCCCAGCCTGCATAGTACAATACACTTTCGCTCTCTCTGTCACACAGCCACACAGGAGAAGACCATCACAAACCCTCCCTCTTTGCTATTCTCACACACACACACACACACACACACACACACACACACACACACACACACACACACACACACACATTTGCCAGTCTCTCTCTCCCCCCCTCTCTCTCTCTTACACACACACACACACACAGTCACTTTTTCTCACTCACACACTGACAGCCAGTCTGCAGTACCATAGCCAACTACTGATCCAACAAACAGAAAAGTAAACCAGATACAAAACAGGTAGTTCCCTAGTTTGAAAGGAGGAAATAAATGCATTTCTCTACCTTAGTGGGAGACCTGGCACTGGGAGGAGGCAGCTAGTTTCTAATAGTCAGGGCTGTAGGAGCTGGTTGCAAGGTGTAGGCTGGCTTGCAAGGTGTCATCAGCCACTGTGGATCTGTCATCGAAAAGGCAATCTGCAGCTTCGAGAAACGCTTTTTTCACAATTTCGCCGTCTTTGTTTTCTTCTTGTGTTTAACAAGAACGTGACTGACGCGATAAGAAGCTATCGTTGCAGCCGTACGTTTTCGCTCTTTTGCCACATTTCCCTTCTTCCAAACAGCCTTCGTAGATTTGCAGATCAGACAGACGCACTTCCAATATCACATTGTGTAAAAAAGTCCTCCTCCCATTCTGGATGGAAGTTGTACGTTATTGGTTTCTTACTTGGTCCAGCTTCCCCACTCATTTGTATACCCTTTCTTTAGTATTATATAGTAAATAGTAGAAATTGGAAGGCTAACTAGTTAATTAGTCTCGCCGGTATTTAGTATTTTGTAGTTGGCGCTGTTGACTGCGCATGCGTGGTGAACCGTGTGTTAGGTGAAAAGATCAGATCGCAGACTGGCTTACCTGTATGTCAATCAAGTGGCAAAAGCCATAGTGAGGATGAATGATAGGCGAACTTTTTTTTTTTTTTTTTTTCTTTTGGGTTTTGTTCAATGCCATGCGATCTACCCATACTACCTTTGAAAAGACGGTTTGTCCGAGCGAACTGACCGTTCGTGCATTTACGAACGTACCCATAATAACACTGCTGACAGCTGTTTTTCATGAGAAAAATACTTTATGCGTCACCGCCCCCCAAGAACACCTCAACGCCCCCCTTTAAAAAATATTTGTTCCAGCGCCACCCGATGTTGTCTGAACGCCCCCGTTGAGAAACGATGGTGTAGTAGATGGAGAATTGAAGTTGTGTTTTATTATTGTTTATTTCTACATTATATGTTTTATGGATAATAGACACTCCTCATCCACCTGTATGTATTGCCCCCCCCCTCCACAGAAACGTGAGATCCCAGACTACCTGTGTGGGAAGATCAGCTTTGAGCTCATGAGAGAACCTTGCATCACTCCCAGTGGCATCACTTACGACCGCAAAGACATTGAAGAGCATCTACAGGTACGATACACACACACACACAGTCCGAAACACACCTGGTTTAAATACCTTGAAGTACTTGAGAGCTGTGCTTGATGTAGTCTGACTCAGCGACGTTCTTCCCTCTCCTCTCTGCAGCGAGTCGGCCATTTTGACCCGGTGACGAGGAGTCCCCTGACCCAGGACCAGCTGATCCCCAACCTGGCCATGAAGGAGGTGATCGATACCTTCATCCAGGAGAACGGCTGGGTGGAGGACTACTGACCCCCACCCAGCCACCCCTCTCCCTGACATCCACCCTGTCCCCCCAACCACCACCCTGTCCCAGGCCCTCCCACCCCCAACCAGGCCCGCCTCACCTAGCACCGCCCCCCTCCTACCAACCTGAACCCAGACGGCCCTAGCCCCAACCTTAGAGACCCCCCCTACATACACACACACACACCCAGACCTCCATCCAAACACCCTACCAAACCCCCTTCTTGACCGACGCCGTGATCCAGGATGCCCCCCCCCCCCCACACACTCCCAAGACTGGAGAGACAGACACTGCAGATCGCCAACGTGGATATGCACTTTACACATATGGGAGGGGAGGGGGGGCACACTATGGACTGCCAAACAGGAGCAATGCCGCTGTGTGTATGTGCGTATGTGTCTCTCTCTCCTACTCCTCTCTTTTGCTATGACAATTCCTCTCTTTCAGTTCTCACTCTCCTTTTGTCACCCTCCTCCCTCCCTCTCCCTCTCCCTCCCTCCCTCCCTCTCCCTCCCTCCCTCCCTCTCCCTCCCTCCCTCCCTCTCCCTCCCTCCCTCCCTCCCCCTCCCTCCCTCCCTCCCTCCCTCCCCCCCTCCCTCCCCCCTCCCCCCCTCCCTCCCCCCTCCCCCCCTCCCTCCCTCCCTCCCTCCCCCCTCCCTCCCTCCCTCCCCCCTCCCTCCCTCCCTCCCTCTCTCTCCCCCCTCCCTCCCTCTCTCTCCCCCCTCCCTCCCCCCTCCCTCCCTCTCTCTCCCCCCTCCCTCCCTCTCTCTCCCCCCTCTCCCCTCCCTCCCTCTCTCTCTCTTCTCTCTCTCTCTCTCTCAGTGCCACAGTCCTCTGAACACACACACACACCCCCCCCCCTCCCACTCAGGTGTTTTCAGAACCTCTAATTTAAAGCTGCCGACCCCAACCTCTCCTCTCCAAATGAAATTATCCAAACCTGGACTGGAAAACCAGGAAACGGCCAGTCTGGCATCTGGCTCTGACTCTCCTCATCCTCTCCCCTGTCCTCTCTCCTGTTCTGAGTTTTTATTTCTAAAACCCGATGGATGCCCTCAGTAGGATGTCCTCAGTAGTAGTAGTAGTAGTAGTAGTGGTGGTGGTTAGTGAAGAACCCATGAGGTTCACACAGCGTCCCGACCCGAACCCAGATCCTCAACGGAAATGCCAAAACTGCTGTTCTCAAAACAATCTGGTGGGAATCGTCTGTATGCAAGATAAGAACCAGAACCAGAGACTCTGACCCGCCCACGCCGCGGTCCTGCTCCTCTTCTACGGCGACTGTACCCCGCATCGCATATCAGTCCTCCACAGCAGACTATTCAAATATGTTGAATGTATGCATATAAATATAAATATATATATATATATATATATTATACAGTGAGAGTGAATAGATTTAACCTGATTTTACAAGTTGTGTGTGTATAATTATTAGTACCAAATGGCATTATTTTCCTTACGAGAGGAGGTGAAGTCCTGTCCGGTTGTCCAGAGGGACGTTAGGCTGCGTGGCCCGGACACCTCCGGCTCGTCTTCCCCAGGTGACTGTTTAAATAGAACACCTTCGGGTTGTGAGAGATCAGAGTTACCGTCTCTCCCAGTTTGGGTTTGAAGTTCTTGGTGACCGTTTAGAGCAGCGGTCTTCGCTCCTGGTCCTGGAGAGCTGCAGCCATGGGTCATAGGTGTTCGTCCCATCCTGGTGACGTCTAATCAACCCGTCTCCGAGGCTTTGATGCGCCGGATCCAGGTGTATCAGTGCTGAGCTGGAGCAAAAGCCTGCAGCGCTCCAGGACTAGGAGTGGGGTTGCTGGCTTAGAAGAACGTTTATGTGCTGTACACGCTGTTTGTGGAGACAGTAAGGCTCTACATGCTGTTTGTGGAGACAGTAAGGCTCTACATGCTGTTTGTGGAGACAGTAAGGCTCTACATGCTGTTTGTGGAGACAGTAAGGCTCTCTACATGCTGTTTGTGGAGACAGAAAGGCTCTACATGCTGTTTGTGGAGACAGAAAGGCTCTACATGCTGTTTGTGGAGACAGAAAGGCTCTACATGCTGTTTGTGGAGACAGTAAGGCTCTACATGCTGTTTGTGGAGACAGTAAGGCTCTCTACATGCTGTTTGTGGAGACAGTAAGGCTCTCTACATGCTGTTTGTGGAGACAGTAAGGCTCTCTACATGCAGTTTGTGGAGATAGTAAGGCTCTACATGCTGTTTGTGGAGACAGTAAGGCTCTCTACATGCTGTTTGTGGAGACAGTAAGGTGCTTGGACAATGTGTTTGGCTGGAGCAGGCATTCTGCGTGCAAAGCGAGGCCTGATGGAAGCTTCGACCGTTAAGCATGAATCTCATATTCCGAAAACCCCTGTTCTACAAACAGGATGCTGTCATTGCCACACAGGATGCTGTCATAACCAGGACTCGAATTACAGGGGTGGTTCCGCAAAAACGGTTATGCGCACCCCCCCCCCCCCCCCCAAGAGAGAAAGTGATCTATGTTGACCACCCCAGTCCCCTCCTCCCCAAGAGTAGTTTATCTCTCCCAAGGGTACATGTAATTTGAACTCTGGTCATAACAGGACTAAAGGTCAAAGCAGTATAATCAGTCCATGTGGAATCTCCTTTACTCATTTAACAGTGAAAGTCTCTCTGCTGTGTCACTGGGACAATCACAGTGCAGGGTTCAGAGACCTATACCAATCACAGCGCATGGTTCTAAGGCCTAGGCCAATCACAGTGCGGGCCTCGTGAGATCTGGGCCAATCACAGGCATCCTAAAGAACATCCTCAGTTCAGTTCAGGGGTCAGGTTCCAGAAAGCTTCGTAGCTAAATTAGTACTTCATACACCTCAACAACCCAGCTGCAAAGCTGTCAGATAACGAGTCAGAAGTCAAATCAATGTTTGCACATGAATCTGACGTGCATGAAAGAACTCAGAACGCAAGAACTCCACATTAAGAATATTGCTGATCTAGGAAAGTACTGAGCTTGGAATTTCTAAAGAGATTAAGTGCTACTATAGCTAGGAAAAGAGATGAGACTTAAAACGATAACACTTTTTAAAGTATGACGTTAGCTAGGAAGCTTTCAGGAAACACCCATGGGCAGATAGTTTACAGCCACGTTTCCTCTCCTCTAGTGAATGTACGTATGTGGTGTTGGTTAGCTGTAGGGTCATATTGGGGGGGGGGGGGTAATGATGGGGGTGGGGGGTCGTGGGAGGATGATTGGGGGGTGGCGGGGGTCATGGGAAGGTGGGGGGGTCATATTGGGGAGGGTGTTTACAGGCTGTGGACTGTATATATGTTTGCTTGTGAATTTATGATTTGATTTCTTGATGAAAGTGTGAGTTGGACTGGCGTCTGTGGATGTAGAGCACTTGAGAAACAAACGGTATTAAATGTAGATATGTGAATAACAAGTGTCCTGGCTCATTTATCTGTCCTCTGTGTGTGTGTGTGTGTGTGTATGTATGTAAATGTTGGATCAGATTATGTTTGAACTGTACCCCACTTTTTGTGTGTATATGTCACACCAGCCAGTGTTTTGACCAACCAGGTGCCAAAGTCATTTATAACCTGTTTTACATACGGTAGTCTGAAACTACAGATTGTAAGCTTTCAAATGGTGTGTCATACATTGAAATTGGAAGGAAAGACGACATGCATATTTCAATGTTGGTACCCCTGAAATCACATTCCTGAGAAACAGCCTTTTAAAGATCTTTTTCACATGTCTGCACAGCCAGGTAATGGGCGGTAACAATAGCTGGTTAACCCCACCCCCAACCACTCCCCCTCTAGATTGACATACAGTATGTATGGCATATATACACGTGTACGTGAGCGTGCCGTGCATGTATGTATATGTGTGTGTATGGCCTGTGCCTGTATGTGTCTGTTGGTGTGTGCATGTGCATGTGCAAGTGCGTGCATGTGTGTGCGCGTACCTGTGTGTGTGTGTCTCACAGACAGGCCAGTGTCTCCAGCGCTGAGCCCTCCTACAGCAGGCCTATTGTCAGGGTGATGTCATCTCTGTGCCAGGAGGGACAGCTCTGACTGGCACGTCTGGTCTGACTGGCACAGCAGCACATCCACAACCAACACAACATAACAACATGGTAAGACTTGAGATAACGTTCATATTTGTGACGTTTGTGATTTTAAACAAATATATACTGTATATAAAAACGTTTTATTGTGTGTCCTATGTTTCAACTGTTGTAGTTGTTGCATTGAGAGAGCATGTGAGGAAATGTAGTTACCATGGAGAGGAAATGTAATCTGTTGTTGTTGTTGTTGTTGTTGTTGTTGTTGTTGTTGTTGTTGTTTTTGCTAGAGTTCCAACAGTGAGAAGGTGGTTGCCATTTTCCTGCTGGGTGTCTTTGGTCTCTTGTCTGCCAATGAAGGTGAGGATGTCACAGGTGTGATGTGTCTGCCCATGGTCTATCCACCTACACTGGTGGAATCCAAACCCAGTCCACTCTATTGGACTTGTCAGGCGTAGTGCAACATTCTTCCTCCTCAAATGAAATGTTGGTATTTAATTGATGCTTTTCAATGTTTCACTTGTCAGTGAAGGAAGGTCACAGCTCTCAGGTGATCTGATGAGAAGACTAGACAGGTGATGTGACCAGTAGTCTAGACAGGTGATGTGACCAGTAGTCTAGACAGGTGATGTGACCAGTAGTCTAGACAGGTGATGTGATGAGACTAGACAGGTGATGTGACCAGTAGACAGTACAAGTACAGGTAGAAGTACAAGTAGAAGTACAAGTACAGGTAGAAGTACAAGTACAGGTTCTGTGTCCATGTCCGTCTGTACAGTGGGTCTGGCTGGTAAGGTCCTGGTCTTCCCCTACGAGACGGACTTCAGCTTCGTGGCGCTGATCCCCCAGAAGGAGATGGAGCTGCGGGCGTTCACGCTGTGCATGCGCGTCGCCACGGAGCTGCAGGAGGAGCGGCAGATCATCCTGTTCGCCTACCGCACGCCCGACTACGACGAGCTCAACGTGTGGCGCGAGAAAGACGGCCGGGTGGCCTTCTACCTGAGCGGAGACGGAGCCTTCTTCCACCTGCCGCCCATAAGCACCTTCAGGACCAGCCTCTGCCTCACCTGGGAGTCCCAGTCTGGCCTGGCCGCCTTCTGGGTGGACGGGCGCCGCAGCACCTACCAGGTGAGTCCAGGGGACTAGGTAGTAGGTAACCTACTGGGGTCACATCTTGTGAGAAATGCGCTGTACAAATAAGATTTTATTTTATTTATGTTGTAGGGTACTAGTATAGTTGTGTTGTGTTGTAGGGTACTATAGTTGTGTTGTGTTGCAGGTGTACTAGTATAGTATAGTTGTGTTGCAGGTGTACTAGTATAGTTGTGTTGTGTTGCAGGTGTACTAGTATAGTATAGTTGTGTTGCAGGTGTACTAGTATAGTTGTGTTGTGTTGCAGGTGTACTAGTATAGTATAGTTGTGTTGTGTTGCAGGTGTACTAGTATAGTTGTGTTGTGTTGCAGGTGTACTAGTATAGTATAGTTGTGTTGTGTTGCAGGTGTACTAGTACAGTTATGTTGTGTTGCAGGTGTACTAGTACAGTTGTGTTGTGTTGCAGGTGTACTAGTATAGTTATGTTGTGTTGCAGGTGTACTAGTACAGTTATGTTGTGTTGCAGGTGTACTAGTATAGTTGTGTTGTGTTGCAGGTGTACTAGTATAGTTATGTTGTGTTGCAGGTGTACTAGTATAGTTGTGTTGTGTTGTAGGTGTACTAGTATAGTTGTGTTGTGTTGCAGGTGTACTAGTATAGTTGTGTTGTGTTGCAGGTGTACTAGTATAGTTGTGTTGTGCTGCAGGTGTACTAGTATAGTTGTGTTGTGTTGCAGGTGTACTAGTATAGTTATGTTGTGTTGCAGGTGTACTAGTATAGTTATGTTGTGTTGCAGGTGTACTAGTATAGTTGTGTTGTGTTGCAGGTGTACTAGTATAGTTGTGTTGTGTTGCAGGTGTACTAGTATAGTTATGTTGTGTTGCAGGTGTACTAGTATAGTTGTGTTGTGTTGCAGGTGTACTAGTATAGTTGTGTTGTGTTGCAGGTGTACTAGTATAGTTGTGTTGTGTTGCAGGTGTACTAGTATAGTTGTGTTGTGTTGCAGGTGTACTAGTATAGTTATGTTGTGTTGCAGGTGTACTAGTATAGTTATGTTGTGTTGCAGGTGTACTAGTATAGTATAGTTGTGTTGCAGGTGTACTAGTATAGTTGTGTTGTGTTGTAGGTGTACTAGTATAGTTGTGTTGTGTTGCAGGTGTACTAGTATAGTTATGTTGTGTTGCAGGTGTACTAGTATAGTTGTGTTGTGTTGCAGGTGTACTAGTATAGTTATGTTGTGTTGCAGGTGTACTAGTATAGTTGTGTTGTGTTGCAGGTGTACTAGTATAGTTGTGTTGTGTTGCAGGTGTACTAGTATAGTTATGTTGTGTTGCAGGTGTACTAGTATAGTTATGTTGTGTTGCAGGTGTACTAGTATAGTTGTGTTGCAGGTGTACTAGTACAGTTATGTTGTGTTGCAGGTGTACTAGTATAGTTGTGTTGTGTTGCAGGTGTTCTAGTACAGTTGTGTTGTGTTGCAGGTGTTCTA
The DNA here is from genome assembly GCF_963989245.1 of Nansenia antarctica. Taxonomy (NCBI): domain Eukaryota; kingdom Metazoa; phylum Chordata; class Actinopteri; order Argentiniformes; family Microstomatidae; genus Nansenia; species Nansenia antarctica. The sequence continues at coordinate 20,585,241 of NC_137681.1, read as the reverse complement.
GTATAGTACAGTTGTGTTGTGTTGCAGGTGTACTAGTATAGTTGTGTTGTGTTGCAGGTGTACTAGTATAGTTGTGTTGTGTTGCAGGTGTACTAGTATAGTTGTGTTGTGTTGCAGGTGTACTAGTATAGTTGTGTTGTGTTGCAGGTGTACTAGTATAGTTATGTTGTGTTGCAGGTGTACTAGTATAGTACAGTTGTGTTGTGTTGCAGGTGTACTGGTATAGTTGTGTTGTGTTGCAGGTGTTCTAGTATAGTATAGTTGTGTTGTGTTGCAGGTGTACTAGTATAGTATAGTTGTGTTGTGTTGCAGGTGTTCTAGTATAGTATAGTTGTGTTGTGTTGCAGGTGTACTAGTATAGTATAGTTGTGTTGTGTTGCAGGTGTTCTAGTATAGTATAGTTGTGTTGTGTTGCAGGTGTTCTAGTATAGTATAGTTGTGTTGTGTTGCAGGTGTACTAGTATAGTATAGTATAGTTGTGTTGCAGGTGTACTAGTATAGTATAGTTGTGTTGTGTTGCAGGTGTACTAGTATAGTTGTGTTGTGTTGCAGGTGTACTAGTATAGTTGTGTTGTGTTGCAGGTGTACTAGTACAGTTGTGTTGTGTTGCAGGTGTACTAGTACAGTTGTGTTGTGTTGCAGGTGTACTAGTACAGTTGTGTTGTGTTGCAGGTGTACTAGTATAGTTGTGTTGTGTTGCAGGTGTACTAGTATAGTTGTGTTGTGTTGCAGGTGTACTAGTATAGTTGTGTTGTGTTGCAGGTGTACTAGTACAGTTGTGTTGTGTTGCAGGTGTACTAGTATAGTTGTGTTGTGTTGCAGGTGTACTAGTATAGTTGTGTTGTGTTGCAGGTGTACTAGTATAGTTGTGTTGTGTTGCAGGTGTACTAGTACAGTTGTGTTGTGTTGCAGGTGTACTAGTATAGTTGTGTTGTGTTGCAGGTGTACTAGTATAGTTGTGTTGTGTTGTAGGTGTACTAGTATAGTTGTGTTGTGTTGCAGGTGTACTAGTATAGTTATGTTGTGTTGTAGGTGTACTAGTATAGTTATGTTGTGTTGCAGGTGTACTAGTATAGTTGTGTTGTGTTGCAGGTGTACTAGTATAGTTGTGTTGTGTTGCAGGTGTACTAGTATAGTTGTGTTGTGTTGCAGGTGTACTAGTACAGTTATGTTGTGTTGCAGGTGTACTAGTACAGTTGTGTTGTGTTGCAGGTGTACTAGTATAGTTATGTTGTGTTGCAGGTGTACTAGTATAGTTGTGTTGTGTTGCAGGTGTACTAGTATAGTTGTGTTGTGTTGCAGGTGTACTAGTATAGTTGTGTTGTGTTGCAGGTGTACTAGTATAGTTATGTTGTGTTGCAGGTGTACTAGTATAGTTATGTTGTGTTGCAGGTGTACTAGTATAGTTGTGTTGTGTTGTAGGTGTACTAGTATAGTTGTGTTGTAGGTGTACTAGTATAGTTGTGTTGTGTTGCAGGTGTACTAGTATAGTTGTGTTGTGTTGCAGGTGTACTAGTATAGTTGTGTTGTGTTGCAAGTGTACTAGTATAGTTGTGTTGTGTTGCAGGTGTACTAGTACAGTTGTGTTGTGTTGCAGGTGTACAAGCCGGGCCACACGGTGCGTCCGAAGGGCACCGTCCTCCTGGGTCAGGACGCTGACAAGCACCTGGGAGATCTGGAGGCGGTGCAGAGCTTCGTGGGGGAGGTGACGGACCTCCACATGTGGGACTATGTCCTCCCCCGCAGCCACATCCAGGCCCTGCACTACGGCCACCGCGTCCCCAGGGGGAACATCTTCGACTGGGCCACCATCCAGTACCAGCTCAACGGCAACGTCATGGTGGTGGATGAAGACTGACTGGCCATGGACCGGCGTCACACGTGTGTCTGCGTGGGACTGGCGCTGTTCGCCACGCGTCTGTTTGGTGTGGTGTGACGACGTCACCTCAGGCTTCCTGCTAGGGGAGGTTGTTATGATGTTCTCTCACTGAGAAGTTGTTGTTGTTGTTGTTAATGTTGTTGTTGATATCATCTTTCAGCTTCCATATCTGTTATACTGTTAATCATCAGCATCACGACCAGCGCCCCCTGTAGATACTAGTAGGTACTACCACAAACCAGGGTTGGGGTCAGGTGGGAGTCAATTTAGGAGGTAATGGACAGTACAATTCAATGATCACAAATAATACAAATTTAAAAATCTCATTTTAATTCATTTATTTCACCATAAACTGAAAATTAGAAGCTTTTTACAGTACATCAAATGTTGTTGCATTTTTTAATTGTAAATTCAAATCACTTCCTTTGAATTGGCTGAACTGAAACTGAATCGTACGGAGCCCACCTGGGGTCACATGGTAAAAAAACATTATTTGATGTGTGAATCCGTTCCCACGGTTTAGTAATTTGTTCCCTCGGTTTAGTAATCCGTTCCCTCGGTTTAGTAATTCGTTAGGGTTAGGGTTAGGCCCTACGAGCCAGAACGATCTATTTACGAATTACTAAACCGAGGGAACGGATTACTAAACCGAGGGAACAGATTTACTAAATCGAGGGAACGGATTCACACATCAAATAATATTTTTCTACCATGTGACCCCAGGGGGGCTCCCTAGAATCGACCCCAGCCCTGTGTCACCCATGTGTGTGATTGGATGGTTAGAGATTTGGTCCACTGTTGTTCCTGGTGTAACCACAGGGTGGCAGTATACGCTAGTTGTCTTAAGCGTGAGAGTGCGAGTGACACTTACTATGCATGAACGACTTGCGTTATCATGGTTTGACATTCTTGTGCTGAAGATGAATGTTCCTGTGGTTCCCACAGATGTCTTCATCAGGCCCGTTTAACCTGCAGGAGGGACAGTGGTGTCGTCATGTTAAATACACACACTCAGTTGTTTCATTTCACCTTGATCTCAGTCCAACAATAATAAATAAATGAAACGTGATATTTCAGTCCACCTCTCTGAGGCATGCTTTAGAAAAGAATCGATGAAACAGACGTCATGTCTTCCTCGCCGGTGAGAGAGAGAGTGCAGGAAAGAGCGAAAAGGGTGTGAACGAAAGTGTGAAAGAGGTGCAAAAGAGAAGGAGAATTATTTCTCTGCTTAATAATTTAACTGCACTGAGAGACAAACAGTAATTATGATGTTTAAAAGCCTTCACCATAATGTTGCCTTTGGGTAAGACACTGTCCCTCATAAATGTTCCATGATGAAGCTGATGTAAAAACGCTTTTGGCTCTGAAATAAAGGCTTTGGCATGTGCATAACTAAAAGTGTGTGTTCTTGAAGGAAGATCTAGTCTCTCAACCTCCAGCATCCTCAACACATTACTCCTCATACTGGAGTCACCGCGGTGAAATAACAGGCTAGACAACAGCTAACTTTTATTTTACTACAGGGGAAAACTCTTTTTTCAAGTGCACCCTGTCCTCAATATCTATACAATTACAAAACAACACAGTTAAATGCAGAAATCAATACATATATTAAACCACAATACATCAGGAGGAACAATCACATCCTTCACCAAAGACGTCCTCGATCAACACCCTAAACTGCCAGAGTGGCACCAGAACATCCAACTGAGATGTTTTTGTATGTCCCAGCAGTGAGGTGCACCATGGGAGTCTTAGTCAATAGATAGTTGATAGAATTAAATAGATCACATTTCTACGTTTCTACTGTCACATTTTTAGCGTCATGTGTCCGTCCACGGCCCTGTCTCTACACACTAGCCTGCTCTAGTAGCCTCAGACATCCTCGGGGTACAAGGGCTACATCTTGGCTCAAAACTCAGACAGAAATACTCATGACGAGATACTCATGCCTGATTCCAAACCCCCTCCACTACATACACTACAGAAGTACTATGTTCTATGTACCACCCCCCCCCTCTCTCCCTACCTCCCTCCTCCCCCCCCCTCCTTCCCTCTCTCCACTCTCCTCCCCTCCCTCCCTCCCTCCTTGAAGACAGAAGAGAAGGTTCCAGAGCTCAGCTCAGCCTCCCCAGAGGGTTAGAAAGTGCGGCGTTGCATGTGTGTGTGTTTCTGTGTGCGTGTGTCTCTATGTGCTTGCTTGCGTGTGTGTGTGTGTGTGTGTGTGTGTGTGTGTTTATTCCGACCACAATCTCCCCTGGGCTCTGTGACTGCAGTTCTGTGAGGGAGGGGGCTGCCGATGGTTCTGACTGCAGGTCAACAGCCAAATGTTCCACCTTCTTGAATGTTCCGTTGCATCAATCGCCCTGTCCACTCACTGTGAGGTAACACCTTCCCAGGCCATCTGGCCAGCCTCCTTAGCCCTCTGGACCAACACAACACACAGCCCTCTCCTCCTCTCCCCTCATCCCTCTCTCCTCCTCCTCCTCTTCTCCCTTCTCTCCTCCTATCTTCTCTCTCTTCTCCCCTCTCTTCTCCTATCCTTTCTCTCTCTCTTCTCTCCTATCCTCTCTCCCTTTCCCTTCTCTTCTCCCATCCTCTCTCTCTCTCTCCTCCTCTCCCCTCTCTTATCTCTCCTCCTATCCTCTCCCCTCTCTTCTACCATCTTATCCTCTCCTCCAATCTCTCCCCTCTCTTCTGTTCCTCCCCTTATCCCTGTTTCACTCTTCTATTTCCTCTCTTCTTTCTCATCCCTCTCTTCTCTCCTCCCTGCTCCAAGAGCAGGCCTGCCTCCCAGCGTCTACATCCGCCCCCCCCACCCACCCACCATGCCATCTCTCGTCGACTCTCACATATGGGGATATGTTTTACAGTTCATATTTGCTTGAGCACGTTTCTTGAAACAGTTTTAAACTTTTCAAAACAGTTTACACGTTTGCCAAAACACCACATTTCTTCAGCAAAATGCACTACAATGCTATGCGAAACTTAGAATACATGTCCCAAAAACAAGTCAGTGTATCAAAATGGTATCTTTAGTCATGAAATGGCCAATTCAATACACTGTTCATATCATAACGACACACTAAATACCAACTATAATATGCATTGCAGGTTGGACCACTTCCATTTGAAATAAATATGAAAAACGAATTTCACTCAAGTTGTCAACTATCACTCAACTATCCTATTTCAGATAATATGATTTCTTACTATACAGTACACATAAATGAAATTCATCTAAAATAGTCCAAATCAAGCAGGTCGTTACAACAACCAATTGCATTACTGTAGAACACAAAAAGTGCCAACAAAAACATTCACAGTCATCTATTATCTCCTGTCTGCCAGTCCACGAGTTTCGTTACTGATGACCTATTTAATTTGTGATTACAGACTAAGATTAAACTGTCAGTTGAACTGTTGAGTGATGAGAGTATGGAGTAGAGATTCACTAGTAGGCTATGGGAGAAATATCTATATATTCTGTACCGAAATAATCCAGGTTTTTTTCAACATTTACTCAAGAGAATCTTACAAAAAGGTGCTCAACATTTACATCCTGTGCGAAAGCGAGATATGACAGTTCTGATGAAAATAGTTGTGCTCATGCTCATTGCTGTGGACTTGGGAACATGTTTCATACAAGTGGCGTAGGCTACTTCTGTACTCGGACTAATATTTTTGACAATATCACATTGAGACGTTTCTTCTGTTTACAGAAATTGCACAGGCTACTTCCAGCATAGATGGGCATAATATTACCAGATTGTATGCATATAACCATTCACAGAGTGATACATTTTAAACCATTTACATTTGAACTTTTTGTGATGAATTTACATATTTTGAGCATGTTACTGGAGCAAACAGTTATTTGTGGTTACGTCAAAATGACTAGATATGAATCCGAATAATATTCCGTGTTGGTCTTTCAAACGGGGTCTTGCAACCTGGTATCAGGCTGCGCCGGTGGTGGTGGAGGGACCGGGGAGGTCTGGGCCGGTGGTGGTGGTGGAGGGACCGGGGAGGTCTGGGTCGGTGGTGGTGGTGGTGGAGGGACCGGGGAGGTCTGGGTCGGTGGTGGTGGTGGAGGGACCGGGGAGGTCTGGGCCGGTGGTGGTGGTGGAGGGACCGGGGAGGTCTGGGTCGGTGGTGGTGGAGGGACCGGGGGGGTCTGGGTCGGTGGTGGTGGTGGAGGGACCGGGGAGGTCTGGGTCGGTGGTGGTGGTGGAGGGACCGGGGAGGTCTGGACCGGGGAGGTCTGGGTCGGTGGTGGTGGAGGGACCGGGGAGGTCTGGGTCGGTGGTGGTGGTGGAGGGACCGGGGAGGTCTGGGTCGGTGGTGGTGGTGGAGGGACCGGGGAGGTCTGGGCCGGTGGTGGTGGTGGAGGGACCGGGGAGGTCTGGGTCGGTGGTGGTGGTGGAGGGACCGGGGAGGTCTGGGTCGGTGGTGGTGGTGGAGGGACCGGGGAGGTCTGGGTCGGTGGTGGTGGTGGAGGGACCGGGGAGGTCTGGGTCGGTGGTGGTGGAGGAGGGACCGGGGAGGTCTGGGTCGGTGGTGGTGGTGGTGGTGGAGGGACCGGGGAGGTCTGGGTCGGTGGTGGTGGTGGAGGGACCGGGGAGGTCTGGGTCGGTGGTGGAGGTGGAGGGACCGGGGAGGTCTGGGTCGGTGGTGGTGGTGGAGGGACCGGGGAGGTCTGGGCCGGTGGTGGTGGTGGTGGTGGAGGGGAGGTCTGGGTCGGTGGTGGTGGTGGAGGGACCGGGGAGGTCTGGGTCGGTGGTGGTGGAGGGACCGGGGAGGTCTGGGTCGGTGGTGGAGGAGGGACCGGGGAGGTCTGGGCCGGTGGTGGTGGTGGAGGGACCGGGGAGGTCTGGGTCGGTGGTGGTGGTGGAGGGACCGGGGAGGTCTGGGTCGGTGGTGGTGGAGGGACCGGGGCGGTCTGGGCCGGTGGTGGTGGAGGGACCGGGGAGGTCTGGGTCGGTGGTGGTGGAGGGATCGGGGAGGTCTGGGCCGGTGGTGGTGGTGGAGGGACCGGGGAGGTCTGGGTCGGTGGTGGTGGAGGGATCGGGGAGGTCTGGGCCGGTGGTGGTGGTGGAGGGACCGGGGAGGTCTGAGTCGGTGGTGGTGGTGGAGGGACCGGGGAGGTCTGGGTCGGTGGTGGTGGAGGGACCGGGGCGGTCTGGGCCGGTGGTGGTGGTGGAGGGACCGGGGAGGTCTGGGTCGGTGGTGGTGGAGGGACCGGGGAGGTCTGGGCCGGTGGTGGTGGTGGAGGGACCGGGGAGGTCTGGGTCGGTGGTGGTGGAGGGACCGGGGCGGTCTGGGCCGGTGCGGCTAGCTGGGGTGCGTGTCCCTGCGTGTGTGAGCTGGTGAGATGTCTTCCGCGCGAGAGGAGATAGACGGGGGGAGGAGGGGGAGTGAGGCCGTGAGAGCCGGTGGGGAGACAGAAGGAGGGCCGTTCTGGAGTCCTTCGAGCAACTCCAAATAGATTTCCAGGCAAAACATATTTGCATACGCGAGACAGCGCTACGAGCTATCCGGGGAGCCGTGGCATGTATGCTTCGAACAGATGGATATATTTTTTTTTGTTTTCTTGCAGAAATTAATCTGATTAAAATGTAGAAATTCAGCCTACTTTTCTCTTCATATACAACAACAACATCTCCGTCTTAGCGAGATGTGTCAGTGTTAATATCCAAGTCAGTAATTCTATGGAGAGGAAAACAGTATTATGATTGTGGTTTTAATACGATTTTATTGTTTGTCTTTATTCATGTGTTGGTTATTGTGAAGCCATGCATAGGATTATAACAGTAAGACATGTTTCTGTTCACTGGAGAGCAACGCGCGTGTCTGGTGGTAATGCACAGCAGAGCATCGGCTCTCATGTTCTAATCGAAACAATAAGTAAATAAAAACGAGGAATTATAATCGAAAACTGCTTATAAACACATCAAATCAATAGCAAACGAGCCTCTATTAATATATTTATATCGTGTTTTTCCATACTGTATATGTAAGTATTTAATGTTGAGTGTGCATTATTATCTGTAAATTGTATTGACAACGTTTCGAAAATGAATTATGCTCTTTCTACCTCACAAATAAATATTCTCTAATGTGTTGTTGATTTGATTTTGCTTTGTGATGATTTTTATTGATTCGTACAGTTATTCCTGGCAACAATATATTAAAGGACCACTTTTAAGTGGTTGAATCTTTTATTTCTGCATCAGTATGGTCTACCTTGCAGCGCATGCAGTGAAGGAAGACAGCGCACTTGATGGAAGGGGTTCAAACCCTGGTCTCCCACATGGAAGACCACGCGTCCACCATGAGGCCAAGAGGACGTCCTCAACGTCTGAGGACGTGCCTGTTATCTTCCACATCATTCACAGCACCAGATCTTACCTCATTAGAATAAGGCCATCCAGGTCATACAATCCAGTACATTACAGAAGTACTATTCCTTTTCCGTTTCCGTTTCCTTTAAAACATGTGAGTGGATGACAAACAACCCTGACTGATGACGACATTAGTGTTCTCTACGACGCTTCAGAGGGAGACTGTAGACTGCTCGAAGAGAAAAGGATTAGAGAGCCAGTGAGAACAAATATTAAAGTTGACTTACTTACACATTTGCAGTTTTACACTTACTTTGTGCACCACCAGGTCGGTGCAGTTTAAAACTACACACTCATGACTGCATTTTAAGTATTACTCACTTTACTGTAAGTTGGCCTGAGCACTGGTATCTAGGGTTTCCGTTTTGAGTCATTTAACAATTTCACTATAAGAAGGTAAGGCTATTAGAACAAGAAATCCTTTCCTTTCTTTCTATTTATTTATTTTTTACAAATGTTCAACATGTATATATATAATATTCTCTGTGTTGCAGAATGTCTTCACAACCTTAAGGAAAGTATTTCCCCACGTTTGTAATTCCTCTGATGCACCCTCTGATCCCCATCGTCACACTGGTGCTGCCCTATGGTTGGCACCAGACAGTGAATCTACATCCTTTTAAATGCATTTATACAATGTTTGGATTTAGACATTGCAGCAACATACCATTTTCCGTCATAACCGATATACGATAACACCAAAAAACAATGTTAAAACAATGTTGTTTTTTCTGAATGCCCATGGGGTTAGCTGTCCATTCCAGGCATTATCAGGGACTATGGGACTGAGAAGAGCGTCCATCAAGTCTCCCCCTCTCTCCCCCCCTCCCTCCCCCCTCTCAGAGGGCAGATATGGAGGTAATGTCTCCAGTATGCCGTGGCTCCCTGGCCCTCTGGGCTGGATGTATAATTCACCAGGCGGGCCCATTAGAGTCAGGCTGAATCAGGGGAGCGTCGGTCGTGCTGGGGGACGCCCTCCTGACACATCTACTGCTCCACACTTAGCAACGCAAATGTTACGTTTTAAAAAAAACACTAAAATCACTGTCTGCCTTTCACTCACTCACAGGCACCCGGTTTCAGTGTAGCAGAGAGTCCTAACGCCGTCCACACACACTGGCTTGCACACACACAAACACATACGTGCATGTACACACACACAAATACGCACGCGCACGCGCGCACACACACACACACACACACACACACACACACACACACACACACACACACACAGCAACCACAAGCAAGAGCAACCCCCACTTGTTAAAACCAGAGGCGTTGTACCCTTTTCCATCCAGCCTTTTCACACTTCTAGTGTGAAGCCTGACCTTTAGTGTGTGTGTGAGCGTGAGCGTGAGTGTGTGTGCTCAGTTACCTTAGAGCAGCTGTCCCATGTGTTCCTACCCTGCCACATACAACTTAAATGCTGATATAAGTATTGAGCATCGTCGGGAAAGAAGCTAGTATTGTAGAGGGAGAGAAGCTAGCAACGTAGAGGGAGAGAAGCTAGCATCGGAGAGGAAGAGAAGCTAGCATTATAGAGGAAGTAGTCCTACTAAGGTAGAGGAGAAGCTGATATTATGGTACTAGTAGTACTGTAGTATGGTACTAGTAGTAGTAGTATTATGGTAGGGGCAGAAAGGCGTTGTGTTGATACTCTGGCTTTTAGCGCTGAATTCCCCTCTGTGGCCCCTGGGCTGGCCTCTCTCTACTCTGAACATATGAGGCGTGCCACACCACACTACAGTATGCTACAATACACACACACACACACACACACACACGCACACACACCGCTACTCTGCTATGCTCTGGAGCGTGGCCAGGGAAGGCTCTAAATGGAGGGAGATTAGTCTCTGTGGGAATGTACAGGCTTAATATGGCCCCTGGCCAGAACCCCCTCCTGAGGAGGGAGGGAGAGAGAGTGTGTGTGTGTGTGTGTGTGTGTGTGTGTGTGTGTGTGTGTGTGTGTGTGTGTGTGTAAATTGGGGTGCAGGGGAGTAGGTCAGGGGAGGATCTTCTGTGGTTGCCTTGGTGAGACCCAGAAGCATTCCTTTACAAACACACACACACACACACACACACACGTACACACACACACGCATGAACGCAAACACACACGAATGCAGAAGTATACACACACACACACACACACACACAAGGAAAGTTGAAAGGTAAAGTAGCAGTCTTTGACCCAATCCCATTTTTTATTTTTACCCCTACCCCTCGCTCGTTTTGGATTGCCATTCGTTTTTCGGCTTGCCCCCCGGAACAGAGTTACAAGGGGTAGTGGTTGAAAATCTTCCTATATGAAATGGAACAACCCTTCAAGATCCTGATACGTCATCAGAAGTATCATAAAAAAGCATGGACACTCGCGATTCGTTCACAAATTAAGTTTCACGCTATCAATCGATCAAACAAGTCATAAAATTAAAAAGAACAATGCTTCATTGTATCCAGGCCAGTTTATGACAGAATAGCGGTGCTCTGTAGGCTAGCAACCCGTGCTCCTACCCTGCCAGTCTGCAGTGAGGAGCGGTAACAAGTGCAACAACGTTGAGCTGGACAGTTACATTTCGGCCTCATATACCATCAAAGGGGGGAAATGCAAAATGGAAATATGTCAAAATGCTGGACTATCATGCACAAATTAGCTTAAAAACATTGTTGTAACGTTAGATAGATAGCTAGAGACAATGGCATAACAGCATTTTTGTTGTTGTTGATAAT
>NC_137681.1:20514222-20569222 GCF_963989245.1 Nansenia antarctica | reverse complement strand
TCCCACGCAAGGTCAGTGATGATGATGACTCACTGGACCAGTCAGAGAGACAGGCTGTCATGTCAGTGTGTGTGTGTGTGTGTGTGTGTGTGTGTGTGTGTGTGTGTGTGAGGGAGAACTCAAAGACGGGAGGTTCGATAGAATCGATGCAGGTCGGTTTGTGATATAACATAACATTCTGCAATATTGGAATAATTTGTCACTGAAATATGCCTGTATATTAATATTTAGGAGAATTATTTAGGAGGGAGGAAAGATTGCTGGACCCAATAACTAAATTCACATTAACGATTTGGAACACGGTGGTGAAAAGATATAAACTGGAGAGAGAAACAAGGATTCTGGGCTGGAGAGCATGACAAGAGACTTAAACAGGGAATAAAGGATCGGGGCTTTGAGAACTGGCCACAAAGGAGTATTACAGCTGTGTGTAAGATAGTTGATCTGGATAAGAGAGACCTCTTTCATTACTTCCAGATGAGAGACTCTGCACTGCACTTTATACCGCACTATCCAATGCACTGTTGTCTGTCCTGTGTTGTTGTTGTTGTGTTGTCCTGTTTTTTGACATGTGAAAAAAAAAAGTATAAACGCACTTGCTGTGGTGACGAAGCAAATTCCTATATGTGTAATGCATAGTGGCAATAAACGTTATCTGAATCTGAATCTGAATCTGAATCTGAGACTACTATGTGAAGGAGGTAAAACTGGACAAACCTGATGATCAGAATGAGATAATTAGAATAGTGATGGATGCATATGAGGGGAAGAAATGTAGAGTGATATCGGCTCTGTACAAGGCTCTGTTGACTAGTAGAGGAAACTCAACTTTGTCCATCAAAAACAAATGGGAAAGGGAACTTGGAATGGAGATAACGGAGGACGAATGGTACAATGTATGTAAGGTACAGCACTCAGCCACTAGCTCAAGATTATGGAGAGAGTTTGGTTGGAAGAACATCACCAGTATATTTTATAACACCAAAGATAAAGGGGAGGTACTCACCAGACCAAAAACCATGTTGGAGGTTGTGTGGCCTAGTGGATGCAGATCATGCACACATATTTTGGAACTGCCATAAGATGAAGGAATATTGGGATGGAATATGGAGGGTTCTGAGAGAGACACTGGGATATGAAATACCCAACTCCTGTTTAGTATTATACTTGGAACGTAATGAGGAATTGTACCATTGACCAATGCATTGGTTCTAGGCATTACAATGAGCGTGTCCTCCGATTTCTACCTCCGCCAGCCTCCCCTGCCTGTGTGGTAAGCCTCCTGACTGTGGCTGTGGTGTTGTCTCTGTCTGACCTTGGTGGATGTTAGATGGTCAGCTGTCTGCCTGGCCAGAGGTTCCCCCAGGGGACACAAATACTGTCGCACACAGCCTGTGATGTCATTTCCTCTATGCCCTGCCCTGGGCACAGCTGTACATCTCTGGCCAATTTCTCTGCCCAAAGGGGGGGAATGACTCGGACATGCACGCACACACACACACACGCACACGCACACGCACACACACACACACACACACACACACACACACACACACACACACACACACATCCCATCTGTTTAGGACTGTCCTTTATTCACCCTCTGAAAACATAACTGAGGCCCAACTGACTGTATTAACCTCAGGATCTAGGTTTGGATGGGGGAGACTGAGGGAGACTGGGGGAGGCAGAGGGAGGCTGGGGGAGGTTGGAGGAGGCAGGGGGAGGCTGGGGGAGGCTGGAGGAGGCTGGAGGAGGCTGGAGGAGGCTGGGGAAGGCTGGGGAAGGCTGGGGGAGGCTGGGGGAGGCTGGGGGAGGCTGGGGAGGCTGGGGGAAGGCTGGAGGAGGCTGGGGGAAGGCTGGAGGAGGCTGGTGGAGGCTGGAGGAGGCTGGGGGAGGCTGGGGGAGGCAGGGGGAGGCTGGGGGAGGCTGGGGAGGCTGGGGGAGGCTGGGGGAGGCAGGGGAAGGCTGGGGGAGGCTGGGGGAGGCTGGGGAGGCTGGGGAGGCTGGGGGAAGGCTGGAGGAGGCTGGGGGAAGGCTGGAGGAGGCTGGGGGAGGCAGGGGAAGGCTGGGGGGGGCTGGGGGAGGCTGGGGGAAGGCTGGAGGAGGCTGGAGGAGGCTGGGGGAGGCTGGGGGAGGCAGGGGAGGCTGGAGGAGGCTGGGGGAAGGCTGGAGGAGGCTGGTGGAGGCTGGAGGAGGCTGGGGGAGGCAGGGGGAGGCAGGGGGAGGCTGGGGGAGGCAGGGGAGGCAGGGGGAGGCTGGGGGAGGCTGGAGGAGGCTGGGGGAGGCAGGGGGAGGCAGGGGGAGGCTGGGGGAGGCAGGGGGAGGCAGGAGGAGGCTGGGGGAGGCTGGGGGAGGCTGGGGGAGGCTGGGGGAGGCTAGCCATGACAGAGGAGCTGATGCCTTGTGCTCTCCTCTGTACTGTGGGGTCAGGAGACAGCAGCACACACTCTCTATGTTTGGGTGTGATTAAAACTGCCCCTTTACTATAGCTAGCTAGGGCCTAGTACTAGACTAGGACTAACCCTAACCCTCATAGCACACTACAAACATCCTCAAGTCACATATGATCCTAGAGCGCTGACTTTACACAATGAAAATATAAATTTCCGTACACCAGTGGATGCTGGTGGAGATAGAAATCAGAGGACAGGCTCATTGTAATGCATGGAATGGAATGTCTCAACACGTGGCCAGCCGGGGATCGAACCTCCAACCTTGCAATCATTAGATGCTAGCTCTACCTCCTGAGTCACAGCCACCCCACAATATACAGAAAAGCGAGATCTGTTAATATGATCCATATCATAGAACACTCAACAGCTTCCTCTCTGTTAAAGTGCTAAACACACAGTCCAAATGTACTGCAAGAAGAGGGTGAGAGAGACAGAGAGAGAGAAACAAGCCTAACCTCTAGCTAAATAGAGAGAGAGAGAGAGAGAGAGAAAGTCATAGAGAGAGAAAGTTAAAGAGAGGGAGAGGGAGAGAGAGAGAAACACGCCTAACCTCTTGCTAAAGAGAGACAGAGAGAGAGAGAGAGAGAGAGGGAGAGAGAGACACATGCCTAACCTCTAGCTAAAAGAGAGAGAGAGAGAGAGAGAGAAACACGCCTAACCTCTAGCTAAAAAGAGAGAGAGAGAGAGAGAGAGAAAGAGAGAGAGAGAGAGAGAGAGAGAAACACGCTTAACCTCCAGCTATAGCTTCTTGACATGTTTATTTGCTAACGGGGTGTGGGGGACTGGGGGGCTGGGGGGGGGGGGCTGGGGCGGGGGGGAACATATGGTATGCTAAAACATGGACTTGTAGTTGGGCGGCAGAGGGGGACCCCAGGGGATGGAGCTGTGTGCTGGGGAGGGGGCTGGGTGATTGGGCTCTGTCTCCCCCGATTCCTCCCGCATGACCAACCAGGGCTGGGAGGCAGGAGTTGGAGCTGGGGCTGGGGATGGGAGGATGGGGTTGGGGATAGGGATGAGAGGATGGGGATGGGATGATGGGGATGGGAGGATAGGAGGATGAGGATGGGATGATGGGGATGGGAGGATGGGGTTGGGGATGGGAGGATAGGAGGATGGGGATGGGAGGATGAGGATGAGGATGGGAGGGTGAGGATGGGGATGGGAGGATGGGGTTGGGGATGGGAGGATAGGAGGATGGGGATGGGAGGATGAGGATGAGGATGGGAGGGTGAGGATGGGGATGGGAGGATGGGGTTGGGGATGGGAGGATAGGAGGATGGGGATGGGAGGATGAGGATGGGGGGATGGGGGTGGGAATGGGAGGATGGGGGTGGCGATGGGAGGATGAGGATGGGGATGGGAGGATAACAGGATGGGAGGATGAGAGGATGGGGGTGGGGATGGGAGGATGGGGCTGGGGATGGGAGGATGGGAGGATGGGGGTGGGGATGGGAGGATGGGGGTGGGGATGGGAGGATGGGAGGATGAGAGGATGAGAGGATGAGGATGGGGATGAGAGGATGAGAGGATGGGGATGAGAGGATGAGGATGAGAGGATGAGGATGGGAGGATGAGAGGATGGGGCTGGGGATGGGAGGATGGGAAGATGAGGATGGGAGGATGAGGATGGGGATGGGAGGATGAGGGTGGGGAGGATGGGAGGATGAGGATGGGAGGATGGGGGTGGGGATGGGAGGAGGATGGGGATGGGAGGCCTGGAGGATGGGAGGATGGGGCTGGGGGAGATGGTCTTGGATCTACTAGGCCTGTGTTTGGGTCATTTCAGATGAATATTATATTTCCATGAAATTAGAATGTGCAGTATGCTGGGTCAGTGTGAATGTTTGGTTTTGAGAGCTGGGGAGAGTAGCAGTGATATACTCAACTAGACTGACTGTACCAGACATTAACACACATACACACACACACACACACACACACACACACCCTCCAGGTCCATGTGTTTACAGACTCACACACACACTCTCTGGGATCAAGGCGTTAATGTACACACACTCACATGTACAGACACACACACACACACACACAAATACACACATACACACACCCTGTGGGTCAGTGACTTGATGAATACACACAAGCACACGCACACGCTCACGCACACATACACACATCCTGTGGGTCATTGACTTCATGAATACATACCGACACGCACGCACGCACGCACGCACGCACGCACGCACGCACGCACGCACGCACGCACGCACGCACGCACGCACGCACGCACACACACACACACACACACACACACACACACACACACACACCCTGCAGGTCAGAGCTGTGACTGACAGGGGTAGTGATGTTCTTTGACAGGATCTGCTGCTTCCCTTCACTTCCACTTCTTAGTTACCCCCGTCAGGTGACACCCACAGGTGCCCCGGCAACAGAGACCCCGCCTCCTCAGGCTGTGGACAGGGGCAGCTGGTTACCGGGGGCAACTGTTACCAGGGGCAGGAGCAGGGACTGAGACGATGGGCTGGAACAGCTGCTTCCTGTCACTGCCTGGCGACGGAGGAGTCTCAAGTGTCAAGATGGAGTCTCTCCACGTTCTGACACTCACATATATACACATAAATACATATAGAAATCGGAGGATGACCATTCCTCATTCCGTTCCATGCATTACAATGAGCCTGTCCTCCAATTTCTACCTCCACCAGCCTCTCTCAAGTCCCATCAAGTCTGTCTGGAACACATCCAGCAGTTGTCTGACCTCTGTGGGATAATTGTGAGTGAAGCTGAAAATGTCTCAGTCTTCCTGGTTCTGCCTCCTTCTCCCCTTCTCTCCATCCATCATCTCTGAGGGCATTTCACCTTTAAGAGAGAGAGAGTCAGCCTGTCTGTTTGCCTATCTGTCTGTCTCTGCCTGCCTGTCTGTCTGTCTGTCTCTGCCTGCCTGTCTGTCTGTCTGCCTGTCTGTCTGTCTCTGCCTGTCTGTCTGTCTGCCTGTCTATCTGCCTGCCTGCCTGCCTGCCTGTCTGTCTGTCTGTCTGTCTGCCTGCCTGCCTGCCTCCCTAAGCAGTGGTAGGACTGTTACAACTTCAAGTCATCTAAATTCAAATGACTTCCAATCATCCACATTCACATTCACACACACACACACACACACACGCACACACACACACACACACACACACACACAATTGAGATACTACACACAGTAACAATATAATACCTCATAATTACCTTGAAGAAAACTATTCTACATCATGAATACACCGTTTATTACAGTAACCCTTCAACATGACAGAGCCACACCAGAGAGAGGAGAGTGTCTCTACAGTGGGCTGTGGGTGTTAGAGAGGCCGGGGATGGATGGATGGATGGATGGATGGATGGATGGATGGATGGATGGATGGATGGATGGATGGATGGATGGATGGATGGATGGATGGATGGATGGATGGATGGATGCTAGAGTGGTTCTCCTTTGAAAAGGAGGGGGGAGAAGAAGAAGGGAAAGGAGGCAAGGAGGGGGAGGGATGAGTGATTAATAATGGATATCGGCTGAGAGCGATATGAGTTTACTTAATGTGCCTGGCAGCCCCGTCTAAGAGAGGGGCTGTTAGCTGTTTACCTCAGGGTCTTCACCAGGGCTGGAGGAAGCTTCTGGAAGACAACACACCTGACAGACCGCCAGGACAAACATTAACCGTACTGTAGCCTCCCCTCCCTCCCTCCATCTATCTATCCATGTATCCCTCTACTCATACGGAAATCTTGGAGTGTTTATGCATACAAAGTCAATGGGTTCACTGTGTGTGTGTGTGTGTGTGTGTGTCACCATGCATGCATGCGTGCGTGCCGGCATGATTGGGTGGGTGCGCGTGTTTATTTGTGTGTGTGTGTGTGTGTGTGTGTGTGTGCGTGCTGGCATGCGTGCCTGCATGGGTGGGTGTGTGTGTATGTGTGTGTGTGTGTGTGTGTGTGTGTGTGTGTGTGTGTGTGTGTGTGCGGGGGGTGGGCATACACAGCTGGATCCCCCAGTAGCAGTGTTGTAGCCTCCCTCAGGTTCCTTCCTCTGAGTCTTAATAGAGACAGAGCTGCTGTCAGCCTCCCGATGCCTCCCAGAACACTCTGCTACCAGCTACCAAGAGAGTCAACTCCCACCACCACACAGCAAGAGAGTCAACTCCCACCACCACACAGAAAGAGAGTCAACTACCACCACCACACAGAAAGAGAGTCAACTACCACCACCACACAGAAAGAGAGTCAACTCCCACCACCACACAGAAAGAGAGTCAACTCCCACCACCACACAGAAAGAGAGTCAACTCCCACCACCACACAGAAAGAGAGTCAACTAGCATTAGCTAACCAAGAGAGTCAACTAGCATTAGCTACCAAGATAGTCTACTACTCTCAATACTACCTACTTTCCCTTAGTTAAACTGAGCAGGAGGAACTGACATAACCTCCATTGCGCCCCCCCCCCCCCCCCCCCCCCCAGAGTTGAACGAAGCATCTCTCACTCTCTCTCTCTCTCTCTCTCTCTCTCTCTCTCTCTCTCTCTCTCTCTCTCTCTCTCTCTCTCTCTCTCTCTCTCAAAACTGACATCATGTCCCAAGTGTCCTCACTTTAGAAAGAGGAGGATTTCTCTCCCTCTCTACTCCCCCCCTCTCTCTCCCCCTGTCTCCCACCCCCTTGCTGTCAGGTTCGTGTACAGATGGTTAGGTCCTATAGAGGGTTAGGGTAGCTGCTGTCACTCTCTATCTGGCCTCTTCTGGTTGACAGCCAGCCTGATGCCTGCTGAAGGGTCCCACTCCCCCAGCACACGGACACTGACATCTCTCCCTCCCTCTCTCCTTCCCTCCCTCCCTCTCTCTCTCTCTCTCTCTCTCTCTCTCCCTCGGTCCCTCCTCCATCTCTCCCTTCCTCACTCCCTCTCTCTCTCTCTTTCCCTCTCTCTCGCCCCCTCTATCCCTCCCTTCCTCACTCCCTCTCTCTCTCTCCCCCCCTCTATCCCTCCCTCCCTCCGTCTGTCTCTCTCCCTCCCTCCCTCTCTCTCTCTCTCCTTTGCTCCCCCCTCACTCCCTTCCTCTCTCCTCATCCATCCCTCCTCCACCCCCCCATCTCTCCCTCCTCCACCCCCCCCCCTGTCTCTCTTCCTCCCTCCATCTCTCCCAACCACACACCCAGCACACAGACATCTCTCAAAGGGGCCGGCGCACACCTCCTCTCCTCTCCTCCCTCCTTCCTTCCCTCTCTCTCTCCCTCTCTCCCACCCAGCCATTCAGATAGAGGAAAGAAAGAACCTGGAGTTGACCTGAAGCAAGCCACAGGCTAGAGATGGGGAGAGGGAGAGAGGAGGGGAAGAGAAAGAGAGAGGGAGAGTTGTGGAAGAGAGATGGAGGGGACAGAAGGAGAGGGTTGGAGTAGAGAGAGAGAGAGAGAGAGAGAAAGAGAGAGAGAGAGAGAGAGAGAGAGAAAGACAGAGAGACAGTGAGAGAGAGATGAACAAGTGAGTGTGATCTGTCAGATGAGACATGCATCAGTCATTGCCTGTGGATGTGATCTCCCAGCTCATGTCAGTAACCCCCCCTGCACCCCACTGCCACTGCACTAATCACTACCCTGGGAGGGGGGGGGGGGCTGCTCTGAGCTGTGTCTGTGTGTGTGTGTGTGTGTGTGTGTGTGTGTGTGTGTGTGTGTGTGTGTGTGTGTGTGGCCAAGCGCAGGGGAAATAGCCCCCGAACGCACTTCCACCTGACATACCCCTGTTTACTCACACACACAGTCAGGGTTTTGTAGCGTTGATTTTTTTCCTCCAACTTTTTTCATCCTAATTTGCCATATGCCATAATCTCTTATAGAAGAATGAGAAATATCAATGAGAAATTATAAATATCTAAACATAGTCGAGCAACCACGAAAAATGCAAAGTAAACTAATTTGTTCGGCTACCTTAAACCAAATCAAATTCATAGCTCTACTGTAAGAGAGATCTACAGTAAGAGATCTACTGTAAGAGAGATCTATAGTAAAAGAGATCTACAGTAAGAGAGATCTACAGTAAGAGATCTACTGTAAGAGAGATCTACAGTAAGAGATCTACAGTAAGAGATCTACTGTAAGAGATCTACTGTAAGAGAGATCTACAGTAAGAGATCTATAGTAAGAGAGATCTACTGTAAGAGATGTCTACAATAAGAGACATCTACAATAAGAGAGATCTACAGTAAGAGAGATCTACTGTAAGAGAGATCTACTGTAAGAGAGATCTACAATCAGAGAGATCTACTGTAAGAGATGTCTACAATAAGAGACATCTACAATAAGAGAGATCTACAGTAAGAGAGATCTACAGTAAGAGAGATCTACTGTAAGAGGTCTACAGTAAGAGAGATCTACTGTAAGAGGTCTACAGTAAGAGAGATCTACAATAAGAGAGATCTACTGTAAGAGGTCTACAGTAAGAGGTCTACAGTAAGAGAGGTCTACTGTAAGAGAGGTCTACAGTAAGAGAGATCTACAGAAAGAGAGATCTACTGTAAGTGAAAGACAAGTACAAGTGTCTGCCTAAACAGCAACGAGGCTCTACTTTACGAGCTCGCTCAGGTGGAGTGATCTGACACGTAACCTGACAGATGTGGAAAGTATCCCTCCACAGATTGACAGCGCTGTTTCTCCCAATACCTGTCAGGCATCACTCCTGGATGCACTGTAGCCTAACTCATTGAATGATTTCTATAAGGACGGCTGTGGCTCAGCCAGAAGAGCCAGCGTCTAATGATTGCAAAGTCGGCAGCTCGCAGCGGTTCGAATCCCCGGCGGGCCACGTGTCGAAGTGCCCCTGAGCAAGGCACTGAATCCCTAATTACTCCAGTCGCCTTCAATGGCTGTCACCCATTGATGGCCCCTCTAGAGCATAAATGCATTTCATTGTACTCTGTGCAATGACCAACTTTGAATTCCTTTCCTTATATATTTTCCTTTCACTATTGTCTGTCACATATATTTAGCCCATAGACCTGTGCCTATTTTCTATATTTCTAAATCCTACATTTGTCTGTAAATTATCCTTTGGTCAGGCCTTAAGAACTTCATTTATATATTTTACCACATTATTAAGATGTGATCATATTGTTCAATATAAAAATAGAACTTAAGTGTAGAACTTTAAAGTGCTCAAAAATATTTTACCTAAAAACATGTTATTTACAAGTAACCAAACATCTTTTCTCTTGTAAACCCTTGAAAAATTCATTGGGGTTAAGCTAATAGTTCTTTAGTTGTGAAATATGCAGGGTTGTGGCAGGACGGCGTGTTCAAAGTTATGCATGACTGATTTAACAAGAACAAGACCAAACCGCACCACTTCTGCAGGCTATTAGAAATCTTAAGCATCCGTCGCTACCACTCATATATAATAAAACACATCTCTCTCTCTCTCTCTCTCTCTCTCTCTCTCTCTCTCTCTCTCTCTCTCTTCTTTATAAAAAAAATAACAACAACAATATTGTTGGTTTTCCTCTCATAAATGTCAGGAGCAGGAAAACAGCACCTGGTCACGCCAAAACATCAGCTCTTATCAACTACAATTTGACACAATAATGCTTGTTAATGTCATCCTACCACCACAAATACTCGATTAATTCCTCTTTTAAAGGTAAGTTTGGGCATTTTGATATTTTTGTGGCCTCTGTGAAAAGACTCCTGACCTGAAATACGCCAGTTTGAAATGTAAAGATATATTGAGGTCAACGGTTTTGGGGCCTCATCTTAAAATATACAATTTAATATTTCATCAATAAAGTTTGCGGTATGAGCATGTAATGACCCAGTGTGCCCTGACTCCTGTACCTTCAATTAAATGTTGAATAAACCATTGGCCAGTAGGCCTGAAGTCTCCACTGTATCCTGCTCGCTGCAAGGTAAGGACCACGTGTGACAATAGCAGAGAAGAGAGGGAGGAGGGAGGGAGGGAGGGAGATGCTGCTGTATTGTAATGCCCCAAGGCGACGCTCCTAGTCAATATATATCTGCCTCTCTCTGCCTCCCCCGCTCCCATTTGAGCGGGATATGCGTTGCCCGCTTAGTACCCGCTACACACAGATGACACACACACACTCCCGGACAGGACTGAACACACACCAGGTATGAATATCAGATTTATTACCTACTTTCGTACCATATGGCATTCAATTGGTATTGTTGACATTTTTTGAGAAAGTATGGGTTTGGGGATTTATCTTGGAATGGGTCATATGTTTGTAATTAACTTAATTGGTTGGTGTCTTTTCCCATGGGGAAAACATGAGGGAAATGTGTGTTACCGTCATGGGAACTGCACATAGGATGCGTGTGGAAATTACATATAATTATTTAGCTAGTAAAATGTTTTAATTTCAAGATTACATGCAATTATATGACTTTATAATTTTGTAAATATTTGTATAATTCAAAGAAGAGTAATTTCATTGAAATTAAATTTATTTTAAATGTTTAATAGCTTATATATATATTCAATTACAATTTACTGAATTTTAGAGATTGTTTTACATGAACTCTATAACATTGAAGTTTTGCCATTATCAATATTTACTTTAATTTTAAACAAATAAGTAATTGCATGTTTTATAATCCTAATACAATAGATGTATTTTGATATTGAATGATTCAGAATCAGAATCACATTTATTACATCTCAATGTACAAGTGCACAAGAGTAACATTCTTTGGCTTTGGTTCCTCAACATTGGCATTGCAGCATGAAGATACAAAATCATAATAATAATTAAAGTAAATAAGTAAAATAAGTAATACAGTAATTAAGTAATCACAATAAAGTAATCAACAGCTTCACGGTTAGGGTTAGGGTATCAATCTGTATCCTATCCCTAGATGTAGCAGAGGAGAGGAATGCTGCTGATTAACTTGAGTTCAATATACATATTCATCTCTCTAACTGACAATTCATTTGAATCAATGCACAGCATTTTTCTTTTTACCAGATTTAGGCAAATATGATCAAAAGAATGTAGATGCTCGTATAAAGATTTAATATTTGCTGGGGTTCATATTGATAAGGATCAAATTGACCCACTAATGACATCAGAAGACATTTCATGGTTAAAGCAATACTATGTATTGAATAACAGCATAAAATAGATTCATAGGGAATTTATATGAATGAATAAAAATGCAATAATGATGCCATTTGATGTTCACGTTACGTGATAAATGACCATTCCTTGAAGGATCATTAGACACAAAAATCTATAACCTATATTCAGACTAGAAACCAGTACAACAGTGCTGGTTTTATATAACAAAAATATAAATGAATGATCTCATCTCTCTCTCTTTCTCAGGGTTGTCCCGTAGCAGTGAGTGAAGACAGAGCAGGACAGAGTCTCTCAGTGTTGTCTCACCCCGCCTCCATCTTAGGTAAGGTCTCGTCTCGCTGTCTGGAAATCCTCAGAATCTAGAGAGAACATGAGGACAATTCAGTCCACCTAACCCTAACCCTAACCCCAACCCCAACCCCAACCCTGACCCTAACTCCGACCCTAACTCCAACCCTGACCCTAACCCCAACCCTGACCCTAACCCTACAACAGATGTTCTGATGTAAAACAGATTCATTTCTGTTTAAATGTTTTAATGGGTTTATAGAAAAGATCATTTTACTTTGTTCATAATGGTACCATTTTAACACATTTACCCCCCCTCCACCCACCCCCCCGGCGCCCCATACCTCCACACGACCACACTGCCTGTTATTGGTCTGGTTGTTATTGCATGTAACTCATCGATGCTTTTAGTGAGATGGACTTTAGTCCTTAATTGAAACGATAGATGTTGAAGCTGAAGCGATCAGGCTTGCCGGACCACTAGCCGCTAAAAGGTTAAAACAGGACTGCAGGGCCTTGTCACAGGGGTGGGAGGGGGAGGGGTCCCACACAGAGTACCCAGGCCTGGTCACGGGGAGGGGGGGGGGCTGGTCATGGGGTGGGGGGGCCTGGTCATAGGGTGGGGGGGGGGGGGGGGGGTTCCACACAGAGTACCCATGCCTGGGCCTGGGGGGTCAAGGGCAGGGTGGTCTTTAACACTGTCCGGCTGGGGAGGGACATCAACAGTAAAGATGATGTGTATTGATCTTCCTCCTGATAGCAGCTGTTAGCCTCCATTATGAGCTCAGGGTTCAGGTCAGAGCCTCGGGGCTGGACGAGACAGCCAATAACACGGCCCGATACAGACAGGCTAGGTCTGAGGGGGGCATATCGGGACGAGAGTTAGCAACCAGCCTGCCACCCTGGGTTACATCACCTCCCTCAGCCCCTCACTAACCCTAACCGTCACTCTGTAGGAACCTGAGTCCAGGTCACCCCCCTCTCCATCTACTGACCAGGTCTGATCAACCAGACTTAGCAACAACAAATGTTTAGGTCTGTCTATTGGTCGGCCTGTCGGTCGGCCTGTCTGCCTGTCTGCCTGCCTGCCTGCCTGTCGGCCTGTCTGCCTGTCTGCCTGTCTGCCTGTCTGCCTGCCTGCCTGCCTGCCTGCCTGCCTGCCTGACACATAGCAATAAGACATGTTTAGGGCTGCAGTTGAACAACAGTCTGTATGATACAACACAGCCTGATGTGATATGGGAGCAGATGATGCAGCAGCTGTGTCATTAAAGGTGATCTCAGCAGAGAGAGAGCGAGAGAAAGAGAGCGAGAGAAAGAGAGAGCGAGAGAAAGAGAGAGAGAGAGAGAAAGAGAGAGAGAGAAAGAGAGAGAGAGAGAAAGAGAGAGAGAGATAAAGGAGAGAGAGAGAGAGAGAGAGAAGAATGAAATAAATATGATCAAAAGTAAATGAAAGAGAAAAGAAGAAGAGGAGGGTGGGTAAAGTAAATTGTTACCTCCAGCAGGACCCCTCGACATCACAGAGGCTTTCATCCCTGATGAGCCCCCAGGAGAAAGACTAAATAAACCCCTCACAGGGGGGTCTTTTAATGTGAAGGGAAGGCTAGGTAGCTAGCAGCTAGCAGCCATTAGCCACAGGGCTCACCCAGCGGGCCACGGAGGAGAGGAGAGCAGCGCTACGTCTCTCCGTCTCTCTTCAACTGAAACTAGTCAGACTAGTCATTTGGGGACACGTGAGGGAAGGAGCAGTAGAAGTCTAATTAGATTGAAGTGGTTCTTATAACTGAAGGACAGGCTGTCTGAGGAATAGACTTCATAATATGAATTAATTAATAATTAGACAATAAATACTGTTTTGGAATATGACATACAGTACAGATGTTTAGTATTAGAGTGTTTTTAGTTGCTTGGTTATGGTGTTGTGTTTGTGTACAGATGGTATTTGATAGAGCCGTAACAGATCGTGCATTAGATTTTGAAAAAAACTAAACAAAATTAATTTGACATTTAATCCGCATGGTTCCGTTATTCTGTTTATCTTTAGGGAAGGTGGACTAATTACACAATGAAGAGGTCAAACGTTTTATTGTCATGTCAACACTGATTATCAAATAGAAACCTAGAAAGAAACCCAAACTCGTTCGTTCTTTATTATTTGTTGTTGTTATTAGTAATATTGGCTTTGACTTGAAACTTGATTTTTAAAAACTCTATACATTTTATTTAGATAAAATGTCTTCCTTGTTTTTGGTATGTTTTTTTGTAAAGATAAAAATGTTAATCACATTAATATAGTATATAATTTGGACAACATTAGCAATCAAGAGAAATAACCAGCCAAAATCTAGAACCAACATTATAAATATACTTATAATAATCCACAATTTAATATTAATATATTACATATTTAATATAATATATAATATAATATAATATATAATATATTACATATTTAATATAATATAATAATATTTAATATGTGACCGCTGTTACCAAGCTGAATTACATTAGACAGATTAATTTAGACCACCACCCTAACTATAAAGACCACCACCCTAACTATGAAGGTATGAGAGAGAGAGAGAGGGAGAGAGAGAGAGAGAGAGGGAGAGGGAGGGAGGGAGAGACAGAGAGAGAGAGAGAGAGAGAGAGACAGAGAGAGGAAGAGGGAGAGAGAGAGGGAGGGAGAGGGAGAGAGAGAGAGAGAGACAGAGAGAGGAAGAGGGAGAGAGAGACAGAGAGAGAGAGAGAGAGAGAGAGAGAGAGAGAGAGAGAGAGAGAGAGAGAGAGAGAGAGAGAGAGAGAGAGAGAGAGAGAGGGAGAGAGAGACAGAGAGAGAGTCTGTGGCACAGCAGAGCGGGCGATGCTTCCTGACCCAGATCCCAGCCCTGTCACTAACGATGCCCCATGGCCCAACGCTGGCCCTCATTAAGAACCAGGGCCCGTCCACACGCCCTCTACCCCTGCCTCCCGTACCCACCCTCTGCACCCCTCACCCTGGCCACACTGCACCCGTAGCCGGCCTCCAGGGCCCCAGCCCCAGAGTAAACCCCCCCTGCCCAGGTGCAGAGCCCCCCAGGGCAGCCTGTCTGCCCCCCAGCCTTGGGCCCTGCTAGCGCTGGCTGGTACTGCTGTGGAACTAATGAGTAGTGGCAGGTACAGTGAGAACAGAATGGGGGGGGGGGGTCTCCCTGCAGTTAGGTTAGTGGCAACCCACCCAGCACAGCAGGCAGACAACACATGACGCACTCACACACATAAATACACACACACATGGTGATACATAGCCCCCCATTCACCCGTACACAAACGCGCACATGCACGCACACACAAATGCAATATGCTCGTACATTTTTTATGTTTTTTACTTTGTAAAAAAGACTTATCTGAATCCTCTAATACAAAATTGGTATGAGATATTTGTATTTTAAATTCATTAAATGGTCTGTTGATAGAAAATGTACTTTTTATGTAATAATTAATAAATATATATATATATCTGTCTTTTTTTGTGTGTTCTACAGCTTCGTTCCCACGGTAACCAGGATCCCAGCACAAAGAGTCTCTCTCAGCCACCAGACATGATCTTCATTTAACTACGACAAAGACACTCCTGAATCCCTGCCTCTCCCAGACAACCACACACTCTTTCTTTAAAAGGAAAAGCTCCTCTCACCCCCCGCCATGTCCAAGGAGGACCACGCGTGTAAGGTGACGTCCGTGTGCAAACACAAGGAGCGCAAGCCCAAGAAGCCCCACTACATCCCCCGGCCCTGGGGCAAACCCTACAACTACAAATGCTTCCAGTGCCCCTTCACCTGCATGGAGAAGTCCCACCTGTACAACCACATGAAGTACAGCCTCTGTAAGAACTCCCTCTCCCTGCTCATCGAGTCCGACTGGCCCTACAAGAAGGGCAACCTCCTCCACCCTGACCAGCTCCGCCCCCTCCAGCAGCAGGCCCACTGCCTCCGCGCCGCGGCCGCCAAAGAGGAGCCCGAGGCGGGCACGGTGGTGGAGGAGAGGCCCCGGCCCCGCCGGGCCCCGGAGGTCGACGGAGAGGAGGAGGGAGAGACCCTGGGGGGGGAGGATGAGGAGGACGAGGAGGGGGGGGGAGGAGGAGGAGGACAGGGGGATGGGTCCGAGGTGGCGGGGATGACCCAGGACCGCTCCAACGGTACCAGAGACCCGACGGACGGCGCCAGGAGGGCCAAGCGGGCCGAGCCGGACCTGCTGATGGCCGACGTGTTCTCCCTGGAGGAGCAGCTGCTCCGGGCCCGCTCCGTGGAGGTGGAGGCCCAGCTGAAGCACTACAAGCTGTCCAAGACGTGCCTGTCCACCCCCGGACTGCTCTCGGAGCAGTGGAGGCTGCTGACCACCAGCCAAGCCAAGGCCAAGGACCCACAACCCCACCCCCAGGCCCGGGCAGGGGGCTCCTCCATCCCCTGCTACCCCCCTCCTCCCCCCAGCCTGCTTGACTACACCCAGGACGCCCTCCCCCACGGCTCGGGGCTCAACCTGTCCGTCCTGGGGGTGGGGTACCCTTTGAGCCCCGGCCTCTTCTCCTACATCAACTCCGCCCTGCCCTCCGCCGCCGCCACCCTGGCTGGCTCCGCCCACGCCCAGCTGGCCCAGCTCCCCTTCCTGGCCTCGGCCGCCCAGCTGATGCACCACCCGGCCACCAGGGGCACCACCTCTGCTCACTCCAACGCGGACCGCGCTGGCTCCCTCCTCCCGCCGCGCTTCTACTACCCCTTCCTGTGCGAGCACGCCTTCGGAGCGGCGGCGGCGGCGACGGCTCAGGGCGACATCGCCAAGGGGCAGAAAGCCTCCTCCTCCTCCTCCTCCTCCTTGTCCTCCTCTCCCCCCCCTCCTCCTCCTCCTCCACCGCCCAGCTACCAGCCCAAGGTCAGCCTGTGGAAGGTGCCTGCCCTGCGGCCAGGGGCGGCTGCGGCCTCCCCTAGGTCCTGGGGGTCCCCCTCCCCCTCCCACACCCAGAGGGAGTGCCCAGACCAGGGCTCAGGCTACAGGGGGCCTGGGGAGGGGAGGTCCCCGGGCGTGGCCAGGGAGGGGAGGCCCAGCTGGGGCCTGAAGAGGACGGGGGCCAGCCTGGGGAACCAGGAGACCCACCTCCAGGAGAAGAAGCCAGCGCTGGGGCAGCTCACCTTGGACCTGCTCAACAACATCCACAATAACACGCCTATCGCCATGGCAACGGACAAGCTCCTTCTCCACAGCAGGTAAGACCCCCAGAGAGAGCCCCCAAAACACTACAGTGTGATAGTCAACGTTGTTTATGCTTATCCCTGTTTTTAAAGCAACAATCTGCAATTTTAATTTCATTTTCAGTTGTCTGTTTGTAGAAACTAAAAAGAGTTTTAGAATTCTGGCGGTTAGATTTAGTACGAACTATTACATTCTCTAAAGCCCAAGCAGAACTTTTGACTTGAAATGAAAATTACAGATTGTGGCTTTAACATTGTAATATTATTAATCATTTTCACAAAGTATACAATATTCTTTAAAACAATTAATATTACCATTGTTTTCTCTCTGTTCTCTCCATAGTTTCCAGAGTGCCCAGCCCCAGTCCAGACCTGTTGAGCAGTGGTACCCAGACCCCCCCTCCAGCCCGGGCAGTGGGTCGCCCTCCCCCCCGCGCTGTGTGAGACCCAGCAGCCAGGACCCTACCACAGGCCGGGGGGCGGGGGTGGCCGCCTCCGCAGAGTCAGCAGCTGCCCTCCTCAGCGACCTGTCCAAGGCTCTGCAGGAGTACCAGGAGGCCGAACGTAAGGTCTCCCACCTGGGGAGGGACGACCCCCCCGGACCCCCAGTCCAGGGACACCTCTGGGAGCACCTCCACAAGATCCGCAGCGAGCTGTCCCACATCCATCAGGCGCTGGAGCGGACGGCCCGCCACAGCGAAGGACCCCTGGACCTGTCCATCAGGAAGGACCCCCCCGCGGCCAGGGGGACAGAGGCGGTCGCTACGGGAGACAAGGACGTCGCCGCGGGAGACGGGGGTCTGAAAGACGACATCGCCACGGAGACGGAGGAGGAAGAGGAGGAGGAGGAGGAGGAAGGAGGAGAGGAGAGAGAGGAAGAGGAGGAGAGGGAGAGGAAGGCGATGAAGGCTTCGCTGGAGAGCCGGAAGCAGTCGCTGGACGTGCTGATCAAGATGAGCCAGGGGGGTGTGTCCGTGGTGAAGACGGAGGTTCTGGCCCCGCCCCCGGGGGGATTGGGCCCGAGGCCCAGCCCGGCTGATGCATTGTGGGCCGGGAGGACCACCAAGTGCGAGGCGGACTCCAGCGTGCTGCTGTGTCCAGATGGGCGGCCGGTGGCCTTTCCCGTCCCCGCCCCCCCCACCGCCAAAGCCCCAAAGAAACCCCCCCCTACACAGACCCCCCCCCACCCCCGGACCCTCACTGACTGCTAGAGACCTGCCCTACACACACACACTCTCTCTCTCTCTTTTACACACACACTCACACTCTCACTCTTTTACACACACACACACACACACACACATACACCTGAAAGCTCTCTTGAAGATACAACACCACTACTCCTTTCTCACTGTTCAGACACACACACACCCCCTACACAGACACACCTTCACCTCTCTTTCCCCCCACCCCCCACCCTCCCGCTCCCTAACCCAACTCCCCCAAACTCAGCCAAGCTTAACACCTTATGAGAAAAGGACTAAAGCAGAGATAATGAATGAGTGATGCGAGAGAAGTAGAGCCTAACCCTAACCCCTAACCCTTCTCTCCATGGTGAAGTCAGGAAAGACTAGAGACTAACCCTAACTCCCTGACGTGAGGACTTGTTCATCCAGGATTCTCTGGGAAGAAAACATGATTCCATCAAAGCTCGAAATGAAAGACTTGGGAAAAGCCCAAATCTAAATGTGCACTTAGAGAGTCACACTGTGGGTGTGACACTAGAGCCAGGCTTTACCCTCTCAACTGACCAAAATAACTGTCAAGAGACAATCCTTGGACCCGCTTTGTACATAACTGTAATTTATTGAATCGATGTAATTAATGAAATGAATTAAAAAAGTAAATGTTATGTTTTATATGGATGATGATGTCGTCTGGTTGGATTGTATCTATTAAGTGTATGATTATTATCATTAATAATCTTATGAAGACATTGCACTGTACACCTCTGTGTTAACCGCACTTCTGTTTATTTGAATAAATGAATGAGACAATAAAATGTGCGAGTATTTTCATATTCCATCTGATATATGATACCTGGGGAGGCTGGCGGAGGTAGAACACCAGGGGAGGCTGGTGGAGGTAGAACACCAGGGGAGGCTGGTGGAGGTAGAACACCAGGGGAGGCTAGTGGAGGTGGAACACCAAGGGAGGCTGGTGGAGGTAGAACACCAGGGGAGGCTGGGGGAGGTAGAACACCAGGGGAGGCTGGGGGAGGTAGAACACCAGGGGAGGCTGGGGGAGGTAGAACACCAGGGGAGGCTGGCGGAGGTAGAACACCAGGGGAGGCTGGCGGAGGTAGAACACCAGGGGAGGCTGGCGGAGGTAGAACACCAGGGGAGGCTGGCGGAGGTAGAACACACCAGGGGAGGCTGGTGGAGGTAGAACACCAGGGGAGGCTGATGGAGGTAGAACACCAGGGGAGGCTGGTGGAGGTAGAACACCAGGGGAGGCTGATGGAGGTAGAACACCCGGGGAGGCTGGTGGAGGTAGAACACCAGGGGAGGCTGGTGGAGGTGGAACACCAGGGGAGGCTGGTGGAGGTGGAACACCAGGGGAGGCTGGTGGAGGTAGAACACCAGGGGAGGCTGCGGGAGGTAGAACACCAGGGGAGGCTGGTGGAGGTGGAACACCAGGGGAGGCTGGTGGAGGTAGAACACCAGGGGAGGCTGCGGGAGGTAGAACACCAGGGGAGGCTGGTGGAGGTAGAACACCAGTGGAGGCTGGCGGAGGTAGAACACCAGGGGAGGCTGCGGGAGGTAGAACACCAGTGGAGGCTGGTGGAGGTAGAACACCAGGGGAGGCTGCGGGAGGTAGAACACCAGGGGAGGCTGGTGGAGGTAGAACACCAGGGGAGGCTGCGGGAGGTAGAACACCAGGGGAGGCTGGTGGAGGTAGAACACCCGGGGAGGCTGGCGGAGGTAGAACACCAGGGGAGGCTGCGGGAGGTAGAACATCAGGGGAGGCTGGTGGAGGTAGAACACCAGGGGAGGCTGGTGGAGGTAGAACACCAGGGGAGGCTGCGGGAGGTAGAACACCAGGTGAGGCTGGTGGAGGTAGAACACCAGGGGAGGCTGATGGAGGTAGAACACCAGGGGAGGCTGGGGGAGGCAGAACACTAGGGGAGGCTGGTGGAGGTAGAACACCAGGGGAGGCTGGTAGAGGTGGAACACCAGGGGAGGCTGGTGGAGGTAGAACACCAGGGGAGGCTGATGGAGGTAGAACACCAGGGGAGGCTGGGGGAGGCAGAACACTAGGGGAGGCTGGTGGAGGTAGAACACCAGGGGAGACTGATGGAGGTAGAACACCAGGGGAGGCAGAACACTAGGGGAGGCTGGTGCAGGTAGAACACCAGGAGAGACTGATGGAGTCACAACACCAGGGGAGGCTGGGGGAGGTAGAAATCGGAGGAGCTGGGCATGGTGAGGTTGGGGGCATGGTGTGTGTGTGGGTGGGGGCAGGGTGGCTCCCCTGTATCTGCCCAGACAAGGTGGGTGGGGAGGCGGGGGGGCAGGGTGGCTATGCTAAAGGTGAGGCAGGTCCCTGAGCCAGACTCCTCACAGAGGATACCTGTCAGCCCCCAGGACAGGTGCACCTCTCTGGGCGGCCCTGGCGCCCCCGTCCCCCCTCCACCCCCTCACACCCAGCCCCCCCTCCCCTGTCCCCCCTCCACCCCCTCACACCCAGCCGAGGCGGCAAAGGTCACCAGCCTCCACCTGGAGCTCTGCGGCCGTGATGTAGAGGTCAGAGGCCTGTCTGCTGCCCTCACACGTCACCTCGGGAGGTCTAGATACACACCGTGTCACACAGATCACCTTCCCCCACCTGACAGAACGTCCAGGCTAAGTCCACAAGGCCAGTCACGCCTGGTCAAGTCCCAAAAAAGCGCCTTAGAAAGAGCAGGGCAGCTGTAGCACTTCACACATGCCACGGCAAAACATGAAATGGGACGCACTGCACCTTGGGGTGAAAATGGGACACACTCGCAGAAAATAAAATGGATGAAACTCTTCAAAAGACGTGCTTTAGAAGGTGCACTGAAGCTCTTCTCACACACGTAAAAAATTCAGGACACATGGAACACATGGAACAACAGGACACACTGCACCATGGAACAACAGACACACTGCACCATGGAACAACAGGACACACTGCACCATGGAACAACAGACACACTGCACCTTGGAACAACAGACACACTGCACCTTGGAACAACAGGACACACTGCACCATGGAACAACAGACACACTGCACCATGGAACAACAGACACACTGCACCATGGAACAACAGGACACACTGCACAATGGAA
Organism: Nansenia antarctica; assembly: GCF_963989245.1. Taxonomy (NCBI): domain Eukaryota; kingdom Metazoa; phylum Chordata; class Actinopteri; order Argentiniformes; family Microstomatidae; genus Nansenia; species Nansenia antarctica. The sequence continues at coordinate 20,547,845 of NC_137681.1, read as the reverse complement.
CAACAGACACACTGCACCTTGGAACAACAGACACACTGCACCATGGAACAACAGACACACTGCACCTTGGAACAACAGACACACTGCACCATGGAACAACAGACACACTGCACCATGGAACAACAGGACACACTGCACCTTGGAACAACAGACACACTGCACCTTGGAACAACAGACACACTGCACCATGGAACAACAGACACACTGCACCTTGGAACAACAGACACACTGCACCTTGGAACAACAGGACACACTGCACCATGGAACAACAGACACACTGCACCTTGGAACAACAGGACACACTGCACCTTGGAACAACAGACACACTGCACCTTGGAACAGGACACACTGCACCTTGGAACAACAGACACACTGCACCATGGAACAACAGACACACTGCACCATGGAACAACAGGACACACTGCACCTTGGAACAACAGACACACTGCACCATGGAACAACAGACACACTGCACCATGGAACAACAGGCACACTGCACCTTGGAACAACAGACACACTGCACCTTGGAACAACAGACACACTGCACCTTGGAACAACAGACACACTGCACCTTGGAACAACAGACACACTGCACCTTGGAACAACAGACACACTGCACCATGGAACAACAGACACACTGCACCTTGGAACAACAGACACACTGCACCATGGAACAACAGACACACTGCACCTTGGAACAACAGACACACTGCACCATGGAACAACAGACACACTGCACCTTGGAACAACAGACACACTGCACCATGGAACAACAGACACACTGCACCATGGAACAACAGACACACTGCACCTTGGAACAACAGGACACACTGCACCTTGGAACAACAGACACACTGCACCTTGGAACAGGACACACTGCACCTTGGAACAACAGACACACTGCACCATGGAACAACAGACACACTGCACCATGGAACAACAGACTCACTGCACCATGGAACAACAGACACACTGCACCATGGAACAACAGACACACTGCACCATGGAACAACAGGACACACTGCACCATGGAACAACAGACACACTGCACCATGGAACAACAGGCACACTGCACCATGGAACAACAGACACACTGCACCTTGGAACAACAGACACACTGCACCATGGAACAACAGACACACTGCACCTTGGAACAACAGACACACTGCACCATGGAACAACAGACACACTGCACCATGGAACAACAGGACACACTGCACCATGGAACAACAGACACACTGCACCATGGAACAACAGACACACTGCACCTTGGAACAACAGACACACTGCACCTTGGAACAACAGACACACTGCACCATGGAACAACAGACACACTGCACCATGGAACAACAGGACACACTGCACCTTCTGAGAACCACATACCAAGAGGCAGAACACGGCAGGTCCCACAACGGCACATGGCAGACATGACGTGTTTAATTACCAGAAAACACAGAGGCTGTTTGCTCTGACACAAGACCCAGAGACTCACCTGTGATTCACCTGCATTCACACCTGGGCTCTGAGTATGAGAGGAAGTTCAGTGTACTAAAATACCAATTAAAAGGATAGTTCACCCAAACTCACAAATCGAGGGCCGAAGAACATAAACTCCTATCTGAAAAATCCACTTTTTTTTTTTTTCTTGTAGAATGCTATTTTAAAAAAAAATAGCATTCTACAAGAAAACAACACAGTTATTTTTTAAGGATACCCCTATACAATTCATACAATTGTATAGGGGTATCCTTAAAAAATAGCATTCTACAAGAAAACAACACCGTTTTTTGTGTTTTCCCAAAAAAGTAAAATTTTCAGATAGGAGGTTATGTTCTTCGGCCCTCGAAATGTGTTTCCTTACCCTGAAATTAGTCTATGGATTCATTATATATACTGTAGTATAATACATATAGTCCTTTCAGGGAAAGGAACCAAATACCGGTATATGATATTATAATTTGGGTGACCTATCCCTTTAAGTCTGATGATCTGATAATCTGTTGTGTGATTGATCCTCAGACGTGGTATTCAACCTTTATCCTGTTAGATGAGTTTGATATCATCATGATATACGATATTATGAACATAAACATTATTATCACTGTAAAATGGCATTGAAATACATGACAACATTGACCATTTATCTATCTCATTTGAAACAGAACCACAGCAGGTTAATTCACCTTCTCTGTGTGTCGGGCTGCGGAGTGGTACGCAATATTATCAAACACTAACGTCTGCAAAGCGTCAGCACCCTCTAAAGGACAAACTATGAACCAACTTGATCCTGTGCCCTAAAATGCAAGCCACGCGGACAACAAAAGACCTCCCACAACAAGGTTTCAGAAACGATTCATTTATTTGACGTTTTACATTCAAACGAAAATAAAAAATATTCATATATATCTTTTCATATATAGATAGCTAATAAGCAAGGTACAGATTTAAAACACAACTCTTCTCTGTGTGGCATATATATATTTACAAGGCGCGTGTTTGAATACTATACAGTGTGTTTTTCGTAGCTGCACAGGTTGTGTGGGTGTGTGTATCATCCTATACTCAAACAAAGCAGAAAAACAAGAGAGGTGTTAGAGAGAGATCAGGAGGTCTCCCCCCCCTCCCATCATCACATCACATCACATCAGAAATAGCAGTTGTTGTGGTAAAGACAAAAGAAAAACTACAGCAGGTTTCCAGAGGTTTCTATGGGCCAGAGAGCGCTTTGACACCAGTCTGTTGTTGGCGGTTGAGGGATTGAGGAACTGAGGAGGCGAAACAGGAAAGGTCATGAGGGGTAAAACGCCGTCTCATCAGGCGTCTCCTGACCGTAGCGGAGCGGCCAACCCTGGTCCTAGGACTCAGGAGAACGGACCAATCACTGCCGGACATTTCAAGACTGTGGTTGACGGACATACGCTAGGCTAGCTTCTGACTGAAGGGGGCGTTGACACAGTGGGACAAGGGGAAATGTGGGCAGAGGTTAAAGGTTAAACCAAACAAACAAACCCACAAACAAACAAACAAAAACAGGCTGAATAGGATGTTGACAGAAGTCTGCAGCCGGTCCAGGGTCAGGGGGGACACTGACACACAGGCGGCCGTCTTCCTCGATGTCTGTCTCTTCCTGGATCAACCAATAGAAAAGGAGTTGGCGCAGAGAGGGAGGGAGGGAGGCTCAGGATGCAGCACCGTCAGATCTTTCTGGAATCTTTCGCCTCAAACAGCTTCATGCGCTCCTGCACAGTCAATCCCTCTTTCAGGCTCTGAGAGAGGGGGGGAGGGGGAGAGGGAAAGAGAGAGAGAGAGAGGGAAAGGGAAAGAGAGGGAGAGGGAGAGGGCAGGACAGAGAGATAGAAACAAAATTATGACTTTTCATCAACTGCATTTCAAATCTTTGTCCGAATTAGTAGAGACATATTGCAGCTATTCAACTTCAGTAAATATAATAATAATAATAATAATGATAATAATAATAATAATAATACATTTATTTTCTCAGTCGTCAAAGACACTATGAACATAGTGGGAATGTAACATCAACTGGGAGGTGATGACACACAGGCTGTAGGTCAGGACGAGGTGATGAAGGTCACACAGAGGTCATGCAGGTCACACAACACACATCAGACACAACACACACACCAGACACAACACACACCAGGGGGGTATTCCATCAACGTTGCTAACTAAAACAGCGCTTAGTTGAAAAAGCCTGGTTACACTTAACATAGAATGTGACTTAAGACTCGAGCCGTTCCATTAACACAATGTAGCCGTGTCTCGTTGACGTTAACTGTAGGCAGCTTGGCTCGTACCAGGTTACCTTGACCAGGTTAGTTCTGAGGTATACATTACCTTGGTTACTCAGCAAGGATTCCTTTAGGCCACATTTAGGGAACGGAACTCTCACTAAAATGAGTGAGACTTATCAAAATAAGCCTGGATTTTCTTTGAGCAACTTGATTGAATGCCCCCCAGACACACAACACCAGACACAGACACAAAAACATGACGGTGTTTACGTTGAACAAACGCCAACCAACATCAAACACCTCCAGGTAGACACACCCATACACACACCCAGGTAGACACACCAACACACACACACACACACACACACACACAGATAGACACACCAACACACACACACACACACACACCCAGGTAGACACACCAACACACACACACACACACACACACACACACACACACACACACACACACACACACACACACACACAGGTAGACACACCCACATACACACACACCCAGGTAGACACACCCACACACACACCCAGGTAGACACACTCACACACACACATCCAGGGTCACAGACAAGGTTATTCAGTTATCACAAAAACATACTCAGAGACAAGGCACAGAGAGTTCACAGAGTTCTTCAACACCACAGAGGTCTGTTCCTTGTTGAATGAAGTAGACATGGTTGAACCCATGCCGACATGGGCATAATGTGTGCACTGTAGGCTGTGGTGCTGGACCACTGGACCACCCTAGGCCATGGTACTAGACCACCCCAGGCCATGGTGCTAGATCACTGGACCACCCCAGGCCATGGTGCTAGACCACTAGACCACCCCAGGCCATGGTACTCAGTGTTTCCCCTAGGTTTGCTGCCTTGGGGGGGTGGCATGGACCGTGGCATGGACCCCCCCCCCCCCCCCAGGAGGTAAGACCCTGCCTCATACCAGCGTCATGTCCAGGGGTGTACTTGTACATTAAGCCGCCTCACGCTACGGAAACAGGAGATAGGCTCCTGCCCTATGGGCCATTAGGCTGCAGAACCATCGGTTCTCAAGGCTACTTACTTATGTGGTCTTGACTACCTGTCCACTTTCTCACCTGGTTCTTGCTCTCTCTCTCTCTCTCTGGTGTGCCGAGCCGACACCACCCTGCTCTCTCTCCTTCTCTCCCTCCCTATCCTCCTCTCTCCCTTTTGCTGTCAACCAAAAGGTAAACAAAACAGCCATAGTATTTATAATCTAATAAGAGGCATAAATTGATCCATATCAATTTATAACATAATTATAATTGAATATTGGATTGCTGTGGGCAATGCAGTCAGATAATGTCATTTTGACTTTACTCTCTCACCTGAAAAAAATGTGTACCGGTATGTCCAACTATAAAAAACGGACATTTCCGTGTGTACTGTATGTACTGTAAATATGCCATTATGGTATTACCATGAAGCCCAACTCTAGCAGAATAAGAAAGATAGTATATCTACTTTAAGTAAAATAATAAAGTGCCTCCAGTTAGCTCTTTAGCTGGCAAGTGTGCAAGGAGACTAGCTCATCTCATCACCTCTGAGCTAGCTAGCTTGCTAGTTCTTTGACACTATTTACACTATGGAACTATAGTCAGACACTTTCTAGTCACGATAATAACGACCAATTTTAGCCAACTTTCTCTGTCAGAACACTCAGCAATTACCGTATTTTCCGGACTATAAGTCGCGGTTTTTTTCATACTTTGGCTGGTCCTGCGACTTATAGTCAGGTGCGACTTATATATCAATAATTCATAATCTCTGACTGACATGAACTGACATACGGTAATCTCTGACTGACATTAACCAAGGAGTAAATCCGCTAGCGCCTCATACACGATAGAATAGCCATTATACTTGACAATGTGGACATTAAACACGACAATGTGGACATTAAACATGATGTTATGGACCTTATACACAATGTTATGGACGTTAGAAACGATATTAAAGTCATTTATTCCTTCCAGAGGCTGTTTAACGTTGCAATGTTGTACCCGCGAGTAGCATTTTGCTACTTCCGGTAGCGCTTCATACGCGATAGAATAGCCATTATACTCGACAATGTGGACATTAAACACGACAATGTGGACATTAAACATGATGTTATGAACCTTATACACAATGTTATGGACGTTAGAAACGATATTAAAGTCATTTATTCCTTCCAGAGGCTGTTTAACGTTGCAATGTTGTACCCGCGAGTAGCATTTTGCTACTTCCGGTAGCGCTTCATACGCGATAGAATAGCCATTATACTCGACAATGTGGACATTAAACACGACAATGTGGACATTAAACATGATGTTATGGACCTTATACACAATGTTATGGACGTTAGAAACGATATTAAAGTCATTTATTCCTTCCAGAGGCTGTTTAACGTTGCAATGTTGTACCCGCGAGTAGCATTTTGCTACTTCCGGTAGCGCTTCATACGCGATAGAATAGCCATTTCCCCGCTGATTCCGCCAAGCCCGTTCCCTTGAACCATGCGACTTATAGTCCAGTGCGACTTATATGTGGTTTTTTCCTCTTCATGGCCCATTTTTGGCCTGCTGCGACTTATACTCGGGTGCGACTTATAGTCCGGAAAATACGGTATATTTGCTAACGTTTCAACTTGCTTACTTTCAATCTGCAGACATCAAAGCCGGCAAAAACTCTCGCGTCTCGCGCGCACACTTGCGCAAAATCTTGTATTATTCTCCAGCGCTGGCACAGCGCGAAGTGTGGAGATAGGTCTGGCTATGCGAGACTACGGCGGACTAACGTTACCAACGAGCCTATGGGCTTGCCACTCGCCAGATTCGGGTTGGGTGCGTTTAAAAAACGCGGATATTTTAGCCTGCTTGTCAGATGTTTGGTGTCTCCGTCAGTAATAATTCCTCTTTCTTGGGGGGGCGGGGGGTTCCGTTGGGAGGGCGGCCCGGCCCCCCAAGGCAATGGTAGGGGAAACACTGGTACTAGACCACTGGACCACCCCAGGCCATGGTGCTGGACCACTGGACCACCCCAGGCCATGGTGCTGGACCACTGGACCACCCCAGGCCATGGTGCTGGACCATTGGACCACCCCAGGCCATGGTGCTGGACCACTGGACCACCCCAGGCCATGGTGCTGGACCACTGGACCACCCCAGGCCATGGTGCTGGACCACTGGACCACCCCAGGCCATGGTGCTGGACCACTGGACCACCCCAGGCCATGGTGCTGGACCACTGGACCACCCCAGGCCATGGTGCTAGACCACTGGACCACCCCAGGCCATGGTGCTGGACCACTGGACCACCCCAGGCCATGGTGCTGGACCACTGGACCACCCCAGGCCATGGTGCTGGACCACTGGACCACCCCAGGCCATGGTGCTGGACCACTGGACCACCCCAGGCCATGGTGCTGGACCACTGGACCACCCCAGGCCATGGTGCTGGACCACTGGACCACCCCAGGCCATGGTGCTGGACCACTGGACCACCCCAGGCCATGGTGCTGGACCACTGGACCACCCCAGGCCACACTGCAGGGGCTGAAGAGAACACCCTGTACCATGTCAGCTTGTCCTGGATCTTCAGTCTGAATGAGACCAACTCCAAGCCACTGGACAGTCCTGCTTCTCTACTGGACCGAACCCCAGCGGTCCAGGACCGGGTAGGGGGGGTGTTAATGGGGCTCGTGCAGGGGGGGGGGGTCATGCTCACTCTGGGACATGCTATACCTACATCACCGAGGGGGGAGGGGGGGGGCCCTCATGGGCCTGTCAGCTATCCCACGACACCTGTTCACTGATGGACTGACAGGGCAGAAGACAGGACACACTTACTACTGTACACACACACACACACACACACACACACACACAATTACACACACACAATACAGTACACACACACAATACAGTACACACACACGTGCGCTCACACACACACACATGTTCTTACACAACACACACTTACACTTGTGAACATGTTGATAACAGATACATATTAAGAGGAAGGTCTCCATCATGTGTTTAACCCTTCACCCCCCCAGTCGCTCACCTTTGACCTCACCCCTCTGCCCTTGGCCAAGGAGGAGCGTTCCTTCCTCAGGAAGTCGGGATTACTCTTGGACTTCATGATGTCTGCAAACAAGGAACAGGAATCAAACAACCTGGCTTCCTATTGGTTAAAGACACACTTCAGGAGGATTTTAGTCACCAATTACTTTTCACCAAATCAATTTGTTGTAAGGCTTGAATGTGTGGTTCATGATATAATGTTAATACATGTTTTATCTTGTTAAAGGACAGTCCTCAGTTTAACACTTCAGCAATTCAAGTTGTTTTTGACAGAACCAGAACAGGTCGTCGTCATAGAAAGAAGTCCCGTCCTCCAGTATAGTACCCCCAAACCCACCGTATCCGGGGACCGTCCCGTCCTCGTTCCTCTCCCCCAGCGCTTCCGTGGCGACCAGCAGCTTCTCCGTCAGCTTGGTGATGTCACAGTCGGCCTTGGCCTTAACGATGCTCAGCTCCGTGTAGATGTCCTTGTAGCGGGCCGTGGCGTACTTCTTATCCTGCACAAAAACAACAACAAGAACAACAACACACTTTATGGCGGTCCTCTGCATTTGTTTACATTTTGACATGAATAAACGTCGGGTTTTGATGACGCAATCCAGCGCCACACTGTTCTAACATCCTGGAGAGAACCCTGGACCCAGTGATAGAGGACAGGTCATGTGACGTTAGAGGACAGGTCATGTGACATTAGAGGTCATGTGACATCAGAGGTCATGTGACATTAGAGGACAGGTCATGTGACATTAGAGGACAGGTCATGTGACATTAGAGAACAGGTCATGTGACATTAGAGGACAGGTTATGTCACATTAGAGGACAGGTTATGTGACATTAGAGGACAGGTCATGTGACATTAGACAGGTCATGTGACATCAGAGGCCATGTGACTGGGTCTCACCCGTAAGGCAGACTGCAGCTCGTCCTTCAGAGAGTGGATTTCCTGCTTCAGGTACTGGATCTCTGACTCCTTTATACGCAGCAACACCTGGAGACCACGGAGATGGTTAGACCAGAGCGTGTGTATGGGAGGGGGGGGGCATGCTCCTCTGTGTGTGTGTGTGTGTGTGTGTGTGAGTGTGTGTCTGTGTGTGTGTACCTCCAGTTGATAGAGGTCCTTGCCCTGGGTGAGGGGGGACAGGGCCGTCTCTCCGCTGTAGCAGGAGCGCATGCGGCTGATCTCCACCGTCAAACGGTTGTTCAGCTCCTAGAGGTCACAGAGGTCAAAGTTCACAGAGAGAGGGGGACAGAGAGATAGAAAGAGTGTGTGTGTGTGTGTGTGTGTGTGTGTGTGTGTGTGTGTACCTGGTTGTGTGCGTTGAGCTCCTGGTTCTCTCTCTGACACTGGCGGAGGGCCTGCCTCTCGGCCTCCAGGGCCTGGGCCAGGTGGGCGTTCTCCAGACACTTCTGGGAGTACTGCTCCGACAGCACCTCCAGCTCTCTGTGGATGGACTGCAGCTCCTCCCTGGGACAGGACACACACACACACACACACACACACACACGAGAGAGAGAGGGAGAGCACACCATGTTCAGTGACAACATCCTGACAGTAGAGGATTGTCTGTGACAGGCCTACTGTCACGACTGGAACTACTTTACCACACAGGGCGTGACTTACTGGTATTGTAGGTGCAGTTCGTCAATGTCCATGCTCAGCCCACTGATCTGAGAGCGCTGGGTCTTCTCCAGCTCCTCTCTGTGTGCGTTCTTCATAGCTTCAATAGCTGGAACACACACATAGACAGTAGTAGTCAAGACCAGATCAACACATTCATCACAACACACTCAACTGAGGCCAGTAACATACTTGAACAACTTTTTAATGTTTTGCCTCCTCAAATACCTCATAGTATGAGCTTTCTGACCAACTTTGATTTATATTTTATTTATATTTCTGTGACAGAGGCTTTAAGCTTAGGGACAAAGGTTGGCGTTGGTTAGGGGCCTGGGGTTAGGGGTCTGGGGTCTGGGGTTTACCAGCGATGGTAGCAGCGGTCTCCTCGGCCAGCAGCCTCTCCCTCTCCTCCAGCAGCTTGGCTACCTCCCTCTGGTGTTGTCTCTGGAGATCCTCCACAACCTTCTGGTGGGTTTCTTCCATGGTAGAGAATCCCCTCTCACACGTGGCCTGGGGGGAAAGGGGTTAACGGCAGACAGGACATGGTTTCATCACTGACGGATGTTTCTTCTTCACAGAGTGACATGGCCAGTTTACAAGACCCAGTTTAAGCCAAGGCCTGGACTATGAAAAATCAATTGTCAATAGAGACTCTCAATTGGAAAGGAATTAATCAGTGATTTGTTGCGTACCAATGCGAGCAGCATCGCAGGAGAGAAAGCCATGCATGCATGCAGCGATCAGAAAAAATCTACGTTAGTGTGAGGGGGCATTACTGCTGTAAAGGAGAGGTCTCCCTCATTATAAACCTGTAGTTATTAAAAGAAATAACTGAATTTCTTCCAAAAGTAGGGTAATTAGCAATATGATGAGATTGGTCTTTCATACACCAAGATATATGTATATGTATATATGTATACCAGATATATATGTATATACACATTCTTTTATATTATTACATAAGCTATAAAATAATCTCTTTGAATATACCAACTTAGAGAGCTACAGAGTGTGGGCATAGAGTACAGTAGCTGCTTGAGTGTAAAGTAAAGGAAGTCTAACAGGCTAGACACTGTACCTATCCCTAACCCTATAGGGAAATAAAACATTAGAAACCTTGAGACTGTCAAAGTCTCGTTGGTACTTCTCCTGGAGGCTGGCCAGGTCTCCCCTCTCCAGCTCCTCTCTCATGGCGTCCATCTGACTCTCCAGCTCCAGGATCCGCTCCTTCAGAGGCCCCACCGGGTCCCGCTCCGCCCTGGCCCTGGCCGCCCCCTCCCCCCTCTTCCTCTTCCCCTCCTCCTCCTCCTCCATGGGCCACGTCTGTTCCGCGGGAGGGGTGGAGGTGACCTCCTCAGGACCAGGCGAGTGCCTCTCCTCTGCGCTCCTCCGGCCCCCCCTCCCCCCCTCCTCCTCCTCCTCCTCCCTCTCTTGGAGGGAGCGGATGGTCTCCAGGTACTGTTGGTGGAGCGCGTGGACCTCCTGCTGGTGCTGGTCCTGCAGCTCCCTGACCCGGGCCTGGTACTGCTCCTCCATCCTCCTGCCCTGGCCCTCGCGCCGCTCCTCCATGGTCTCCACCTCCTCCAGGAGGACCTCCAGCTTCCTCTGGCTGTCCGCCGTGGCCTCCATCAGGGCCAGCTCCGTGGAGGCCCTGCCCTGCTCCGCCTGCCTCAGCTCCACCCGGTGCCTCTGCCTCAGCTCCTCCGCCTCCTGCTGGAAGCGCTCCTCCAGGAGGGTCAGCGCCCCCTGCTGCTGGGAGAGCTGCTCCGCGCGCCGGCCCACCTCTCCCCGCAGCGTGTGGTTCTCCTCCTGCAGGGAGGCCACGGAGCACGTGAACCCCCGCCGCTCCTCCTGCAGGGACGTCTCGTAGCGCTCGCGGATGGCGCCCACGTTGCGGCCGTGCTCCCGGACCAGGGCCTCCATGTTCTGGCCCGTCTGGCGACACCGGCCCAGGTCCCGCTCGTGGTCGGCCCGCAGCCTGCACGCCACGTAGGCCACCTGCGCCTGGAGGAGAGCGTCGCGCAGGCAGAGGGAGCCGCCCGCGAGCGTATGGGGGGTTCGGTGGTGTCCTGTGTGGGAGCGGATGACGCTAGCTAGGGCGGAGCGGTCGCCTCCACACTCCACCTCCTGGGAGAACCGGTGGAGGACGGCCGCCTGTCGCCTCAGCTCTGCCGCCAGGGTCTCCTGCCCGACCTGCTGGGACTCTACAGAGCCCACGCAGCAGGACGGGACGCCGCCAGCTAACTGTCTGTCCACAATCTCCTCTGCTAACTCCCAGGCCTCCTCCGTCTCTGCCTGCTCCATATAGGGAGCCAGCTCAGGAGGGCTGACCTCAACTGACCTCTGCTCCTGACTGAAACCCAACTCACCTCTGACCCCTTGAATGACCTTGTCTAAATCTGGCGTTTTGGACGCTCTGATAATCTCCTTCAGCGCTGACTCCCTTTGTCGCAGGTTCTGGTGGGCTCGGGTTAATTCCCTTTGGAGCGTTTTGAGCTTTTCCTCGTAGCTGTGCCTGAGGCTGTCGACGGAGTGGGCTAGTTCAGCCTTGATGCAGGTGTTGTGGATGACGGCGTCAACTGAAACAAACCCGCCCCCTGCTGGTTTGACTTGTGTACTACCGTCTCCCTGCATCGTTGCACCAGCCGACTCCATCCTCTCCACCTCGGCCAAGAAGGAGCTCTCCAACAGAAGCTTCCGGGTCAAGACATCCGCATAAACCACGGCCACACAATCCTCGTCGCTCTGTTTGATGCTCTCGGTCTCTTGACAGATCTCGCTAAGGCCCAGCAGGAAGTCAGAGGTGGGACTCTGTATCAGCAATGCCATCTTGTTCAAAACCATCGCCTCGAAAGACAGCGTTTTGGCGAAGAGGCGTACCGTGTCCTCGTCAGAGTCCTGGTTCTTGTGAGCCTCGTGGCTGTGACGGACCTCTGACTCCTCCTCCTCCTCCTCCCAGGTCTTCTCTCCCTGTCTCATGTACAGCATAGCGCTAACCAGGTCCTTCTCGATCTCTGACAGCGTGCGCAGCTGTGTGTCTGTGTTTCCCAGGCCGTGGCTACTGAGGATGACCCTGACCTTCTCCCTGCAGGCCTCCACACAGACCAGGGCCTGGGCGTACTGGCCACCCGTCAGGGGCAGTGTTTCACTCTGCCTCTCTACTTCTGGAAGTGAGATGACAACGCTGGGCGTCTCATCTGGCTGTGGTCTGGCACTGAGCTCCTGGAGCTCTGCCTCTGACCTGACCCCGACGCAGGAGCCCTGTCCCTCCACCATGCTCTCTGCCTGGGCCTGGGCCTCCCCCGCCTCCCCTCGCGGGGCCACCAGCTTCGGGGTGAGGTGTCGTAGCTTCTCCTCCGTGGCCTGTAGCTTGGTCTCCAGGGCGTGGATGATAGAGATGAACTTCTCTGGGTCGCTGCAGTACTGGAAAGTGATGTCGGAGGAGCTGGAGTCGTCCTGGAAGTCCTGGCTCATCTCCTGGTTGACGTCGTGGCTCATGTCGGAGGAGGAGGCGGTGGTGTCGGCCTGACTGGTCTCCAAGCCGTCCGACGGGTGGTATTTTTGGCACTGGATGCTGGAGAAGCGAATCCTGGGCCTCTTGGCCTGAGACACCTCCGCGTCCGAGGAGCACTTCACCTTTGACCCAAACGCCTCAAGCATCTGAGAGGATTCCGTGTGGGACTGCGGGGGGGAGGTGGAGCTGACGGAGGAGGAGGACCGGTCGGACTCCTGCTGGGCGTGGAGAGAGAGTGCCTCCTCCTGGGCTCGCTGGCGCTCCATGCGCAGGTCGGCGTAGCCCAGCTGCAGGGCGTTGAGGTGCTGCTCCAGCTCGGCAATACGGCCCTCGGCCACCGCCAGCTTCGCCTGGAGGTCCCTGTCGGCGCTGCACGCCTCCCCCTGCCCCTCCCCCTCCCCGCGCAGGCTCCTGCCCATCTGACACAGCAGCTCCTCCCTCTCCTGCAGCCTCTGCTCCGTCTCCTCCAGGCTGGAGCCCAGGGCGGCCATCTTGACGAGGACTTCGCTCAGGTCCCGCTCCTTCCTCTCCACCAGTCTCTGGTACGTGGCCTTGGTCTGCCGGACCTCCTCCTCCTTCTCCCTGAGGACGCGGCTGATCCTCTGGAACTCCTGCGAGGCCCTCTCGTGCGTGCCCTCCAGGACGAGGTAGTCCGCCTCCTCCGTCTCCAGGCGGCACTTGAGCTTGGTGACCTCGCGGTCCGCCTCCGAGATCTGGTTGAGCAGCTCCTGACAGCGGCACGCCAGGCGTCCCTTCTCCTCCTCCAGGAGGCGCACGCTCTCCCTCAGCCTCTCCACGACGTCCGCCCTCTGGGCCAGCTCCTCCCGCAGCCTCAGCGCCTCCTCCCTGTCCGCCCCTCCCACCGCCCTGCCTCCGGAGGCGCGCCTCCCCCTCAGGAGGGCCTCCACCTGCTGCTGCGCCTCCTCCAGCCTCTCCTCAGCCTCCCTCCTCCCGGCCTCCGCCTCCCCCAGCCTGCGGAGCAGCCCCTGCCTCTCCCTCTCGTGGCCGTCCTGAAGGCTCCGCTGCTCCTCCCTCAGCCGCTCCTCCTTCAGCGCCTGCGCCTCCTCCGTGGCCTGCAGCCTCCCCGTCACCTCCTGCAGCCGCTCCTGGAGGCGCTGGACCTCCCGCAGGTGGTCCCTCTGCAGGGCCTGCTGGCGCTCCAGGTGCCTGAGGGCCTGGCTCCTCTCCAGGAGGCTGGCCTCCACCTTCTGCAGCCTGTCCTCGCTGTCCCTCAGCTGGGCCCTCAGCGTGGCCTCCCCCCTAGCCCACTCCTCCTCCTGCTCCCTGGACCTCCCTTGCTCCAGCTTCAGCTCGTTCCTCAGGCGCCCCACGGCCTGCTCGCTGGCCAGGATCTCTGCCATGGCCGAGGCCAGTTTGGCCTGCAGGACCTGGATGTCGGCCTCGTGGCGTGCGATGGCGTCCTGGGCGTGGCTGTAGCTCCGGCGCAAGGTGTGGACCTGCTGCTGCGCCTGGTCCTGCTTACGCCGCTGGGCCTCCAGCTCCTGCTGCAGGTCCTCGTTCAGCTGCTGCAGGCGTTGCCACGGCAACCGCGGAGCAGGAGAGGACAGAGGAGGGGGCGTGGCTGTTGTGGCTGCTGTTGCCGTGGAGCTCTTGAAAAGATTGATTGAGACAGTTTGATTAGTGACATCATGGATACGTTTAAACCCCAACAGACACGGAGGGCCACATCTCTGGGGATATGAGGGGGAACCACAGCTCATAGCTTTCATATCTTTTGAAATTATTTATTTTTTACTTTTTTTCGCCAAGCTTTCCACTGTGCTTTTTCAGGAGTGACTTGTGAAAAAAGTGAAAAAAGACAAATAACTACATGAAAAGAATGTGAAAAAAAAACACAAAACATAACACAAAACATAAACTCAATGACGGTGAATGAACCAAAGTGACAAACAAAAAGTGAACTAGTGAAACTGTGGACAGACGGTGACCATGGTAACTATCAACAGTGCTCATCTCCCTACATCCTCTGATGCATCACCAACCGCAACTGTCAAAAACACTTAAACACCAGAAAATATTTGTAAATATGTCTAGTACAAGAGAAAACGTGAATGTGATGCCAAAACTATAAAACACCCGTCAAGTCAGTGATGTCCGTACATTAAATGTGAGAACATTACATAAAACGAAATTAGTGAACCCATGCATACTCCCAAACACCCACAGTCATGCACATACTCGACAAGGACAGCAGGGGGAGACAGATCACACAGACGGACAGAGACATGGTGGGAAAAAGCACAGCACAAGGCCTCTCTCGAGAAGGCGTCTTACCTGGAGCACATGACAGTGTCACTCCCAACCAATCAGATCCCCAGAGAGATGCCCGCCTCCGTAACCACAGTTAGTGAAACCCCCATGCTGAGAAACACCCCTAGAACCATGCAACATCAGTCCCACACGCTAACGCCCCACACCTGTTAGTAGAATTTCACACAAGTCATAGAAGTCACACACACACACACACACACACACACACGCAAACACACACTCACGGAACGTCTCCTAAACCTCCACCTCAGGCCAATAGTTAGTGTTACAGCAGAAGGTGAACAGTCCTGCTGAGGTGTCCAGTAATACAATCTACTAACTGTGAACTGAAAGCCTGTTATGTATGCAGGAGGAATATCCATGTGTGTACCTAGCCTGTCTGGCCTGTGTATGTGTGTGTGTGTGTGTATGCAAGAGAACAGGAATATCCATGTGTGTAGCTAGCCTGTGGTGTGTGTGTGTGTGTACCTAGCATGTCTGCTGTGTGTGTGTGTGTACCTAGCCTGTCATGTGTGTGTGCACGTGTGTGTGTCTATCTAATCTATCTAGTGTGTGTATATCTAGCCGTGTGTGTGTGTGTGTGTGTGTGTGTGTGTGGTACCTAGCCTGTCTAGTGTGTGTGTGTGTGTGTGTGTGTGTGTGTACCTAGCCTGTCTAGTGTGTGTGTGTGTGTGTGTGTGGTACCTAGCCTGTCTAATATGTGTGTGTGTGTGTGTGTACCTAGCCTGTCTAGTGTGTGTGTGTGTGTGTGTGTGTGTGTGTGTGTGTGTGTGTGTACCTAGCCTGTCATGTGTGTGTGCACGTGTGTGTGTCTATCTAATCTATCTAGTGTGTGTATATCTAGCCGTGTGTGTGTGTGGTACCTAGCCTGTCTAGTGTGTGTGTGTGTGTGTGTGTGGTACCTAGCCTGTCTAGTGTGTGTGTGTGTGTGTGTGTGTGTGTGTGTACCTAGCCTGTCTAGTGTGTGTGTGTGTGTGTGTGGTACCTAGCCTGTCTAATATGTGTGTGTGTGTGTGTGTGTGTGTGTACCTAGCCTGTCTAGTGTGTGTGTGTGTGTGTGTGTGTGTGTGTGTGTGTACCTAGCCTGTCATGTGTGTGTGTCTATCTAATCTAGTGTGTGTATATCTAGCCGTGTGTGTGTGTGTGTGTGTGTGTGTGTGTGGTACCTAGCCTGTATAGTGTGTGTGTGTGTGTGTGTGTGTGTGTGTGTGTGTGTGTGTGTACCTAGCCTGTCTAGTGTGTGTGTGGTACCTAGCCTGTCTAATATGTGTGTGTGTGTGTGTGTGTGTACCTAGCCTGTCTAGTGTGTGTGTGTGTGTGTGTGTGTGTGTGTGGTACCTGCAGCACGTATCCGTGGCGTGCGCTGGTCTCCCTCCCCCGGGCGTCCTGCAGCTGCTCCTGGAGAACACTGTTCTGCTGCTGCAGTCTGGCCAGCTCCCTCTGGGTCTGCCCCAGCTACACACACACACACACACAGAGAGACACACACACACGCGCGCACACACACACATGCGCACACACACACAGGCAGACACACAGGCAGACACACACGCAGACACGCGCGCACACACACACACACACACACACAAGCAGACACACGCAGACACGCACACACACACGCAATTACCAAAATGTAACACGTACTATGAAACCAGAATGTCAAAGTGTTGAGCTGCTTCATGCTTCATGTACCTCTTTGTCCAGCAGGGCGGCGATCTCCTGGGGGGGCAGCCTCTCCGTGGCCCCCCCGTCCAGGGTGGGGGTGGGGGAGACGATGGGCACCTGCCTCTCCTCCCTCAGAGGGGTGGTCTCCACCTGGTGCCAGTGGTGCTCTATCTCCACCTGCACGTCCGGGGGTCCCCCCCCTCCCTCCCCTCCCACTGGGGGGGCGTCCACCTCCATCCCGCCCTGGTCCTGGACCTCGGGGGTCCGCGGCGGCGGTGGCTCGGCCCCCCCCACCGGCGCGTTCAGTGTGGTCGTCATGGTGACGGTGACAGTGCCGGGCTGGTGTTTGTGTGCGGCGGCGGCGACGGGGGGGGGCGTGGTCTGAGGCAGTGTCTGGGCGCGGCTCCGCCTCCTCTCCTCCCGCCGCAGGGCCCTCTCCCCCGGGTCCGCCTCCTCGGTCGTCGCCGCGGCAACCCGCCGGGCGGAGGAGGGAGGCGGAGGGGGCAGGGCCGAGACGGAGGAGGAGGTCTGGGGGGAGGTGGAGGAGGAGGCTGGGGAGGAAGCGGGGGAGGAGGTGGAGGAGGTGGAGGAAGAGTTGGAGGAAGAGGAGGAGGAGGAGGAGGAGGCTGAGCTGAGGTCCACAGCGTCCGCCCGGTGCTGCTCCGTCTTGGGCTCCTCCTCTCGGGTCTGGCCGGGTCGGAACTCGGCCCAGTCGAAGGTTTTGGAGCGGCCCTCTCGTCTGCGCTCCCGCACGCGGCTCTTATGAGGCTCCGCAGGGACCAGGGCGGGGGTCAGGGCGGGGGTCAGCTCAGGGGTGGGGGCGGGGGTGGGGGCAGGGGCGGAGACAAGGGTGGGGGCGGAGGGCTGCCCCCCAGCTCTCTGGATGTGGACCGCCACCCTGGGGACCTCTGACCTGGGGCTGCCAGGGCTGCTGGGGCCGGGGTCAGGGCTGCTGGGGCCGGGGTCAGGGCTGGGCTGGGGACACAGCTCCAACACTACCCTGCCTCTGGCCCTCTCCTCTGGGTGGGGGCTGAGGAGGGGAGGAGAGGAGAGGGGAGGAGAGATTAGGGGAGGGGAGGGGAGGAGAGGAGAGGAGAGGAGAGGGGAGGAGAGGAGAGGAGAGGGGAGGAGAGGGGAGGGGAGGAGAGGAGGAGAGGAGAGGAGAGGAGGTTAGTGAGGTTGATAAGACATTCAGTTCAGGTCTATTGAGAGTAAACAGCTCCATGCAACTGATCACACACTACAGTAGAACATCTGGACAAGGCTAGACAGACAACAACAACAACAACAACAACAACAACAACAACAACAACAACAACAACAACAACATGTGGCTCAGTGTGGCCCCTCCTATTAACGTAAGCTTTGTGACTGAACAGAATGAACAGAATGAACAGCAGTACAGGACAGCCTCCCTGCCACAGATTCAGCCTGGACCAAGGCTGTGTTCGAAATGGCATACTAGCATACTACTCATACTAGATATGACCTAGATTTGAGTATGCGAGAGCATTCACACTGTACAGTATGCAACATTTTTAGTATGCGAGAAATCTAGTATGTATACTAGATTTTGCTGAATATTTGAGTATGCCAGGTACTAAATCCCCAAAATGCATTGCACGTCTCTTCAGTCTCATCAAACTGCATCATACAAACTCGTCATACAGCTGTTGTTTACATTGTCCGATAGCCTGGGAACCGAAAGCTCACAATAAACATAGTTTTTTGCACGGATTTGAGTGTGCAGATGCTGCTTTTTTGCACTCTATTTGATACTCTTCAGCTGCAGTACCCCAGCTAAATCTGATCACGGATGACCGGTGGTATTTTCACTATATTGGGAATTTACATGGTGAAATGCATTCTTAGACATGACTACATCGTCATGATTAAAGATGCCACTTGAAATGCATGAAATCCAAGTTTATTCATGTCTTACACACACGTTCGCCTAGTATTTGACTGTCTGTAGCCCAGTCACGAATGGTCCCAGGGTCCCAGTATTGTAGCTTCAGACGGAAAACAAGGTGGGTTGTAATTGTGCTTGCTGTAGCAAGCCCACAATATGTTATTGCTCATATATATTTATCTGAATCCTGTTCTTTTACCAACTGCTAAGACAACAATAAATTAAGCTAGTTACTTTAGCTAGCTAAATATATTGGCCCCCAGGTAATTTCACAACTTGTTTAGCTAATATCTTCCGAAGTTTCTGTTGAACCCCGCAATGAAGGTATCTAAGCATTGTAAGCAACGTAATGTAGCTAGCGAACAGAAGTGGGAAAGAAACGTCAGCTCAGATATATAAACGGGTTATCTTGATAAACTGGACACATTTTGGGAATATATATGGTTACTTTCTCGCCTGAAAACATATTAAAACTTCATAAAATGACATGATAACACTTGTAGAGGCCAAAATACAGCTTTTAGCCAATGGAGGTTAAAATGGAGGATTTAAAATCCCCGCTGCCGGTCGGTGGGAAATGCATTGTGGGATGCAGTATGCATACTGCAGTGTAAACGGTCGGCTGGTATTGGCATACTTATTATGAATTTAGTTGGCAGTATTGCAGTATATACTCATTGAGTATGCTAGTATGCAGTATGCTAGTATGCCATTTTCAAACACAGCCCAAGTCACAGGTCTGAAAGAAGGTTTCATGTGTGGAAACCAGCCCTCAGACTTGCAGGCCAGACGCTCTCTCAAACAAACCAGCCCTCAGAGGTGCAGGCCAGACTCTCTCAGACCAGCCCTCAGAGATGCAGGCCAGACTCTCTCAGACCAGCCCTCAGAGGTGCAGGCCAGACTCTCTCAAACCAGCCCTCAGAGATGCAGGCCAGACTTTCTCAGACCAGCCCTCAGAGATGCAGGCCAGACTCTCTCAAACCAGCCCTCAGAGTTGCAGGCCAGACTCTAGTGACTGCTGGTCCTGGAGGGCTGCAGTGGTTCCAGGTGTCGGTCCCAGGCTGGTGACATCAACATCACACCTGATTAAACTAAATCAGCCGATCTCGCAAACCTTGATGAGCTGAATCAGGTGTGAGGATCAGCTCTCCAGGACCAGGAGTGAGATCACTGGTATAGAGTGACCATGGTGTGTGTGTGTGTGTGTGTGTGTGTGTGTGTGTGTGTGTCCAGGGCCAGGAGTGAGGGGTCAGGACAGTAAAGCAGGGAATGTGTTTGCAGTAATCCACACACTGCTTGGCCTTCGCCTCCACAGGGGGGGTCCTCCCACCTAAAAGAGGCGGCTGACGGAAGAGGCTATTTCCAGGGGGGGGGGTGTGCAACCCCAGAATAAGGAAGAGGTGTCCGCGAGGTGTCTACGCAAGAACGCCCAAAATATCCCACATTCCTCCCCAACACGACAGAGAGAGAGAGGGGGGGCAGACAGCCAGGCTACAGTGCATGTGTCTCAACTTCCTGTAAACATGTAAAGACGCTATACTAGCCAGATACCGATGTATACATAGCTAGGTAGAACACCAGGGGAGGTTGGGGGAGGTACAACACCAGGAGAGGTAGAACACCAGGGGAGGCTGGGGGAGTTAGAACACCAGGGGATGCTGGTGGAGGTAGAACACCGCTACAAGAGCAGATAGCATAGAGGCTAATGTATCAACAAATGACCGGGCTCAGATATGAATACTTGTGTTGCTACGGTAACAGTACATAGGACCATGCAGAATGGTATATTGAGTGGCACCGTCATGCCAGATTACGTCCGCCTGCCAAATAGCGTCCGTCTGATGTAATCAATGTGGGTGCTCCGTAATGCCTCTATATTACAAATGTACATTTGATAAGTAAGTGAGCTAATTGGAAACAAAGTAGGCAGACAACCTCTAGTGTAAATGTAGAGGACAGGCAGACAGCCTCCACTATGTCAATGTAGAACAGACAGACAGCCTCCACAGTGTAAATGTAGAGGACAGACAGACAGACAGCCTCTACAACAACTGGCAGACATGACTCAACCATCACATGACCCCACGCACCACGAAACTCAAGACATTACTGAACCATAACATCACAGCACAGGGTGGGGTGGGGTGTGTGTGTGTATTAGAGAGAGAGAGAGAGAGAAAGAGAGAGAGAGAGAGAGTGTGTGTGTGTGTTTGTGTGAATGTTAGACAGTGTGTGTGTGTCAACAGACAAGTGCTCCAACCTGGGCTTCAGAACGGACAGTTTCAGAGAGCTGTTTTTCCTGGAAGAGGAAAGATGGATGGATGGAAATACCGGAGTGAGGGAGGAAAAGAGAGAAAGAGAGGGACCGAGGAAGAGATAGAGAAGGAGGGAGCAATAGTGGGAAGGAAGAGTAAAAAAGAGAGGTTGAGGAGAAGTGTGAGAGAGAGAGAGAGAGAGAGAAAGAGAGAGAATAGAAAGCAGAGAAGAGGGCAAGGAGGAGAAAGTGGAGAAGAGAGGGCAAAGGAGGAGAGATAAGTGGAAAAAAAAACAAATTAGTGAACTAAGTGAGGCGATGGTTATCGTGGTCTGTCAGAAGCTGTGAACAGTAGCTAGCGTCCTAACTTCCTGGTTCTACTTCCTGGTTCTCACCGTGTGACGTCGGGGGCGGTGGTGGGACGCACGTTCTTCATGACAGCCTGAATCCAGTTACGACGAATCCCTGAGGTCATAGCAGACAGCGTACATGCCCCCTGCTTATTCTGGGAGGGGGGAAGAGAGAGAGAGATAAAGACAGAGGGGAGGGGGGAGAGAAAGAGGGGGCGACGGCGAGAGAGACAGAAAAAGAGAGAGGGGGGGGGGGGGGGGGGGTGTTAGAATGACTGGCTGACAGCAATGACAACATACTACGTCGTAAACACAAACAAAGACCTCTCTATAAAGAGGCGACACTATCAATCAACGACAAGCTAAAGAGTTAGCCCTACCGCTAACTGAAACCCAGCTCCTCTCTCTCTCCTGACATTAACCTCCCCGCTCCCTCACATGTATCTGGCTAGCTGAAGGCCCTCTTTGAATTCCATTTCCACCTAAAAAAACAGACCCAAACTAAATTGCTCCTAACATCAGAAATATGATGTGGATGTGCTCAGATCATAGTTCAGCATAACATACTACATGTGACAAGGACATAAAGTAATCGATAATCAAATTAATAATCAAATTAAAGCAGGATTTGGGAATTTGCCTGTCCGGCTTAAGAGGTTAATAACTCCTCATTATTCTAACAAGAGATTGTGTTGACGTATCTCTAAAACAGCTCTGCTTGTGGATGTTACGATCAGTCGCTATATCCACGAACTTGCTGTAGTTCCTCCTCTCTGTCCTGTCATAGAGACGCAGTGTGAGAGGTTATAAATACTGAGTTATTAATTTCTGGTTGTTCGGAACCAGAGAGAACATTACTCTATTTCTGCTTCTGTCCCTTGGTGGTGGTGGGGGGCATGGAGATACTAGCCAATGTAAACACAAACTGATGCCGTGGGAAGTCCCCACCGCCTCCACCCGCCCCCCCCCAGAAAACATTGAACACGAGGAGAGACTTTTCCATTCCATACTATTCTACTGTAATCTATTAAATTCTACACAATTCTGTTCCATCATATTCTTTTGTCTGCTGCTTTCTCTCACTGGGGCCGGTCCTAATATAACATCTGTGTAGCTTAACTCAAGGTTCTGCATTCATCTCCCATCGACATCAGCGTGTGATTTATGGCGAATCGTAACAGGTTACGGATGTGGTTACAGCCTTGGAGCTCACAATGGTATTTGGCGCATAGCCAAGGGATGGAGTATTTGACCCATAGCTAAATCAGACGTTAACGATACGTCATCTACCAGTATATAACCATACACCCTCTATATCGTTAAAGGGGCAATCTGGAATTCAGACAACAACAAAACGGGCTCTCCGCCTCCATCTTTTTGGTAAACAGCTGAGGGGCGGGGTTGGAGGAATGATGTAATAGACGGAGCTCAGGATGCAACCACTGACCATCAACGAGGTCAGGACTCTAGTTTTAACCCTGCTTCTGAAGCTATGAAGTGTTTGATTACAATTGCATTGCTTAAAACAAGCTTATTTTGTGAGTTCTGATGAGAGTAGGACAGTTGAACTATGCTCATGGAAACATTTATAAGTTATATTCTTCTTGCCCCTTTAAGCCTCAGATCTATTTTCCGTAACACACAGACACACAGGCTTTAACATGGAGTAAGAACAGCCAAACGGCCTGGATGGAAGAGGTTAGGTAAACATGTTAAAAGGCCTGGTTGGTCTCTGGATGGGAGAGGTTAGGTAAACATGTTAAAAGGCCTGGTTGGTCTCTGGATGGGAGAGGTTAGGTAAATATGGTATTCAAGACCTGGATCACAGAGGTGCTGGAGGGGTGCTGGAGGGAAGCTGGGGGGGGGGGTTTCTGGGTGCTGGGTGGGGTTGTTGGGTGGTGGAGGAGTGCTGGGTGGTGGGGGAGTGCTGGGTGGTGGGGGAGTGCTGGGTGGTGGGGTAGGGGGGGGGGGGGGTTGCTGTGTGGTGGCAACTCCTGTGTCAAATTTAGCCCGTAGTGATGTCACCCCCTCCAGTAGATGACAGGTCAAGTGATATCAGTCATCTCGGGACAAAGGATTGTTTGGGAGGAGAGACGGTCCCTAACCTGACACCTGCGTCCATGACACCCTCACACCCTGACACATGTCTGTCTGGGCTGTTTATAGAGTTGCAGGTTACTGGCTTAACAACACTGGCAGTTACTGTAGCATGTTAGCTACTGGAGTATGTTAGCTACTGGAGTATGTTAGCTTACTGGAGTATGTTAACTAGTGTAGAATGTTAGCTAGTGTAGCATGTTAGCTACTTTAGCATGTTAGCATTGAGTCATCAACAGACTGTTAGCTACTGTGTGTTTGCTACTGGAGTATGTTAGCTACTGTTTGTTAGCTACTGGAGTATGTTAGCGTTGAGCAGTGATCGCTAGGTGAGGAGGGGTATCTATGGCATGCTGGCTACTGCAGACTAGGAGGTCAGAGGCTCAGCAACTGTCTGCTGGAGGTTGTTATTGTCTGGATGACATCTTCGCTAAATAAAGGTTGAGAAAATACCAACGGTAAGTTAGCTGTGAGCTGTTAAGACTGATGGCCTGTTAGCGCCTTGGATCAACACCCACCAGGATCTGAAAGCCGTAGTTTCTCTGAACGGGGAACTCAGTGACATCATAACAAGTGGACAGGTCGACCTCTCCGTCCAGATCTGCAGCCTGGAACACAACGAAACACACATGGGGGGGGGGAAATGATCAGTTATCGATTGTAAACTTTCGACAGAAAGGCACAGGTTTATATAACCATCACTGCATCCTAGACACATACATGTACATACAATTTGATATCATACAACATTTAAAAAGCCAGGTTAAAAGACAATCAAACAAACAGGCCGAGGCCTAGTACATGTATGTGTGTGTGCATCAAAAAGACAACTGGAGAGGATCTTCTGTGGCTCAGTTGGTAGAGCATGGCACTAACAACGCTTACGTTGTGGGTTTGATTCCCGCTGGGATAAAAGCATCAACTAAATGGTGCATATTATTATTATAATTATGATATTATTTCCCCTCACCTCCTCAGCGATGGAGTCCCTGTAGTACCTCAGACTCTGGTCCGTCAGAACAAACCAGTGTTTCTTCCACTGCGGGGACACAACATCAACCTCTCAGCTGGCTTCAAGCACAGTACCCAATGTACAATATAATACACGTCTTCTACAGTTAGAAAACAAACATTTTAGGTTTAAATATTGTTTTACATAACCATAGCTTGTTGGGGAACACTGAACACCTTCAAATACTGTAATGAAACTCAATAAATAGTTGTAATAGTTTTCATATGTTGTGGTAAAGTTGTAACAGCACATTTACCGTCCCGTCCTCGTAGAGCTTGGTCATCCATCCTTTCTTGAAGTTCAACAGGTCCGGCTGCAACGGAAAACAAACAACGTCACATCACCACAGAGCTCACAGCTAGCCACATGCGAACTGACATCAGTGTACCAGTTAGCTATGTACCCATTTCAAAGTTGCCTTTGTCATTACATAGGATACAGGGTATTCAATACAATGAAAAGCTTAGGGCCAGCTAGCTCTTCAATCAACACGACAGTTAAGAGTCAAATGATCTATGTAATGCAATATAATAACATAAGGCGGTAATTGTATAGCAGCAGAAAAAAACAACAGTATTGGGTATGCAGTATGAACAGTGCATGGCTCACAGCTAACATACCTGTACCAAGTCTCACTGGGCAGACACAGCCTAACTGATCAGAGGAACGCTACATGGTAACAACAAACTGCCAACCAGTCAAATCTAACCAGTTAACCAGTCAAAGTTAACCAGTCAAAGTTAACCAGTCAAAGCTAACCAGTCAAAGCTAACCAGTCAAAGTTAACCAGTCAAAGTTAACCAGTCAAAGTTAACCAGTCAGAACTAACCAGTCAAAGCTAACAGTTCTCTAACCGCTCAACTAGGCCACACAAACTAAGCACAAGTCTGGTTTTAACGACTAGGCTCATCACCCCTCTACCACCTCCCCAACAAGGCTCTGGGGAGTCATAGTTCTGTCCCAGTCTGTTCCTAGGCTCTCCTCTTCCTGGGACCCACACACACACAGTTGGTCAGTACCTTGATTCTGTTGATCTTCATCAGGTGTGGTGGCGAGATGGTCTCCATCTGACACAGACTCATCCTCACACACTCACACTTCAACTGAACTGTCTCTCTCTTCCTCTGTCTGTCTGTCTGTCTGTCTCTCTCTCTCCCTTTCTCTCTCTGTCTGTCTGTCTCTCTGTGTCCACCAACCTGTAGTTTTAACACCCACTTATCCACACTCACACTTTCACTGTGTCTCTCTCCCTGTCACCCACTCAACTGAAGCTCTCACACACCCGCTGCCAGCTATTTATATCAGGGTGGGAGGAGAGGGGGGTATGGGGGGGGGGGCTATTCTGGCAGCTGCAGTTCACAGAGCCCAAACCAACCACACTCAGACAGGAAGACAGGAAGACCCCCCCCCCGCCAACACATCACCACGACAGATCTGATCTCATTGTAAAGCATTGAATGAGTAGTGACACCATTCCTCAGTCCATTCCAATGCATTCCAATGAGGCCGTCCTCCGATTTCTACCTCTGTCAGCCTCCCCTGTATCGGGCCGGTACTGTACCGTCATCTGGGACTCGGTGACCCGGCGGTCCAGAGACTTGGTTCTGCGGAAGTTGGAGGAGAGGGCGGAGCCAGACACGCCCTGGACCGAACGCTCCTTCTCAGCATCCAATGACATCTCCTGAAAACGTGTGACATCACACAGGGTCATAGGGTGAGCTTTACGGGACATCACTTCTGACGTTTCAAGTCTGTGTGTGTGTGTGTGTGGTTGTGTGTGCTTCATGGTTGTAAGCATGTGTGGTTGTGTGTGTGTGTGTGTGTGTGAGTGTGTGTGTGCACGTGGTTGTATGCGTGTGTGTGTGTGTGGTTGAATGCGTTTGCATGTGTATGGTTGTATGCATGTGTGGTTGTGTGTGTGTGTGTGTGTGTGTGTGTGTGTGCGCACGCACGCGTGCGTGTGTGCTTGTGGTTGTGTATGTGTGTGTGTGTGTGTGTGGTTGTGTGCATGCGTGTGTGTGTGTGTGTGTGTGTGTGGTTGTGTGCATGCGTGTGTGTGTGTGTGTGTGTGTGTGTGTGGTTGTGTGCATGTGTGTGTGGTTGTGTGCATGCGTGGTTGTGTGGTTGTGTGTGAGTGTGTGTGTGTACCTGTCTCAGGGAGAGGTGGCGTCGTTCGCTGCGGCCCTGTCTCTGGACGGTGATGGAGGTCGTGGGGTCGGCGGAGGAGGAGCCAGTGTCCATGTCCTCCCCCTCCCCCTCCCCCTCCTCAAACCTGTCGATCACCTGAGAACGCCTGCACACACACACACCATCAGCATCACACACACATCCGTTAAGTATCACACACTCACATTCAGCATCACACACACACACACACACACACACACACACACTTACTCACGATCAGCATCACACACACACACACAAATTACCTTTAGAGTATCATAATTGTTCTATAGTATTATTGCCACATTTTCAATCAAGACAGAACTCATCCTTCCATAGCTCTCTCTTTGACATCATGCTGTTCTTTAACACCAAACAGCTCCTGATAAACACCACTGGCATCATTCATCAACCCACTGGCAGAAAATCCCAATGAATCTCAATATGCTTTAACATGGGCAGTACTACGGAGGCTCCTTTGGGCCAAAATTAATGACAAAAAAGTCCACATAAACCTCCAAAATAAATAAAAAAACAAAGCTATTATATCCAAACAAAATGATCTGCCTTGAGATACATTTGTAAGTGTATTTGTATGTTGATTAATAATCGTAGAGGTTGATGTGTGAATCAGAGTGGATGAGAATGACCCCCAGAAGATTTAGGGAGGGGGGGGGGGGGTTCCAGGTCACCTTCAGGCAGCTTCAGATAATCACATCTGGGATGACATCATGATGACATCAGGCTGCGTTCACGTGCTCTTAGGAACCAGGAAATGGCAATCACACAAAGACGACGCCCAAGTCCCCCACTCAGAGACTCAGGTTCAACCAACAGGAGGTGAGATGTAGGATGTGAGTTTTCCTGAGAGCACATGAAGGCAGCATCACTGCTGTAGGGGAGCTGCAAGGCCACCAGGGTGGGGAGGACAGCTAGCGGCTAGGTGGGATGCTTGGGATGGCCGGACTCTGACGTCACCCTGGTGAAGTTGAGATTCATAATGATTCAGGTGAGGTGAGGGTAGGGTAGGGTTAGGGGTAAGGTTAAGGGTCAGGGTTAGGGTAAGGGTAAGGTTTCGGGTAGGGTTAAGGGTCAGGGTTAAGGTTAGGGTAAGGGTCAGGGTTAAAGTTAAGGGTCGGGTCGTCCCAAGGATCCCACTTAGCATCTAGTTTGAGTCAGTGTTATGATCAGGTGACAGGAACAGGAAGAGGACCACATCCCAGGCAGCAGCAATGGCAGCACCAGCAGGGTTAGGCCAAGGACGGGTGTGTGTGTGTGTGTGTGTATATTAGAAAGTGTGTGTGTATGTGTGTGTATATATATATTATAGAGTGTGCATGTGTATTTTAGTGTGTGTGTATATATTAGAGTGTATGTGTGTGTGTGTGTGTGTGTGTGTGTGTTCCGGTGGCGTGGAGGTGGGATGAGAGAAAGCGGCATTCAGCAGCAGTGACCCGTAGGGTAGAGGGCGGAGCGGAGAGGTGGAGAGGCGGAGAGGTGGAGGGGTGGACTGGAAAACCTCCTGGAAGAAAGAGAGAAACAACAAAACCAGATAGCAGAGTGGATAGGAGAGAGAGAATTATGAAAGAGGGGAAAATAGTGAGTAGTTTCTGTTTAGATCGGTTTAATCAACTCAAATCACAGCCAACATACTAGAAGAGAGCAGTGTGTAACCGTGTCTCTGAGTGGGGAGAGCAGCGATATCTGCGGCTGCCACTAGGTGGTGCCAGAGGACAGAGAGTTGGTCCACAAACCACACAGCATGCAAGTGTATTTGTTTATGCATGCACACTCAAAGAATGTGTGGGTGTGTGTGTGTGTGTGTGTGTGTGTGTGTGTGTGTGTGTGTGTAACTGTGAGTGTCTCTGTGTATGTGAGTGTCTCTGTGTATGTGAGTGTCTCTGTGTATGTGAATGTCTCTGCATTTTGTTGTCTGGTACTTGTAATCTAATTACTGATGGTACTGATGTTGTCTGGTACTGATGTAATCTAATCTAATCTCTGTGTATGTGTGTGTCTGTGTGTGTGTATCTCTATGTGTGTGTGTGTGTGTCCTCACCTCCTCTGGTCTCCAAACAGCTTGGCCACCTCCTCCCTCCCGGGGCTCCGGGTGCGAGCCCTAAGCTCCGCCCTCTTCTTCTCAGAGCGGAACGCCTCGCGGTGACTCAGCCTCCGCGCCCGCGGGACGTCCGACAGCGCCGCGTAGTCCCGCCCGGACCGCCCCGCCCTCCCCCCCCCACTGCCGCCACCGCCACCCCCACCTCCTCCAGCCCCGCCCCCAGCCCCGCCACGGCCGTCCCAGCTCGGGGCTCCGCCGCTGGGCTCAGAGTCCAGGGAGCTCTGGGAGGAGCTGATGGCCGAGTAGCTGGGGGAGAGGAGGGAGGCGGGAAGGTCCGGGGAGGGGAGGGTGGGGGGGTGGGGGTCGGGAGAGGAGGAGCCGTACCTGTGGAGGGGGGCTCCGCTGAATGAGGAGGAGGAGGTCAGAGGGAGGTGCTGCGAGGGCAGGGCCGCGGCCAGGGGGGCGGGGGGGTCCGTCTTGGTCTTCTCCAGGGAGAAGTAGCCGCTCTCCACCCGGGCCTTACGACCTCCCAGAGAGCTGCCGTCTAGGAACCACAATCACCAGAGGCAGAGTTGCTTTTATTACATCAATGTACGGATACAAAGAGTACAATTCTTGAGTTCAGGTTCAATTAGCCATTGGCATTGCGGCAGAAATACAAAAGCAATAATAGAATAAGCAGGATATAAACAACAGTCAACAATCAACAATAGCTGTACAAACAATAGCGTCAATAATAGTTCAGGAGCACACACACACGCACACATACACGCACACACACACACACACACTTCCTGGAGGTGTGTGTGTGTGTGTTAATGTGTGTGTGCGTGTGTGTTAATGTGTGTGTGTGTGTGTGTGCGTGCGTGTGTGTGTGTGTGTGTGTGTGTGCGTGTGTGTGTGTGTGTGCGTGTGTGTGTGTGAGTGCGTAGCCCCTGTCCTCACCCTCCCTGGCCAGGCTGGTCCCGGGGTGGGGTGTCTGGGCCAGCTGGCTGAGGCAGGAGGCGCTGCGGGAGCAGGGGACCGTGGCCCTGGTCCACCGGGCCTCCTCCTCCCAGACGCTGCCCCTGCTGGCCGGGAGGCGCTCTGGGCCCGCTAGGCTGCTGGAGAGGCAGGGCACGCTGCCCCCACCGCTGCTGCTGCTGGTCACTGTCACCTTGGCTGGCCCTGGCTCCTGGGGACAGGAGGGGAAGGGAGGGGGAGGGAGGAGATGGGAGAGAAGGGGGAGAGAGACACACAGAGAGACAGAGAGACACGCACACACACACACAGAGACAGAGAGACACGCACACACACACACACACACGCACACACACACACACACACACACACACACAGAGAGACGCACACACACACAGAAAGACAGAGAGAGAGACACACACACAGAGACAGAGAGAAAGAAAGAGAGCGAGAGAGACAGACACACACACATACACGCACACACAGAAACAGAGGGGGAGAGAGAGAGAGAGAGAGAGATTATCACAATGAGTCCAATCTTTATAAAGACAACAACTGTACGTGTGTATTTAGTACACGTCGTTCCACTGCTCTCCTGTCTGTCTGTCTGTCTGTCTGACAGGCAGGCAGACACACAGTCTGTCTGGCTTCACTAATGGAACACTTTAATCAACGTCAAGAGCAGACGGACACACAGACATGTCGCCTTATCACAGTCACCTGTCAGACACTGGAGAGAGGGAGGGAGAGGAAGAGAGGGAGAGACAGACACAGAGAGAGGATAATAGAAGAGGGAGAGAGAGGGAGGTAGAGAGAAAGAGGGAGGGAGGTAGAGAGAGAGGGAGAGAGGTGGAGAGAGAGCGGTAGAGAGAGAGAGAAAGAGAGGGAGAGAGAGAGAGAGAAAGAGAGAAACAGACAGTCAGCTCAACAGAGAACAAAGGGTTCGTTGATGTGAGCTGGTCACACCTGGGTCGTCTGTTCTCTCCTTCTCTCTCTCCTAAAACAACAAGAAGACAAGAAACACTCTCTGTGGAGAGAGAGGGGGGGAGAGAGAGGGAGGTGACGACTCACACTCACACACTCAAGTCCTGCTCTGCTCTGACCATGTATAGATTAGCAGGTATAGTTAAACATGTATAGTTTAACATGTATAGTTTAACAGATTAGCCTCTGGCAGGTTACATACAGTACATCCATAAACACATCAACGTGGGTCAATAACCACAATATCCATAACATCAACACAACATTCACAATGACCATGTACTTAATAATAATTACTAATCATATTTTGCGGTTGATTCTTATAAATTCTTCCAAGCTTATTCCCATGATAGCAGGAGCAGAGAGGAGACCCAGAGAGACAGAGAGAGAGAGGACAGGTAGTGACTGGGAGACAAGCAAATAGACCCCACAGATTACCTCCAGCACACCTCTGTCAAACAGAAAACACACACACACACACACACACACACACACACGCACACACACACACAGGGAGAGCGATTACACCCCAGAGAGAGACACACACATGGCCTGCATCCACATTCATCCCCTGCGTCTGAATTGATTAGAGGCAGATTATAGAATAAAGATTAGGGATTGAGATGATGGATTATGGATTGAAATGATGGATTTGCTTGGCTGGGCCGGGTGTGCTGGTGGTGGGGCGGGCTGGGTGTGTGGGGCGGCGGGGGCTCCCCGGGGGGGGGTGTGGGGGCCCACCGCTGGGTGCTGGTAGGCAAACTGGCTAGTAGTCGCTCTATGTGTAGAGGGCTGCAAGGGAATGTTCCTGGCTACATAGTGTACAGGTTTTTACTTTTGCCTGCTTGCGGCTCTGTCAGTATTGATTGATTGATTGATTGATTGACTGAGAATGTTCATTATGTGAAGCGCATTGAGTTGCATCTTGTAAGAAATGCGCTATACAAATACAATTTGATTTGATTTGATTTGATTAGGCAGCAGGAGGCGGAGTTAACTCACTGCATGGCCGTTCACGCCTCCCACCGAGGGCCGGCGGCTGGGAGGAGTCACTCCGGCCTGCCAATCACACACAGCCATCTCAGTCAGGGGGCGGGGCTTATTAACAGATTCTAACCAATGACACAGAGCCTAGAGCTAAGGGGGTGTACCTTGGTTCATCCAATCAGGGCGACAGGACCCCTTGATAGTGCTACTCCTCGAGGTTACTGTCTGTCTGTCACATGTGTTTGATGCCATTCCTCATTCTGTTCCATGCGTTACAATGAGCCTGTCCACAAATGTCTACCTCCCCCGGCCTCCCCTGGTAACCACATTTGTTAACCACACTCTATATGGCTCTATGGCTGGACAGACAGACAGAGACAGACAGACAGACAGACAGACAGAGACAGACAGCGACAGACAGCGACAGACAAACAGACAGAGCCAGGCAGAGACAGACAGACAGACAGACAGAGAGACACAGACAGAGCCAGACAAACAGACAGAGACCAACAGACAGACAGAGTCTGGAAAAAGAGACCAGTATGGTTGTTATACGCACACATACACATACGGCATCATGAACCAGAATCTCAAAGGAATGCTTCCAACATCTTGTGGAATCCATAAAAATCCCCCAAATCCTACCCAGTATTAGTATAGTGTTCCTAATAAAGTGTCAGTAAGTGCATACATACCGACATTTCCTGGTGAATAAACATCATGAAATAAACCAGACCAGACATATGAAGAGAGACAGAAGGTTCCCCGTGGCAGTATCTCTCCCTCCCTCCTCCTGTCAGGTGGTGTTTGTCTAGGAGTGGGCGCCTCCCACAGGGCAAACAGGTGTTCCCTTCCTCAACACGCCCCAGGTGCTCCTCTCTGCCCAGGTATTTACCCAGCAGCCACTGTGTCCACAGTACATCAGGTCACAGCTGGAGAAGCTAACCGGTTAGCAGTGTTCGTTATTACTGAGAGGGTGGAGAAGCTAGTTAGCTGTGTTCGTTATTACTAAGAGGGTGGAGAAGCTAGTTAGCTGTGTTCTTGCTAGTTAGCCGTGCAGCTCTTAACACATCTATAACACATTCACATTTAAACCATTTAGCAGACACTTTTATCCAACGCGACTTACAATCAGATATTACAGGGACCGCCTCCCTGGAGTAACTTAGGGCTAAGTGCCTTACTCAAGGGCACACTAGTGGTGGTGTCCCCCAAGTGGGATTTGAACTGTATAACACAACACAGGCCTCTATAACAATGCTAGCAGCAGCTGATCTGAGACCTACAACAAAAGTATTCAATTCATAAGCAGTGTTTTCCACAGAAACATCAGCCACGGGTGTGACACTATTTACATCCCAATACAAACTGTAATGAGCTCATTGACCATTTGTCTGGGTTTCTGTGGAATGTTGTTAAAAAGGCACAACAAAATACTGGAAAGAAACATCACACAATAATGAAAATGACACCAACATATCACTGATGAAACACACATTAAGATAAGATCAGACATGACTGGACCCAACTACTGATGCATTCAAACGTAATAATAAGGAACAAAGAGGTGTGTGGATGTGATCCCAGACAGGATGTCTACTAGGTGCCTCATTCATCTGTGACACAAAGGACCAGAACACTTGTAAAGTGGTGTCAGCAGCAGATGGTTCAAATCTGTTAGATAGAGAGATCATCCTTAGGAACCTCTTCTGGATGACCAGTAATGTGTTGAGATATGAGGGATATGTGGCAGGCCAGACTATATTACATTTGACTACTGTGTGGTATTGACTTCTATGACCCCTGCATGGCACATCAGCTCAGTTGGATGAAAACAGGACCTACATACACCTATAACTATTAACTAGAACACTGCTTTACATTGTTACCTAGGTAACT
>NC_137681.1:20506560-20514022 GCF_963989245.1 Nansenia antarctica | reverse complement strand
CTCCTGTGGTCTCCAAACAGCTTTGGCCACCTCCTCCCTCCCGGGGCTCCGGGTGCGAGCCCTAAGCTCCGCCCTCTTCTTCTCCGAGCGGAACGCCTCGCGATGACTCAGCCTCCGCGCCCGCGGGACGTCCGACAGCGCAGCGTAGTCCCGCCCGGACCGCCCCGCCCTCCCCCCCCCACTGCCACCGCCGCCACCCCCACCTCCTCCAGCCCCGCCCCCAGCCCCGCCACGGCCGTCCCAGCTCGGGGCTCCGCCGCTGGGCTCAGAGTCCAGGGAGCTCTGGGAGGAGCTGATGGCCGAGTAGCTGGGGGAGAGGAGGGAGGCGGGAAGGTCCGGGGAGGGGGAGGGTGGGGGGGTGGGGGTCGGGGGAGGAGGAGCCGTACCTGTGGAGGGGGGCTCCGCTGAATGAGGAGGAGGAGGTCAGAGGGAGGTGCTGCGAGGGCAGGGCCGCGGCCAGGGGGGCGGGGGGGTCCGTCTTGGTCTTCTCCAGGGAGAAGTAGCCGCTCTCCACCCGGGCCTTACGACCTCCCAGAGAGCTGCCGTCTAGGAACCACAATCACCAGAGGCAGAGTTGCTTTTATTACATCAATGTACGGATACAAAGAGTACAATTCTTGAGTTCAGGTTCAATTAGCCATTGGCATTGCGGCAGAAATACAAAAGCAATAATAGAATAAGCAGGATATAAACAACAGTCAACAATCAACAATAGCTGTACAAACAATAGCGTCAATAATAGTTCAGGAGCACACACACACGCACACATACACGCACACACACACACACACACACACTTCCTGGAGGTGTGTGTGTGTGTGTTAATGTGTGTGTGCGTGTGTGTTAATGTGTGTGTGTGTGTGTGTGTGTGCGTGTGTGTGTGTGCGTGTGTGTGTGCGTGTGTGTGTGTGAGTGCGTGTGTGTGTGTGAGTGCGTAGCCCCTGTCCTCACCCTCCCTGGCCAGGCTGGTCCCGGGGTGGGGTGTCTGGGCCAGCTGGCTGAGGCAGGAGGCGCTGCGGGAGCAGGGGACCGTGGCCCTGGTCCACCGGGCCTCCTCCTCCCAGACGCTGCCCCTGCTGGCCGGGAGGCGCTCTGGGCCCGCCAGGCTGCTGGAGAGGCAGGGCACGCTGCCCCCACCGCTGCTGCTGCTGGTCACTGTCACCTTGGCTGGCCCTGGCTCCTGGGGACAGGAGGGGAAGGGAGGGGGAGGGAGGAGATGGGAGAGAAGGGGGAGAGAGACACACAGAGAGACAGAGAGACACGCACACACACACACACACACACACACAGAGAGAGACACACACACACACAGAAAGACAGAGAGAGAAACACACACACAGAGACAGAGAGAAATAAAGAGAGCGAGAGAGACAGACACACATACACGCACACACAGAAACAGAGGGAGAGAGAGAGAGAGAGAGAGAGATTATCACAATGAGTCCAATCTCTATAAAGACAACAACTGTACGTGTGTATTTAGTACACGTCGTTCCACTGCTCTCCTGTCTGTCTGTCTGTCTGTCTGTCTGTCTGACAGGCAGGCAGACACACAGTCTGTCTGGCTTCACTAATGGAACACTTTAATCAACGTTAAGAGCAGACGGACACACAGACATGTCACCTTATCACAGTCACCTGTCAGACACTGGAGAGAGGCAGGGAGAGGGAGAGAGGGAGAGACAGACATAGAGAGAGGATAATAGAAGAGGGAGAGAGAGGGAGGTAGAGAGAAAGAGGGAGGGAGGTAGAGAAAGAGGGAGGGAGGTAGAGAAAGAGGGAGAGAGGTGGAGAGAGAGCGGTAGAGAGAGAGAGAGAAAGAGAGGGAGAGAGAGAGAGAGAGAAAGAGAGAAACAGACAGTCAGCTCAACAGAGAACAAAGGGTTCGTTGATGTGAGCTGGTCACACCTGGGTCGTCTGTTCTCTCCTTCTCTCTCTCCTAAAACAACAAGAAGACAAGAAACACTCTCTGTGGAGAGAGAGGGGGGGAGAGAGAGGGAGGTGACGACTCACACTCACACACTCAAGTCCTGCTCTGCTCTGACCATGTATAGATTAGCAGGTATAGTTAAACATGTATAGTTTAACATGTATAGTTTAACATGTATAGTTTAACAGATTAGCCTCTGGCAGTTTACATACAGTACATCCATAAACACATCAACGTGGGTCAATAACCACAATATCCATAACATCAACACAACATTCACAATGACCATGTACTTAATAATAATTACTAAGCATATTTTGCGGTTGATTCTTATAAATTCTTCCAAGCTTATTCCCATGATAGCAGGAGCAGAGAGGAGACCCAGAGAGACAGAGAGAGAGAGGACAGGTAGTGACTGGGAGACAAGCAAATAGACCCCACAGATTACCTCCAGCACACCTCTGTCAAACAGAACACACACACACACACACACACACACACACACACACACACACACACACACACACAGAGAGAGAGAGAGATTACACCCCAGAGAGAGACACACACATGGCCTGCGTCCACATTCATCCCCTGCGTCTGAATTGATTAGAATGGCAGATTATAGATTAAAGATTAGGGATTGAGATGATGGATTATGGATTGAAATGATGGATTTGCTTGGCTGGGCCGGGTGTGCTGGTGGTGGGGCGGGCTGGGTGTGTGGGGCGGCGGGGGCTCCCCGGGGGGGGGGGAGGGGGGGGGGTGTGGGGGCCCACCGCTGGGTGCTGGTAGGCAAACTGGCTAGTAGTCGCTCTATGTGTAGAGGGCTGCAAGGGAATTTTCCTGGCTACATAGTGTACAGGTTTTTACTTTTGCCTGCTTGCGGCTCTGTCAGTATTGATTGATTGATTGATTGATTGACTGAGAATGTTCATTATGTGAAGCGTATTGAGTTGCATCTTGTAAGAAATGCGCTATACAAATACAATTTGATTTGATTTGATTTGATTAGGCAGCAGGAGGCGGAGTTAACTCACTGCATGGCCGTTCACGCCTCCCACCGAGGGCCGGCGGCTGGGAGGAGTCACTCCGGCCTGCCAATCACACACAGCCATCTCAGTCAGGGGGCGGGGCTTATTAACAGATTCTAACCAATGACACAGAGCCTAGAGCTAAGGGGGTGTACCTTGGTTCATCCAATCAGGGCGACAGGACCCCTTGATAGTGCTACTCCTCGAGGTTACTGTCTGTCTGTCACATGTGTTTGATGCCATTCCTCATTCTGTTCCATGCGTTACAATGAGCCTGTCCACAAATGTCTACCTCCCCCGGCCTCCCCTGGTAACCAGTGATGGATAGATGGATGGACGCTAGGTGGAGCATGTTCTCTCTAACACAGGTCCCTGTAGTCAGGAGCAGCTTCACATCTCAATCATGTACTCTGGACAGCCTGCACACTCTATATGGCTCTATGGCTGGACAGACAGGCAGAGACAGACAGACAGACAGACAGACAGACAGTGACAGACAGCGACAGACAAACAGACAGAGCCAGGCAGAGACAGACAGACAGACAGACAGACAGAGAGACACAGACAGAGCCAGACAAACAGACAGAGCCAGGCAGAGACAGACAGACAGACAGACAGACAGAGAGACACAGACAGAGCCAGACAAACAGACAGAGCCAGGCAGAGACAGACAGACAGACAGACAGACAGACAGACAGACACAGACAGAGCCAGACAAACAGACAGAGACCAACGGACAGACAGAGTCTGGAAAAAGAGACCAGTATGGTTGTTATACGCACACATACGGCATCATGAACCAGAATCTCAAAGGAATGCTTCCAACATCTTGTGGAATCCATAAAAATCCTCCCAAATCCTACCCAGTATTAGTATAGTGTTCCTAATAAAGTGTCAGTAAGTGCATACATACCGACATTTCCTGGTGAATAAACATGATGAAATAAACCAGGCCAGACACATGAAGAGAGACAGAAGGTTCCCTGTGGCAGTGTCTCTCCCTCCCTCCTCCTGTCAGGTGGTGTTTGTCTAGGAGGGGGCGCCTCCCACAGGGCAAACAGGTGTTCCCTTCCTCAACACGCCCCAGGTGCTCCTCTCTGCCCAGGTATTTACCCAGCAGCCACTGTGTCCACAGTACATCAGGTCACAGCTGGAGAAGCTAACTGGTTAGCAGTGTTCGTTATTACTGAGAGGGCGGAGAAGCTAACTGGTTAGCAGTGTTCGTTATTACTGAGAGGGCGGAGAAGCTAACTGGTTAGCAGTGTTCGTTATTACTAAGAGGGTGGAGAAGCTAGTTAGCTGTGTTCTTGCTAGTTAGCCGTGCAGCTCTTAACACATCTATAACACATTTACATTTAAACCATTTAGCAGACGCTTTTATCCAACGCGACTTACAATCAGATATTACAGGGACAGTCTCCCTGGAGTAACTTTGGGCTAAGTGCCTTACTCAAGGGCACACTAGTGGTGGTGTTCCCCAAGTGGGATTTGAACTCTATAACACCGCACAGCCCTCTATAACAATGCTAGCAGCAGCTGATCTGAGACCTGCTATAGGAGCATCATCACTCTCTCTAGTCAACAAGGTTAATTATACGGCCCGGTCTGACTCACTGTTCCTTCCTGCCTGCCGCCTGTCAAGTGGCCACACCGGAATTACAATGGCTGTTTACTTAACGCACACGCACACGCACAGAGAGAGAGAGAGAGAGAGAGAGAGAGAGAGAGAGAGAGAGAGAGAGAGACACACACACAGACAGACAGACAAGTCTCTGTTTCCAGCTTCACCAAATGAGGCTGTTTAGAGGAGGGTCAATCTGGTGCATCTCTCTGCCCTCCAGGCCATTAGAGGACCCAGACAGACCTCCAGAACCGGTCCATTAGTAGGTTAGTTAATTAGTCAGCGTGACCTGACCCGACCCAAACACCACAGATCTGGCTCCACGTCAACTCCCACCAGGGAGAGAGGTATACCCCCGACCACATCCCTGACTGGGTGGTCTGACTGGGCCACTGGCCACACCACCACCACATCATTACTGCACCTTCACCCTGCTTTACACTTACCTACCAGAGAGGGACACACACACACACACACAGGGAGAGGGGGGGGGGAGACACACAGGGAAGGGGGGGGGAGAGAGACACACACAGAGGGAGAGGGGGGGGGAAAGAGGAAGAAGAGAGAGACAGAGAGAGAGGGGGGGGAGGGGGGAGACACACAGGGAGAGAGAGGGGAAAGAGGTGGAAGAGAGAGACAGAGATAGGACACGCATACACAGGGAGAGAGAGAGAGAAAGGGGAGAGAGGGAGAGAGAGAGACAGAGGGGGAGAGAGAGAGACGGGGAGAGAGAAAGAGAGGGAGAAAGAGACAGAGGGGGAGAGAGAGACAGAGGGGGAGAGAGTTAGGGAGAGAGAGACAGAGGGGGAGAGAGTCAGGGAGAGAGGGAGGGAGAGAGTCAACCCGCTGTGGTAAAAGCATAAACATGTACTGACATGGAACATTTGATGTGACTTCCCCCGGGGCCCAACCGTCTCCTGTTATCATCTAATAAGACCTTTAAACGCCACGATGACATCATACCCGCCACACGCACACATTCCATAAGGGCAGAGCGGTACGGCGGCATGGCCGCCACATGGCTGCTGCATCCAGGCGGACCAGGGGAGGCTGGCCGAGGTAGGGGGCGGAGAACGGGCTCATTAAATGTGAAAGCGCATACCAAACAGAAATCACTCAAACCATCCCTCTGAAGCCCTCTGCTTAAACTCGCTTTGAATCTTTAACTATCGTTATTGTTGTTTTTACTGACTGTGCTTTTGTTTGACTTTTTTTATGATCTATTACCATATGTATTGTACTGATTAGAGTACTGAGGAAAGCTCTATAAAACATAACTATGTTATTATTAGTATGGTAATGCATGGAATGGAATGAGGAATGGTATCAAACACACAGGCATTACAATGAGCCTTGTCCTCCGATTTCTACCTCCACCAGCCTCCCCTGAGGCCCGTCCACTGTACAATATGACCACGTGGAGCAGGACGGCAGTATCCGGATCCCTATTGGAGGAGAGGAGCTAGGGTACCGCCCCCAACTGCTACTGGCAGCCTATATTCATATGATTATTAATAACAGTCTAATGTGATTGGTCAGGGGAGAGGGGAGGAGCTACCTGCGGAGTGGGAGGCTCCACCTTCCGTTTCTTCTTCTGGTTCTGCTTGTTGGTCCGAGGGTAGACAGTCAGGGCCTCCTGCCACCTACACACACACACACACACACACACACACACACACACACACACACACACACAATAATAATAATTTGGGTTCACAGTAAAGCATTACATCAAATAACCCAAAATATAACAAAAGATCATAGAGATAGAGTCATGGATCCAGGCAGCACCGTCCTCAACACACACTTCCTGGTGAGTGACAGTCATTAAAACTGAAATTATCACACACACACACACACACACACACACACACACACAGGGCACACACACAGGACACACATACAGGGCACACACACAGGACACACACACACAGGGCACACTCACACAGGACACACACACAGGGCACAAACACAGGGCACACACACAGGGCACACACACAGGACACACACACAGGGCACTCACACAGGGCACACTCACACAGGACACACACAGGACACACACACAGGACACACACACAGGACACACACACAGGACACACACACAGGACACACACAGGGCACACACACAGGGCACACACACAGGGCACACACAGGGCACACACACAGGACACACACAGGGCACTCACACAGGACACACACAGGACACACACAGGACACACACACAGGACACACACACAGGGCACACACACAGGGCACACACACAGGGCACACACACAGGGCACACACACAGGGCACACATACAGGACACACACACACAGGACACACACACAGGGCACACACACAGGGCACACACACACAGGACACACACACAGGACACACACACAGGGCACACACACACAGGGCACACACACACAGGACACACACACAGGACACACACACAGGGCACACACACAGGGCACACACACACAGGGCACACACAGGGCACACACACACAGGGCACACACACACAGGACACACACACAGGACACACACACAGGGCACACACACAGGGCACACTCACACAGGGCACACATACAGGACACACACACACAGGACACACACACAGGGCACACACACAGGGCACACACACACAGGACACACACACAGGGCACACACACAGGGCACACACACAGGGCACACACACAGGGCACACTCACACAGGACACACACACAGGACACACACACAGGACACACACACAGGGCACGCACACAGGGCACACACACAGGGCACACACACAGGGCACACACACAGGACACACACACAGGGCACACACACAGGACACACACAGGACACACACACAGGACACAGACACAGGACACACACACAGGACACACACACAC
>NC_137681.1:20486560-20491560 GCF_963989245.1 Nansenia antarctica | reverse complement strand
CTGGGAGGACCCAAGAAGAACACGAGTGTGTGTGTGTGTGTGTGTGTGTGTGTGTGTGTGTGTGTGTGTGTGTGTGTGTGTGTATGTGTGTGTGTGTGTGTGTGTGTGCGGATATAAAACGTAGTTATTTGGAGACAGTAGTGTTTTGTACAGAACTAATGTAATGTATGTAACATGAGCTGCCAGAATAGCTCTCTCTTTCTCGTTCGCTTGTATTGAGGTTACAGTGGTTGTATTGGGGTTAGAGTGGTTGTATTGGGGTTAGAGTGGTTGTATTGAGGTTACAATGGTTGCATTGGGGTTAGAGTGGTTGTATTGTGGTTACAATGGTTGCATTGGGGTTAGAGTGGTTGTATTGGGGTTACAATGGTTGCATTGGGGTTAGAGTGGTTGTATTGGGGTTACAATGGTTGCATTGGGGTTAGAGTGGTTGCATTGGGGTTGGAGGCTGACTACAGCATGGACCACAGCAGCATTAACCCAGTAGAGGGGAATTGTGGGTATTCTCAGGGCTGTGCAACAGGAACAGTGACCCCACTGTAATCTCTGGCTGTTTACATTCCAGAAGATCGGTTCCTACTTGGAAACAGGGGAAAGGAAGGGCAGGGGTTAAACTTGGCTCTCACGCCCCCCCGCCTCCCCTCCTGCCTACCCCCCCCACCACAAGAACCTCCCCCTGCCTCCCCCAGCTCTGTACACAAACTACCACAGCTCGGGGAGGCTTACAACAGCCTTATCAACAGTACAAGCTCTAATCCACTTCTCACTCCTCTCTTTCAGTCCCTCATCCCCCCTTCTTTTCCCCTTCCTGTCCTCTACTATTACTCTCCCACACCCACTTCTCCCTCCCTCTATCACTCTCCTCTCTCCCCCTCTCTCTCCCCTCCTCCCTCTCTCTCCCCTCCTCTCCCCCCCTTGTTCCCAGGCTAGCAGCAGCTCTAATTGAGGGGGAGTCGGCTTCCACTTTGTCCCGCCACAGATCGCCTAGAGGCAACACACACACACACACACACACACACACGGGTGGGAGGGATGGGGTCAAAAGACAAAAGGGTTTTTGAAGCCAGTTAAAAATAGCTCTCAGTAAACAGTTTTGTGTGTGTGTGTGGGGGGGGGGGGGGTCTCACATGCGGGCAGCGGACAAATCATACATCATACACGCAGTCCGAGGCAGCCCCAGACACGTGGTACACGGTATACGTATGTATGACAACTAGCCCTGGAGGAGGCTGAACATGGGGCAGCTGTGGCGCAGGAGGTAGAGCCGTGCAAGAGCCGCGCAGGAGGTAGAGCCGCCGTCTAACGATTGCAAGGTTGGCAGAT
Organism: Nansenia antarctica; assembly: GCF_963989245.1. Lineage (NCBI taxonomy): Eukaryota > Metazoa > Chordata > Actinopteri > Argentiniformes > Microstomatidae > Nansenia > Nansenia antarctica. Next base: position 20,490,237 of record NC_137681.1, on the reverse strand, counting down.
CGGTGGTTCGAGCCCCGGTTGGCCACATGTCGAAGTGTCCTTGGGCAAGACACTGAACCCCAAATTGCTCCCAGTGAGCGGGCCGGCGCCTTGCATGGTAGCTTGCCGCCATTGGTGTGTGAATGTGTGTGTGAATGGGTGAATGAGAGGCCTTTGTAAAGCGCTTTGGACAAAGGCTATATGTAAGTGCAGTCCATTTACCATTTGAACATACGTCTGGCTTGTGAGTATCATTCAACAACACACCTGGGGAGGCTGGTGGAGGTAGAACACCAGAGGAGGCTAGGGCAGGTAGAACACCAGGGGAGGCTGGGGGAGGTAGAACACCAGGGGAGGCTGGGAGAGGTAGAACACCAGGGGAGGCTGGGGGAGGTAGAACACCAGGGGAGGCTGGTGGAGGTAGAACACCTGGGGAGGCTGGGGGAGGTAGAACACCAGGGGAGGCTAGGGGAGGTAGAACACCTGGGGAGGCTGGTGGAGGTAGAACACCAGGGGAGGCTGGTGGAGGTAGAACACCTGGGGAGGCTGGGGGAGGTAGAACACCTGGGGAGGCTGGGGGAGGTAGAACACCTGGGGAGGCTGGGGGAGGTAGAACACCTGGGGAGGCTGGGGGAGGTAGAAATGGGAGGACAGGTTCATTGTAACTTATGAAAGGGAATGAGGAACGGTATCAACAACACACACACACACACACACACACACACACACACACACACACACAGGCTCACCACCCCCACAGCATCAACAGAAGGGGCTCAAACCAAACACTGTGTGTGTGTGTGTGTGTGTGTGTGTGTGTGTGTGTGTGTGTGTGTGTGTGTGTGTGTGTGTGTGTGTGTGTGTGTGTGTGTGTGTGTGTGTGTGTGTGTGTGTGTACTTGTAACCTGACAGGCTGAATGGTTTCACCTGCAGGTGTAACACACACTAACAGAACATACCCTGAAACTAACCTAACATCAACCTATACACAACATCTATAAACCATTGTTGTATCAACTTACAGATACTTTCAAAAAGCAAATAGGATTGTGTGTGTGTGTGTGTGTGTGTGTGGTTTTAGAGTGGGTGTTGAGCTGTGATCTCTCTGTCCCTCTCTCCTCCCCCCCTCCCTCCCTCCCTCCCTCCAGGTCACAGAGAGGTCATCGGGAGGTAGGTGTTGCCACAGGGGGTCATTAGAGAGTGGGTGTGGAGTGCTGCGGCTCGCGCTGATGACATCATCAGGGTCTCAGCATGGCTGGAAAAGGGTCCCCTCACACCCACACACCTGCTTTCACCTCTGTGTGATGACGGGTGGCGCGCGTGTGTGTGTGTGTTCTTGTTTCTGATTGTACCTCATCACTGTGGAGGTCTACCATTAGCTGAACAACAGTGTGTGTGTTGTGTTCATCTGAGCTGAAGGTGAATCTTTCACAGTAACTTTTGGGAACATATCTCCTGGCCCCTCCCCCCACACCCTGGCCCCTCCCTCCAGACCCTGCCCCCTCCACCCACACTCTGGCCCCTCCCTCCAGACTCTGGCCCCTCCCTCCAGACCATGGCCCCTCCTCACACTCACTCTGTAGTGCTGAGTCATCACTCCTGTCTGAACCCCTGGGACACTTCTGACCCCGCAGCACCTGTTCTTGACACACACACACACACACACACACACACACACACACACACACACACTACAGTCGAGCACACGCACGCACGCGCGCACACACACACACACACACACACACACACACACACACACACACACACACACACAGTCAAGCTCATTCACTCACTCTCAGACACACATGTACAATCAAGCACTCTGTCAGGTGTGCGCACACACACACACACACACACACACACACACACACACACACAGTCAGAAACATCTGCAGCTTAGCACTAATAGGGACTTGACTTCCAATCTGTCTTGCAGGTCTGTCTGGTGAGGAGCTGCGCTAAGTACACACAGCACAGCTGACGTATTCAACCAACGCCTGCGTGAGGAAACCTCTGCTGTGCGGTAAAACACTGGAACCTACACTGCCACGACACAACGCATGTTTGAACATTATGTCATGTAGCAATTAATTAAACATACTGAATAGCCCTGAAGCTCCATTACGCAAGAGACAGAAGCAACAACAGAGAGAGAGAGAGAGAGAGAGAGAGAGAGAGAGAGAGAGAGAGAGAGAGAGAGAGAGAGAGAGAGAGAGAGAGAGAATCACCATGGTCAAACACTCAGAATCAACTCTCTCCGCTGAACAAAGAAACAACAAGGTGTTGCCAAGGTTACTCAAGCTACTCAGAATGACTTTCCCGTCAGGCGGCTCTTATGAAGCTGACATTCTGATAGGCTGAAGCATAGCGAAACTCATCCCTGTTTCTACCACAGGGATCAGCTGACTGTCTATGCTTCTTCAATGCTAAATCATGCTAACGCTAAGTCTATGCTACTTCAGTGCTAAACCTTGCTAACGCCAAGTCTTCTCTAACCCATTTAGCACTAAGATAATAAGATAATACAGTGAGCTACACTGTATGAAGGCCTATGCTTATGCTAACAACACAGCTGAGCTTCAGTTCTGCTGCTGAGTTCACCTTTCAAATGTAGGCCAACCATGCCCCTCCTTCCTCCCCCTCCCCCTCCCCCCTCCCTCGCTCTCTCCCTCTCGCCTCCTACTCACAGCAATCATTCTCCCTCTACCTAGTCTATTGTCTCTATTTCTTTCTCCTGCCACCCACTCTCTCTATCTCTCTCTCTCTCACTTACTCTCTAGTAACAAACTCACTCTCTCTCTCTCTCTCTTTCCACCCACTCTGCCTGCCTCCCCCCCCTGCCACCCACCAACCCACCCACTCTCTCTCTCCCTCCCTCCCTCTCTCTCTCTACTCACACATTCTCTCACTCACACTCTCTCTTTCGGTCTTGCAGATAACCTCTGTTCAAAGCTTCTCTTGCCCTCTGTCTAAGCGGTGGTGGTGGTGGGTGGGGGTGTGTGTGTATGTGTGTATGTGTGTGTGTGTATGTGTGGGGTGTGTGTGTGTGTGTGTGTGTGTGTGGGGCTCACTGGGTGTTCAGAGCCTCTGATCTCTGAGGCCTAAGCCCCAGCTAACCTACCCCCTCTCCAACACACACACACACACACACCCTAACAAACATAGCACTCCCTTTCGCTCGCTGGCTTACGCTCTCACACAAACACACACACACACCCACACACACACCCACACACACACCCACTCCCCCCAGGGCGATGCCACATCCTGCATCTGGGATCACAGCCCCCCAGGAGGACCACAGCCCATCTGGGCACGGTTAGGCCCGGGTTAGACCCTGGTTAGAGACCAGAGCTCCACACCACAGGGGCACCTTGTCATCTGCTAACCCCAGGGCCGTGCTCCCTGCCTGGGCTGTGCTGTGGCCCGCAGGCCCCGGGGCTCCAAAGACGGTTACTGCTCTGAAGGAAGAGGAGTGTTTCTGATACACAGCCTAGTCAGGGTTTAGTTCAGTTTACTCGGGCACGCACGCACATACATATACACACACACGCGAGATTTTAGAATATTAGACGATGTCAGAGACAGAGAAGTCTCTGATATCGTCTAATATTCTCAAATCTCTCGTGTGTGTGTGTGTGTGTATGTGCGTGCGTGCCCCGATGTCGGAGACTTCTTGATGTATTGTTATAGCTAGT
>NC_137681.1:20471560-20479060 GCF_963989245.1 Nansenia antarctica | reverse complement strand
AATACCTAAACAAACTAATTGGCTTATGTAACATCCTCCATCAATCCATCTGGATGCTGTGATGCTGGATGAACAAACACAACACTACTCTCCCTGTTTTACCAGACTATTCAGACTATTCAGACTATTCACAACCACAGCCACACTCCCTGTTTCACTAGACTATATTCACTAGACTATTCACTAGATTAGATTCAACTTTATTGTCATTGCAGAGTATAAGTACCAGACAACTAAAAACAGTTCAGCATCCAACCAGAAGTGCAAAGTGACAGTGATAGTGATAGGTAGCTACAGTATGGCAAGTACAGTACGTAGTTAGAGGTATAGTTTTGAGTCATGTACAGTTACGGTAGGCCTAGCTCAGGTAGCATCAGAGTATTTACAGCCCCAGCCATCCTCTCTGTTTCACTAGTCACTATTCTCAACCCCATAAAGCCATAGACATGCGCTGCAGTTCAGCCCTCTCTGCTCAAGCTGACAGCGTTTCCATCATATTCCACATGACCATGTGGACAGCAGCAGCTGACCTTACTGTGTGTGGATGTCAGTCAGCTGACCTGACTGTGTGTGGATGTCAGCTGACCCTAGCCTGTGTGAGTGTAGTCTGAGGTTTGGGTGTTCATACTGCACAGCTAGACCTCCTAAAGCAGGCTTTCCCAACCCTGGGGTCGTCGTGACCCCCAAGTGGGGTCACATGGAATTCAAATGGAGTGGCCTGAAATTTCGAGTAATTGATCAATATTACAATTATTATTAGCCTATTATGATAATACAAACGCCACACATAATTGAAAACAACTAAACGTAACCAACATTTTCGCTTCCCCTTGATTTTTCACAAATCAAGTTGTGATGACGTGACCAAGCTACGTGCATTCCCACACTCAAGCATTTAACAGTGTGCAAGGTTTGCAAGAAAATCAGAAAATACCAAAGAAAATGGAAAGATTCCTTCACCCACTGTGTCCCCCACAACATCTTCAAGTGAAACAGACATCAAAAACAGAAAATATGATGACACAACGTTTTCCAAAATGTCTGCTGATGTGTGTACCGAGAGAGTATGAAACCCAACAAGCTCAAGAGACATTCTGAGACAATACAACACGTAGGCAAACCAACATCTGTCAGTGAGCGAGCCTTGAGTTGAAAGCATCTTCTGAGGCGAGCTGTCTTGTTGCAACGGCTATGAAGCCACATACCATTCCTGAGACTTTGATATTGCCAGCTGCCATTGAAATGGTCAAAACGACGTGTGGGGATAAGGAGCATAAGGGGAGAAGCACAAAACACAGAAGACAAACCCACTGTCTGATCACACTGAACAACAGCTAGACGTTTCATTTTTCATCGTTTCATTTGGGTCATTGTTTGTTCAGCATTAACTTACAGCCTTGTAAATAAAAGCTCACCTGTCCTGTACCCTCCACTGGGAAAATAAACTGCTGACTTTGTGCACTAATCTGTGGCTCGTCCTGGCTATTCTACCTCCGGCTGCCGTCCACAATAATACATGACATAGCCTAAATGTGGTAAATACAAACTATTACATGATCGAAAACGAATTAATTTTAGCAAACAATTGTCTGTGTGTTGAATGTCTGGGGTCACGAGCCAAAGAAGCACTGACCTAAAGGTTCTAAAGGTTCACTCCCATCCACCATAAACATACCACATCTTTCATCACCATGTCGCCACACACACACACACGGATGGACAAACACACACACACACACACACACACACAGCCTGCATGTGTCCGTGTTCAAACAGACAGTGAGGTCTGAGTGCTGCTCTGCTGAAATATTGATACAGGAACCATCTTGGACCACAGCAGGGGGTCATTACAGGAGAACCACTGGCAGTAGGGCTGGGGGAGGGGGGGGGGCTTCTAGGGCTGTGGGGGTGATATAGGAATGGAATATAATAGTATGAGTAAAATAACGAGACAGAGAGACAGACAGACAGACAGACAGACAGACAGAGAGACCGAGAGACAGAGAGACAGAGAAACAGAGAGAGACCCTCACGTGAGCAGACGGGGGTGCCTTGGCGTGGTCTCCTGAGAGGAGATGGGCTGATACAGATGTAGGTCACAGTTTCCCCTTCAATGGTTAAACCAAGTCATTACTGTGTGTGTGCGTGTGTGCGTGTGCGTGTGTTCATTTCGTTTCACAACCCCCCCCCATTCCCTCCAACCATCATAATTACCATGTAATAACACACAGTAGGCTGGGTGTGTGTGTGTGTGTGGGGGGGGGGGTCCACATACTGAAGGAATGACAAGAACTCTCGCAGCAAAATATGTTTGGAATGAGATTTACAGATCTGAGGGATGTCACTGGAGAGGAGGACAGGTACAGGCTGTACACACAACTGGGCCCAACCAGACCATACTGGGCTGTACACACTACAGACCCCCACCATACTGGGCTTTACACACTACAGACCCCCACCATACTGGGCTTTACACACTACAGACCTCCACCATACTGGGCTGTACACACTACAGACCCCCACCATACTGGGCTGTACACACTACAGACCCCCACCATACTGGGCTTTACACACTACAGACCCCCACCATACTGGGCTGTACACACTACAGACCCCCACCATACTGGGCTGTACACACTACAGACCCCCACCATACGCACATTGTAAATGTTCTAGGGTCTGTCGTGCATGGAGGAATACAGCCTCAGATCTGACCATCATGGGTTAGATGTAACACTCTCCAGACCCCCCTTCCACACAAACACACACCCCCTCCTCCTCTCCTCTCCCACTCTCCAGACCCCAACCCCTCCCCCCCCCCCCCCCCCCACACACACACACACACACACACACACACACACTGTACACATAAGTGAAGGAATCACCCGTCACCTGTTCCAGAGGAACTCTCCATCTTTTCCTCCTTAGAGTGAGTGTGTGTGTGTGTGTGTGTGTGTGTGTGTGTGTGTGTGTGTGTGTGTGTGTGTGTGTGTGTGTGTGTGTGTGTGTGTGTGTGTGTGTGTGTTCTTGTCTACCAAACAGCCCATATAGCTCCTCTTAATCCCATTACCCCTAAACTGATTTTAACCAAAGTGTCCCTCCAGATTCAACAACTCAATGGTTTCTTTGAAAACTGTCCAGTGTCATAATCCAGTGACATGTGACGACTTGTCATGTCAGGGAGTCAAACTCATCTGTGCACCAATTAAGGGCATGATATTCCCTGGGGCTGACAGCTAATTACATCCAATTAACCCTAAACATGCACTACAGCACAGGCCTACAGCCTAGATATCGACAGAGATCCAGCACTGTGGACAATTATTGCACAATATCACCAAACACATACTTCATTCTGCAACTGGGGGGGGGGGGGGAGAGAGCTAGTCTGAAATAGTACCACTTACTAGGCGACAGAACCCGACGGCTCCGTAACCATTTACAATCACGACGAAACATACAGCTAGCCTATTTACCTGATTTAAATCCTCGTCGTTCAGTAAGTGCGACTCTCTCGGTTTGAAGCAATTCTGGCATTTGCTCTTGTTGAAGATGTTGGCTTGGAACTTCCGACACGGGTTGTCTTTGGAAGACATGGTGTCTGCAGGCGCCAGGTGCTGCCGGTCGGCCGGTGGGTAAATGACCACCGAGTCCTCCAGTCAGTCCCTTTCCAAACTGCGCACCTCTGCCTCTCTCCTTCCTCTCTGCTGGAGTCGTGGTTGTGGTCAATATCGGCCACACTAAACTAACAGCCTCCAGGTCCAATGTGCGCGTCAAAATGAAACAAACTCACTCTCGATATGGGAGGTCTGGAGGGGGGGGGGATCCAGAAAACTTCCTACGGTACCGAATAGCTTCGGTGCTTTGATCGCAGCCCGAAATCCACACCGTTAAAAGTGCAGCCGCAATCACAGCGTCTTTAGTCCACTTAAGTCCAACCTCTTACTTTGATACGCGCAATCTCCTTATCGCCCACTAATAAGAGACTAGGTCCTATTAACACCGGGCTAAGAGACTAGGTCGTATTAACACCGGGCTAAGAGACTAGGTCCTATTAACACCGGGCTAAGAGACTAGGTCCTACTGACACCGGGCTAAGAGACTAGGTCCTATTAACACCGGGCTAAGAGACTAGGTCGTACTAACACCGGGCTAAGAGACTAGGTCCTATTAACACCGGGCTAAGAGACTAGGTCCTATTAACACCGGGCTAAGAGACTAGGTCCTATTAACACCGGGCTAAGAGACTAGGTCCTATTAACACCGGGCTAAGAGACTAGGTCGTATTAACACCGGGCTAAGAGACTAGGTCCTATTAACACCGGGCTAAGAGACTAGGTCCTATTAACACCGGGCTAAGAGACTAGGTTGTATTAACACCGGGCTAAGAGACTAGGTCCTATTAACACCGGGCTAAGAGACTAGGTCGTACTAACACCGGGCTAAGAGACTAGGTCCTACTAACACCGGGTTAAGGGACTAGTGGTCCCACTAACACCGGGCTAAGGGACTAGTGGTCCCACTAACACCGGGCTAAGGGACTAGTGGTCCCACTAACACCGGGCTAAGGGACTAGTGGTCCCACTAACACCGGGCTAAGGGACTAGGTCGTGTCACAGAGCTTCATCGTGTTGTTGCGGAGGTGCCCCCCCTCCCACACAGCTGATGGTGATATCTATCTTGTGAGAACTTTTCGCTCCTAACTTCAATAGGCGGATTTATTTCTATATCAGAAAGTTGACAACGAAGTCGATCCGAATTCAGACTCCGGGGTTTTGTCTCCGGTTGTTTTGTTGTTTTCCTCCCGACAGTCGGTGGACGTTACAACACCGTTAGACAGGACAGGTGACATTAACACTCCGCCCGGCCTCGGGGTCCCGTACGGTCCCGTGCGCCTCCATAGGGGGGGACAGCCGTGGAGTTGCCGTGGAAACGCCTGTTTCTCAACTGAGGACTGACACTACGGAACGCTTGACGGTGACATATCCATCTGGTTTATTAACGCTGCTCGTTCGTCTCAAAGTAGTGAATCTCCCATGTTTCAGTTCAGGGTTGAGACGGATCCATCGCGGTAGGTCCCGTGCTGAACCGTACGCTGAACGGGCTGGTGTTTTCGTGGATAACCACCGGGAGAACCACCGGGAGCCAGTCGGTTGGAAACGGGAAGGCGGGGCTTGGAGAACGAGAGGGCTGTGACTGACAGCGACACGAACCAATGAGGGGGTAATGTGTACGCCCACTGCTGAGAGTACAATTGATGTGTGTCCAATAGAAAAAGATCAGAAAAGTCCTGCCAATGTATCGGAACAACGCGGATCAAGTTCGGTGGGCAGCTCAATGTCCCTGGCGTCAGGCTAATAAAGGGATAAACCACCGTTTGAGCCTCTAAAGTTGGTATACAGTCACAGTGTTCTGGAGTCATACCTGACTCTGACGTATGATGGTTATTACTTAGGCTACTGAATTCAACTCTGAGCTTCCGAACTCTGCTTCCATGTTCCAACAGCAAGCTTTCCTTTTCTGACAGTGGAGAATTATAATTATATGATGTGTTTCACTTCAGTTCAGTCGAGTGCAGCAGGGGCTTCAAAGAGGCCAAAAAGCCCCTCACCTGGACTCACCTGTGCGAATACGTGTCCTGGGGCGCCCCCGTGTGGTGTTGAGTGGAATGTACGATGAATCATTTTGTGGCATGATCAATAACTATAAGTGGTGTTATCTTTGACTAGATGATGATAAGAGATGATCAATGACAGTATTAATGCATTGCCTCAAAGCACGTTAGCATTCATTGTAATAAGTCATTTTCATTGATATGTGGTGCTGATGAAACACTTGTTTAATTTACTAGACTTTATTAAATCCATGATCACTTCACAGAAATGGAAGAAATGCAGAAATTCATAAACGGTTACCCTTATATAAAAACACAGAAAATAACAGGTAGGCCTATACGACTAAATGATATGACCCACAAGACAAACACATTTATGGGCAGTATAAAACAAATCATTCCCTTTTAGTCGGTCACACTGAGAACAGCAGCCATCTTCTGCAGAGTAACAACGAGCTAAAAACAAGCACTAGCCTCAACACTGAAGTCTCCATGACAACACTGTCTGTTGTGTTTCAAAGAAATGAACACTGAATGGATGAATTAACGGATGCTGCATACAGTAATATCCAACTGAGCGCTACTAAAAACATAACAATATATCTTGAAAATATGACATTGTCAACAAGTGATTGTTATTTCTGAAACATGAATCTTCCAACACTTCAATCATTATTGGTATCACAACAAAAAACATTTGAATACATATGCTTAGGGGGAAAAAATGTATCAAATTGATCAAAACATGATTCATTGATTGGTTAATAAGAGTGACTGCCTAAAGGGAGGGTCACAGTAGTAACAGTGGAATCCGAACAAGGCCAGAGAGGGTTTTAGACCCTAACAGACAGACAGAGAGGGTTTTAGACCCTAACAGACAGACAGAGAGGGTTTTAGACCCTAACAGACAGACAGAGAGGGTTTTAGACCCTAACACACAGGGTTTTAGACCCTAACACACAGGGTTTTAGACCCTAACACACAGGGTTTTAGACCCTAACACACAGGGTTTTAGACCCTAACACACAGGGTTTTAGACCCTAACACACAGACAGAGAGGGTTTTAGACCCTAACAGTCAGGTAGACAGATAGGGGTTTAAAACATGCATTGGTTTGTTCCTATCTGTAGTGTGAAGCAGTGGAGGCTGGTAGAGGTCATGAGGCCGTCCTCTGATCTCTACCTTCACCAGCCTCCCCTGGTGTGCTCCCTGGACCGTCCCTAACAGTATGGCACCTTTGCTGTTCCATCATTCATCCAGAACCCCCCTCTCCTGTGGGGACTGTGTGTGTGTGTGTGTGTGTGTGTGTGTGTGTGTGTGTGTGTGTGTGTGTGTGTGTGTGTGTGTGTGTGTGTGTGTGTGTGTGTGTGTGTGTGTGTGTGTGTGTGTGTGTGTGTGTGTGTGTGTGTGTGTGTGTGTGTGTGTGTGTGTGTGTGTGTGTGTGTGTGTGTGTGTGTGTGTGTGTGTGTGTGTGTGTGTGTGTGTGTGTGTGTGTGTGTGTGTGTGTGTGTGTGTGTGTGTGTGTGTGTGTGTGTGTGTGTGTGTGTGTGTGTGTGTGTGTGTGTGTGTGTGTGTGTGTGTGTGTGTGTGTGTGTGTGTGTGTGTGTGTGTGTGTGTGTGTGTGTGTGTGTGTGTGTGTGTGTGTGTGTGTGTGTGTGTGTGTGTGTGTGTGTGTGTGTGTGTGTGTGTGTGTGTGTGTGTGTGTGTGTGTGTGTGTGTGTGTGTGTGTGTGTGTGTGTGTGTGTGTGTGTGTGTGTGTGTGTGTGTGTGTGTGTGTGTGTGTGTGTGTGTGTGTGTGTGTGTGTGTGTGTGTGTGTGTGTGTGTGTGTGTGTGTGTGTGTGTGTGTGTGTGTGTGTGTGTGTGTGTGTGTGTGTGTGTGTGTGTG
>NC_137681.1:20389060-20464060 GCF_963989245.1 Nansenia antarctica | reverse complement strand
TAAGGTGCTGTAGTTAGTCCATATTGCGGGGGGGAGGGGGGGGGCATCCTGCTGGGGGCAGGGGCAGTTGCCTGGCTGTGGCCTAGGTGGTGTCATTCAGGTCACGGATGGCCTGGGGGAAGAAGCTGTTCTTGAGTCTCTCCGTGTTCGCCATGTGAGAGCGGTACCTTTTCCCTGACCGCAGCAGAGAGAACAGTCCATTATCAGGGTGGCTTGGGTCCTTCAGGATTCTCTTGGCCTTGGTCTTGCACCGCCTGGTGAAGATGTCCTGAAGGCGAGGGAGTGGTCCCCCTGTGGTGCGTTCGGCTGCCCGTACCACTCTCTGAAGGGCCTTGCGGTCCTGCATGGTGCTGTTCCCGTACCAAGCAGTGATGTTCCCCGTCAGGATGCTCTCGATTGTGCATTAGTAGAAACTCCGGAGAATCTGGCGGGACGCTCTGAATGTCTTCAGGCGTCTGAGGTGGTACAGTCTCTGTCGTGACTTCCCCACCACAGTGCCTATGTGTGTTGACCACACAAAGCTGCATCCTGTGTGTGTGTGTGTGTGTGTGTGTGTGTGTGGACTTGACCAGGAGGACTTGTGTTACCTGCTCTACCTGTGTCAGCTGGCTGATCATGAACAGCAGGTGACGGTGTTGCAGTGCGTCCTTGCCGCCATCTGCTGGGCCAATTAAGTTACTCTAAGTCAATGATCGTCCTATCGTGTGGACAGGCCTACATTGTTTTGGCTGGCGCCTTGTGAAGTATATAGTTTATCTTATAGTGGATAACAGAAAAATCGTGCAAATTATGATACAAGCATGAAATTTGGCTTAGTCAGGGATGAGGTAGAGCAACTGAGCAAGCTGTGCAAGGTTAACAACCTGCTGCTGAACAAGTCAAAGACCCAGGAAATCATCGTAGACTTCAGGAGGAAAAAGTCCGAGATCCAGCCCCTGCTCATCGACGGAGAGAGCGTGGAGAGAGTCTCAACCCTCCGATTCCTGGGGATGCACATGCGGGATGACCTGACCTGGAAGGACAACACAAAAGCCACCATCAAGAAGGCACAACAGCGGCTATACATCCTGAGAGTCCTCAGGAAGGAACACAGCAAGCAGGAGATACTGGTGACCTTCTACCGCGGCGCAGTGGAGAGCATCCTCACCTACGGCATCTGCAACTGGTTCTCCAGCTGCACAACCGCGGAGAGAAATGCGCTACAGAGAGTCGTGAGAACAGCACAGAAGATCACCGGCGCCCCCCTCCCCTCTCTGGAAGAGCTGTACAACACACGCTGTCTCAGGAAGGCCTCCAAGATCTCCAGGGACCCGACCCACCCTGGGTACGAACACTTTACCAGGCTGCCCTCGAAAAGGCGGTTCAGGACCTTGGCCGCAAGGACAAACAGACTGAAGAACAGCTTCTACCACAGGGCCGTCCAGGCCCTGAACACAGCAAAGACCTAGGTTCTGGGCCCTGGACAGTCTGTACGGATTGATGGCAGCTGCTGGACTGAAAAAATCAGGTGTAGTGCTGAGGCACAAATATGTACATTTCAAGCCTGCAAACTGCGACACTTTAAATAAATGTGCAATAACACTACTGTGCAATATGACAACCCTAGTCGTCTATCTGTACAGTATAGTATAGTGGATAGTGTACATAGCCTTTATTTATGTAAACCAGCTCCTTCCCTTCTTGTGATTTTTTTTTAAGTTTTTTTTTTTTCTTTCCTAACACCAGGGGAGCCACCCCTCCTAAATTTCGTTGTTTGGTACCTGTACTGTAGCAATGACAATAAAGACCATTCATTCATTCATTCATTCATTCATTCATTCATTCATTAGTCGTTCTCAAGGGCTTATTGATCAAATCTGCCATATTGGCCACTGGAAAATCCAATTTGGCGGCCATTTTTCAAGATGGCCACTAAATTGGCCTCCCGAAGTTGTTTTTTTCATATAAATGTGTGTAGTTGGCCGATATTAATGTTTTAAGAGATAGTTAGATAAATAAATACATCAAAAACAACAAAAAAAGATTGCCAATATAACTTTATTGGAAAAGTAACAAAAAAGAACACCAATATAACTGTATTGATTTGATTGTAAGTTTAAACTGCTGAAAGCCTGGCTGAGTGTTCAAAGTTGTGCTCCTCTAGCTGCTACTGGTCACATATGCAGCTGCAGAGTGATGTTCATGGGAGCCCTGAGTTAAAGCACTTGCATCTCCGGTTGCAACCTTTCTTACAGTAACACTTGGTCAGTTCCTGACAGCTGGCTGCAATTGGGGGTAATGTTGACCAACATATCTGCCATGTCTCTCCTTCCTGTGTCCACTCCCAGTCAGCAGGACTGCTGGTGTCTGGCATGGAGATGGTAGCCTGGCCCCAGATGATCCCAGCCTGATAAGCAGCACGCTTGGCTCTCTGAGGGCTGCCTGTGTTGGGGGAATTGAGTTGTACGACCTCTGCTTGCGGGCAAGGAGATCCATTTTGCTTCGTCCACACCAGTGGCTGCATCCACTGGAATCCATTGTACATTGGCTCCTTGGCCAAAGACAATCCACATGTTCTCAAGATCAAGGTCCTATAAGGATGGCAGTACAGATATTGCTATTACGAGGACGTCAGTGTCATTAGCCTTGATGATGAGGGGCTTGCTACCATCTGTTGTTGCATCCCTGGCATGTACAAATGTTTGTGTGTCAGCTTCTTCATGACAGCATAGAGCCACAGCATCCAGGGACCTCCTTGTGTTGCTAATGGCATCTTCTCCTTTTGTGACAATGACTGTGCTTGTCGTCTGTGCTTCATACATCTTCTCTGCAAGGAAGTGAAACAGCTCAGTCTTGTTGCTGTCATATCGAAGGAAGCTTTTCCAGTTATGTGGGGTCTTACTGGTTCCTGTCACTCTTTTTCTCATTCCTTGCCCCCTTTTCTGCCTTGCTTCAGATTTCAGACTTGACTTGGTTCTCATGCCAAGAATTCTTGCCACCAGATGGCTTTAAGACCTTAAAGAAAGAAACTGTGTTCTTCTTGATTGGATGATAGAATGAACATTAATCTTTGTTCTATAGCCCCTTCATGAATGACTGGAACTGCTCTTTGCCCCGCTGTGAATGTGTACCAATCATTTCGGCAAGAGCTGGGTCTGCAATGTTCTTCGTGTCTAGCGCTAGTAGGTCAGCTGACTCTTCTTGGAATGGGTTGCCCATCTCCTGCAATACTACAGAGAGCGCTTTCACCTTCTCAAAGACAGATCTCTGGCCACTCAGTTTCTGCTCATGATGTCTGCTGCTATTATTTGCATTTTTTACACCTGATGCAGCCTCGTATCCAGCTACTAGACGACTCACTTCGGGTCCAGCTACCATCCATCTACGAAGTGCTACCGGGTCTTCTGTCAATCCAATGGCTCCTCCATCACCTTTGATGACTGCATTGTGTTGCTCATGGGCTTGGTCAATCGCCAGGCCAGAGAATTCTCTTCTAGACTTGTGAACAACAAAGTTGCCCATGTGAAACTCCCTGGCCACTTCTGGATGTTGTTGCTCGAGGGACATCATGTCTCGGAGGTGAACTGGGATCCATCGTGCATAATTGACATTGTTGTTGGCAAAGAAGTATGGAACCAGTTCTGAGAGTGCTTCACAATACAGGTTGAAGTCTCCTTCACTGAATGAGCGGATCAGGGTGAAAATGGTGAGCTATGGGGCGCTTAGGTGGCGTAGCGGGTTAAGCGCTGACCATGTAACCGCAGGGTCCCCGGTTCGATTCCGGCTGGGGACATATACTGCATGTCATCCCTCCTCTCTCTCTCACCCATCCTTCCTGTCTAAATCTTCACTGTAACTGTCAATACAAATGAAAAATATGAGTGGGACTGCCCCACTCAGAAAAAATTACTTTAAAAAAGATAAGAAAATGGTGAGCTCCATGTCCAGCACCAGACTCCAGAACTGGGACTGTGGACTCTCTAGCCTCCGTTGTTCACACCAGTCTCCATAAATCGGTCGGGCGCTACATATAATCTGCAAAATCAAATCCAACAGGCTTGAAAACATAGGAATGTACACCAATATCATTCAAATCAACCAAATACACACATTTCTATGAAAAAAGCAAAATGGCCGCCATATTGGATTTTTCAAGTGGCCAATCGAGTCGATTTGGGGTCATCCCTATGTTCCCCGGGTCCTATGTTCCCCGGGTCCTATGTTCCCCGATTTCTTAGGAAAAAAAAAAAAAAGGGTTCTATGTTCCCCGCTTCCGAAAAAGGGTTCTATGTTCCCCGCTTGCGTGAGTTTTTTTTTTTTTTTTTTTTTTATTATTTAAAAAACAACATACACAAATACATAATCATATTTTTTTTTTTTTTTTTTTTTTTTTGAAAACAACATACGCAAATACATAATCATACTGTGGATTACTAATTGATAGACATTTACAGGAAATTGCAGGAACTATTATACATAGGAACAAAATGATTATATGTACAAAACCTTTTGTAGGTAGGACACTATTGGACCTCGGCCCAAATCTAGTACTGAAGCTGACCCCCCATGCTAAACCATTTGGAAGTACAGTATACTAGGACTCCAATTCAGACACACTGGGGGGCTGTCACAAATCTACTAACTCTAATCAGCCTGGTCTCACACGGCAGACGTCAGAATTCGACGTTTATGGACAAACGTCGAATTCTGACTTGAGATTGCATCCAAACGTCGAATTCCGATGTGACATTTGCATCCAAACGTCGAATTCCGACGTGACATTGGGGTAGCTCGTTCTGATAGGGCAGGGGTGCGCCTGTTATGTGCGCCTGTCGGGGCTTCTCTCGGGATTATTCCATTTTGAATTGGAAACCCTATGGTTACCCTAACCCTAACCCTAACCTTAACCCTAACCCTAACCCTAACCTTAACCCTTACCCTAACCCTAACCTTAACCCTAACCCTAACCCTAACCCTAACCCTAAATGTGGCCTAACTAATTAATGCAAGTGCAATTCAAATTGGAATAATCCTGAGAGAAGCCCCGACAGGCGCACATAACAGGTGCACCCCTGCGCTGGTGTTCTTTTAGGAATATAAGATTTTCAATTCCATCTCGAAAATGATCTATCTAGGGAGTTATATAAAATGCTGAGACAATACCATGACATTGATTATTACATAATATATATTATGTATATTGATACATATGATTATGTATTTGTGTATGTTGTTTTTTAAATTTCAGATTTCAGATTCAGATTCATTTATTTATTCAAGGGACAGTGCATATTAATAAAACAAAAATAAATTGTAAATACGCCAGAGTTAGCCCGAAAGCTAGTTTTCATCCGCAGTCCCTATGCCATGATGTTGTATACGGCTCCCTGGAGGAAAAAAGTACATTTAAAAGATAAAATATAGGTAGTCCTAGGCACAAAAAAGTAGACAGGACAAGCATTTAGCTTAAGGGCATAACATAGGGGGTTAAAAGAGCATACATTAATCATAGGCGGTTAAAAGGAGGGTACATATAAGCAGAGGGTTAAAAGAGCATACATTAATCATAGGCGGTTAAAGGGAGGGTACATATTCGGTAAGCAGACTAAAAGCAAGCAAGATATACGCACGGTAAGCAGACTAAAAACAAGCACACAGACTGTACAGGTAAGACATGTTAGGCAGTACACAGACAGGCGGTACACATGACATACAGGTATAGGACAGGACATTTCAATGTTGGCAGGTGTGTGTGTGTTGATCATCCACTGTTTTAGGTGCTTTCTAAATGATTTAAAGGTGCCTAATTCTTTAAGGTGCCCTAGAATCAGGTTCCATTCACGTGCCCCTCTAACTGACCAGGCAGGTTGTGGGATTTGCTTGTGACCAGCTTGTTATGCAGTAGTTGATGTGTGTGAAGATCATGGCGTGGACATACATGGTAGCTGCCTCTGTTGACATGTAGTCCCTTAAAAAGCGGAAGTTGGACAGATTGAACTTGACAATTTTACAGACCTTTTTGATATGTGCCTTAAAAGTGAGGTTGGAATCTAACAGCACCCCAAGATATTTGAACTCGTTCACAACTTGTAGTTGTTCCCCTGAGATAATGACATTATGCTTCTTCAGCAGAACGGTTTGTTTTGGTAAAAAACATGCTGACCGTCTTGGAAACATTAAGTTGGAGACGACAGTGGTTCAACCATGTAGTCACCTGAGCCATAGATTTGGTAAGTACAGCAGCTACCTCCGTCTTGGTCTGACCATGTACAAAATAGTACAGTGTCGTCAGCATACATTAGTGTATCAACCTCAGGACATTGATATTGATATTGACATTGATACATATGATTATGTATTTGTGTATGTATTTGTGTATGTTGTTTAAAAAAAAAAAAAAAAAAAACTGTATGATTATGTATTTGTGTATGTTGTTTTTTAAATAATAACAACAACAAAAAAAAAAAAAAACGGGGAACATAGAACAATTTTTCGGAAGCGGGGAAGCGGGGAACATAGAACCCGGGGAACATAGGACCCGGGGAACATAGGACCCGGGGAACATAGGCATGCTCCCGTAGATTTGATCTGAAATCCCTGGAGAACAAACACAACAAATGTCATTCATGCTTGTATCATCATTTGCACAATTCCTCCCAAATATTGATTTTATCCGCTCCACTATTAGCTCCATCTTTGACTAGAATTACATTTATACTTGCATCCTCTGTGGCTCAGTTGGTAGAGCATGAGAGCATAAGTTGTGGGTTTGATTCCCGCTGGGACTATAGCCTACTGAAAGATGTATGCAGTAGCACTCACTGCAATGTAAGTAGCTTTGGATAAAGGCGTCAGCTAAATGGCATATATTAAATGTAAATAAATCTACGGCTTAGTCACAGGTGGTTCAGCTTGGGTTAACACTGAAAATACAATATAATATAACCCATGAGATTTATAATGAGGAGAGCGAAATACGGAGCGCGCTTTGAAGTATGTCCCCGATAGCACTCCGTTGATGGTGATTCTTGTTGCCAGAAGTGAAGTCCCACATGGAGCGGTGTTGTCAGTTTGAAAGGCAAGTTCAAATGCGGCTAAAGAAGTGTCTGTCGTTTCAGTCCGCTGGCTTTGCGTTGTGAAAGGGGTTGAAAGATGTCTGTCCTGAAAAGAGCCCAGACATGGGAGATATCAGAATCTGAGGAGGGAGAAAGTGATACCGAGATCTCCAATACCAAACCCT
This sequence comes from Nansenia antarctica, assembly GCF_963989245.1. Classification (NCBI taxonomy): domain Eukaryota; kingdom Metazoa; phylum Chordata; class Actinopteri; order Argentiniformes; family Microstomatidae; genus Nansenia; species Nansenia antarctica. The sequence continues at coordinate 20,456,841 of NC_137681.1, read as the reverse complement.
CGATCAAACGCAGTCTCATCACCGAAACAGCTGCCGTCAAGATAGAAATCACCAAACAGGAAAATAGCGATGATGACAAAGACTGTGAGCCCGAAATAAATAGTTCAGCGACCCGAATCGAGTCGAGGAGTGAAGACCCCCTGGTGCCTCCGGGACGCGCTGGGTCCAGGACCCCCAGTCCGGGGAGAAAACGCCGTAGCAGAGAGGAGGTGGAGGCGGACAGACGGAGAGCAGAGGAGCGGAGAGAGGCCAGAGAGACACTGCGGAGGGAGAGGTACATAAGGAAAATAAGATGCTTCCAGACTGTATCCAGAGACTATTTCAAGTTAGACAGAGTAATTACGAACTCAGAGGAATATGTATGTTTATGAAAACAAAGATTAGAACAAATGCAAAACAAAGATGTATAACAGTTAAAGGAGTTAATTTATGGAATACTTTTGAAAAGGAAATGAAAATGTGTAGTACACTAAAAGGATTTTAAAAATTATTTTAAAATAAGATGATTAACAAGTATAAAACAGAGGTTTAAATATCGTTTTTGTTTGGTATTTTTTGAACTTTTTGTTGACATGCGTAAGTGAAAATTTGTTTATAAAAGTATCAATGTTTTGATTATGCATTCATGGGGGGACATGCATACATGTAACAAGGGTAGGCGCAATAAGCCACGGCTTCAGCCTACACCTTTTTGGTCCTAGTGTTATGAATTGTGACTGTGTACATTTTTAAAAATATATATCTGTATTGTGAATTGCATAGGGGACCAAAATAAACATTCTCAATCAATCAATCAATCAAAAAAAAAGGGCCAGAGAGAAGGAGGAGAAACGGCAAGAGCAGCAGCGGAGGAGAGAAGCGGCGGAGCGGCTGAAGAGCCTCCGACCCGAGAACTGTCTGAAGAGTCTCACTGTGTGTGTCGACCCAGGTGAGTACTGGTGTGGATGGGGGGGGGGACCAGGGTTCAGGTGGTTACTGGTGTGGATGTGGGGGGGGGGGGGACCAGGGTTCAGGTGATTACTGGTGTGGATGTGGGGGGGGGGGTGGGGGACCAGGGTTCAGGTGATTACTGGTGTGGATGTGGGGGGGGGGGACCAGGGTTCAGGTGATTACTGGTGTGGATGTGGGGGGGGCCAGGGTTCAGGCGGTTACTGGTGTGGATGTGGGGGGGGATTAGGAGGAGACCAGGGTTCAGGTGGTTACTGGTGTGGATGTGGACATGTGTGATGATCACGATGTCTCTCTCCTCTCCATCTTTCTCTCTCTCTCTCTCTCTCTCTCTCTCTCTCTCTCCCCCCCCCTCCCCAGCTCTGATCCAGGATGAGGGCTCAGACGTGTTGCTGGGGAGCCTGTCTGCGTTGGACTGGAGGTTGACTATTGAGACCCAGCAGGTCCCCCGCGGCATCACCTGGACCAGAGACCTCCCTCAGGTTGGTAGTGTGGCCTCCAGGGGAGGCTGGTGGAGGTAGAAATTGGAGGACGGGCTCATTGTAACCTGACATTGTGATGTGTTGTCAGGGAGAAGATAGCTATGGACCGCTGGAGGAGGACCAGGTGGTGGTGGTGTTGAGCCTCTCTGACTTCATGGACATGGCACTGTCAGTCAAACAGGTCAGACCCCCCACCCCCCTCTCTCTCTCCCTCTCTCACCCACTACTACTACACTCAGGTGTGTGAACATTCATGTGGTGTTTTCCCAGACTCTGCAGGGTGATGATGATGATGAAGAGTCAGGGCGGGTGTCGTTCCTGAAGCATCTTTCTGAGTGTCTGAACCGCAACGGCAAGACGGTGGTCTCTGTCCTGGTGATGGGGTCCCACTCAAACACATGGTCAGTGTGTCAGTGTGTGTGTGTGTGTGTATGTGTGTGTGTGTGTGTGTGTGTGTGTGTGTGTGTGTGTGTGTGTGTGAGAGTGTGAGAGAGTGTGAGTGTGAGTGTGTATGTGAGAGATATCTGTCTGTCGTGGAGTGGCTCCTGATATCAGTCATTAAAGGCCTACTGTAGGCTTTACAGTTTGTTTTCGTGTGTGTGTGTGTGTGTGTCACCAGGACTGGGGCTTGGACAATAAGATCTCAGTTGGGAATGACAGATGTGGACATTGAGGAGGTAAGAGTTCAGCTCCCCTGTGGTTCAGCTCTGCTAGGTCTGTGGTGTCTGTCTCTCTGCCTCTCTCTCTGCCTCTCTCTCTCTGCTTCTCTCTCTCTGCCTCTCTCTCTCTGCCTCTCTCTGCTTCTCTCTCTCTCTCTCTCTCTGCTTCTCTCTCTCTGCCTCTCTCTCTCTGCCTCTCTCTGCTTCTCTCTCTCTCTCTCTCTCTGCCTCTCTCTCTCTCTCTGCCTCTCTCCAGGTGTTTGTCTACCTGCAGCTCTACAGGAGTGTGTGTGTGTGTGTGTGTGTGTGTGTGTGTGTGTCCAGGTGTTGGTGTACCTGCAGCTGTACAGGAGTGTGTCTGTGGTGTTTCTGGATGGTTGGCAGGAAGTCAGCGACCATGTGTGTTCCGTCACCAAGTCCCTGTCCAAACGACCTTACAAGTAGGACCCTACTCTACTGTACTCTACTCTACTGTACTCTACCCTGCTCGACCCTACTGTACTCTACTGTACCCTACTCTACTTTACTGTACTTCATATCATTAGTCAATGAGAAGCTTCTCAATAAACTCATTTGTGTGTGTATGTGTGTGTGTGCGCGTGTGTTTGTGTCTCCTTCCCTCCCTCCAGACAGCTGACAGAGCAGGGGGATCTGCCGTTCTGTGTGTCGGGGTCGTGGGCCAGCGGCGTGCGTGTGGAGCGTGACGGGGCGGGCCTGGGCCAGGTGTGGAGCCGGCAGGTCCAGCAGCTCAACAGAGTCAGCCCTGCTGTGGCCACAGCCATCACCACCGCCTTCCCCTCACCACAGATGCTGCTGCAGGTACCCCTGGGTGGGGAGGGTAAGCTGGCCGAGGTAGACATGGGAGGACGGCCTCATTGTAATGCGGCGTTGTATAGTGTTTGATACCATTCCTCATTTCGTTCCGTGCATTACAATGAGCCAGGCCTCTGATTTCTACCTCCACCAGCCTCCCTTGTCGTGCTACCCTTACACCATGTGTCCCTGTCCTGTCCTGTCCTCCCCTGTACCCTCCTCTCCTGTCCTGTCCTCTCCTGTCCCTCCCGTCCCGTCCTCTCCTGTCCTGTCCCTTCATGTGTCCTGTCCTCTGCCCCCCCAGGCGTACGGGAGGATGGAGTCAGAGGAGGAGAGGAGGGGGCTGCTGGCTGGGCTCCAGGTGACCAGCGGAGGGAAGGAGAGACGGATCGGACCAGAGATCTCAGCCCGCGTCTATCGCTGCCTCACCGCACAAAACCCCGAACTGGTTCTGGACTAACCTAGACCATTCTGGAGTAATCTAGAACATTCTGGGTTGATCTAGACCATTCCGGACTGACGATTTGAAGAAGACTATTTATGACTTGATGTAGACTATTCTGGAGTAGCACAGACATTCTTGGACTATAGTGGACTAACAGATATAGACCGGGACTAATCTGGACTAAAGTGACCCTGCAACCTCTCCTTTCAAAAGCACTTGGTTGCTTGTTTACATGAGGGGACCTGAACGTGCACACAAGCTGAAGCTGTGGTCCTGGTGAACAGAACCTGCAGTAGTTTACATTTCATCTACCTGACCTTGTTATCAGTCAATGATAATAGAATATAAGTTGTACATAGAAATTAATAAATGATTTAATGTCTGTAATATATGATTCAATGTTTGTTGAGAATTTAAATCAAAGTTTTACAATTAATCTTCGACCTTTCTATTGGGGAATGTATGAGATGTCATGAAACTGTAATCCTTTATGAACTTTATTACATTTTAAGATCATTGCTTAAGGAAGAAATACTGTACACACACAGCATGAAAAATCAATTGATTGTACAATATGTAAAGCATGAATGAGATTATACAATAGTCATGAATTAGTGATTATATAATAGTCATTAATATTATACAACAGTCATTAATTAGTGAATAACTGCAAAGTTAGAAACCCAAACTGACAGATCTCCTCCAGTGCCATACGAGGCCATACGACGTGCCTGTGTTACGTCCTATTGCACGGTAAAAAAACACATTTACAAAACCTTAATAAAAAAAAAGCTCCTTCGCCGCCCCATAAGTATCACCATAGCAACATGTGTTTACATCTGTGGTTGCCAGGTCCACTCATGCTGATCTAGCTCCAGAGCTGCTGTTATTATGTCACCAAGTAGCTGATCTGGCAACCCGGCTACAGTCTCCGGGGTGATCCTGACTCCAGATCGTTGAAAATACTTATCTGTGCTTGCTTGCGTTAGCCTGGTGCAATTGAACCAATGGGAACAGTCCCAAAAGACTCAACAAACGCTCAAAGTATTTGAAAGAATTGTAATACTATTTGACCTAGGGCCGGTATGAATGCGATGAATAATGCACATTGTTCTAATTCTCTGCAGCCCATAGCTGGGGTGTCACCCAAGGTCAAACAGCGAGACACTGAGGACCTCAGCTCTGATCCTCTTAGCGATGTTCCAGTGCTGTCATGGCAACAGTAGAAAAGATGCAGAAAGTGGCAACTGAATCTAAGAGTGGGGGGGGGGGGGGGGGGGGCTAGGGGGGTTCATGTCCAGCGACACCTCTTCCTCTGGTAATCTTCTGAGTCAGAGGAGCTGCCGTCAGAGTCACTGTCTGGCGTGGTGGGGGGGCAGGAGCTGTCTTGCAGGGTGGGCGGGCAGGGGCAGGACCTGCCTGGTGGGGTGGGGGGGCAGGAGCAGGGGGAGGAGGAGCAGGCACTCAGGTTGGACAGCAGGCTAGAACAGGGACAGGGGCTGGGGCTGGGGCTGGGGCTCACAGGGGCACAGAGGCTCGGGGCTGGGCTAGGCTCTGTAGGAAAGTCCCCAGGCTGCTCCAGGCCTTCGGAGGCCTGGTTGTTGAGGCTGAAGACCCAGCCCAGCTGAGTGTGGAGCAGGCTGCGGAGGCCGGGGGGCAGGGGCAGGGCGGTGAGGGGGTCTGGGCAGGCGGGGAGGTGCCGGCGCAGGCGGGTACAGCACAGGTACTGCAGGGAGGTGGGCGTGTAGCAGGCACGGATCACCTTCATGCTGCTCTTGGCCGCCGTGGAACACACCATGGGAAACAACTTCTTATTCTGCAACCTGGAGGCAGCCACACCTGGGGGTGGGGAGAGAGAAACACACAGGGTCAAGGATAGATCTAGAGCAAATGCAAATGCCACTGCAGCACTTCATGAGTTCGTAGAGAAAAACACTATGGCTGTGTCTCATTTACATTTGACATTTTTGGCATTTAGCAGACACCTTTATCCAAAGCGGCTTTACAGCAAATACATTTGTCTAAGTAAGTGAATCATCTATCCATCAGTCATCATAAGAAAAATGAATATATGCTAGGACCAGGGGCCATTGGCGATCACAATGCTAGAAGAAGGAAGAATTACTTTTAAATGTTTTTTTTTGTTTAGTTTATTTCTCAACCCAAAGGCTGCTGCCTCTACATCTCAAAGGTATTGTTATTGTCTGAAAATAACTGAAAAAGAATTTGATTAAGCCTGCGTTTGTAAATTCGCCAGAGTGCACAGTTCCAGTGTGTCAGTGATTCAGACCAAGTGATTTGATTGGACAAGAGGCATTCACGTGGACACTCCGGCGCTCTCAGAGCTAATTTACGAACGCGGCCTATGATTAGACTGATTTGAGAGACTCTAAGGTATCACACGTGTTCTCGCAACACTTGATTCTTGTTGCTAGGCTACAATACAGTGCGTAGCTAGCTAGCGAACTAGCGATTAGCAGTTACGAACACAAACTTTGTAGGCAATGCTATGCTACTAACTGAGTAGCTTGCTAGCAACAAGGAAACAAAATACATTTGGAGGGTGTATTTTCAAAAAGTAGTGTCTATTTATTTCAGGAATTGTAGTGGAAGAACTCCTCATATTCATTGTTCTCTGCCGTTTTTTTTTTTTTAGAACGTTAGCATTTCGCATTATGGGGTATCCTACCGGGGTCATCCCTATGTTCCCCGGGTCCTATGTTCCCCGGGTCCTATGTTCCCCTGTTTCTTAGCAAAAAAAAAAAAAAGGGTTCTATGTTCCCCTCTTCCGAAAACTTCCGAAAAAGGGTTCTATGTTCCCCGCTTCCGAAAAAGGGTTCTATGTTCCCCGCTTCCGTATATTCCCCGCCTGCCGTTGTGTCAAGCGACCCCAGGTGTCGTTATGTAGTACTGCATGTTTTTTTTTTTTTTTTTTTTTTTTTTTTAAACAACATACACAAATACATAATTATACTGTTAGTTTTTTTTTATTGTTTTTTTTTTTAAACAACATACACAAATACATAATCATACTGTGGATTACTATGTGTACAACATTATTATATGAACAAAATGATTATATGTACAAAACCTTTTGTAGGTAGGACACTATTGGACCTCGGCCCAAATCTAGTACTGAACCTGACCCCCCATGCTAAACCATTTGGAAGTACAGTATACTAGGACTCCAATTCAGACACACTGGGGGGCTGTCACAAATCTACTAACTCTAATCAGCCTGGTCTCACACGGCAGACGTCAGAATTCGACGTTGATGGACAAACATTAATCTGCTCTATTCATACATTAATCTGCTCTATTCAGACATTAATCTGCTCTATTCATACATTAATCTGCTCTATTCAGACATTAATCTGCTCTATTCAGACATTAATCTGCTCTATTCAGACATTAATCTGCTCTATTCAGACATCAATCTGCTCTATTCACACATTAATCTGCTCTATTCACACATTAATCTGCTCTATTCATACATTAATCTGCTCTATTCAGACATTAATCTGCTCTATTCAGACATTAATCTGCTCTATTCATACATTAATCTGCTCTATTCATACATTAATCTGCTCTATTCAGACATTAATCTGCTCTATTCACACATTAATGTCTTCACAAATGACCCAACTCTGATAGTCTTTATATCAAATCTGAGAATGAAATTCAGTATGCTAATTATAAAAGGGGTATGCTATTGATAATATGAATGAATGAATCAATGAATGGTCTTTATTGTCATTGATATAGTACTGGTTTACATAAATAAAGGCTATGTACACTATCCACTATACTATACTGTACAAATAAAACACTGTGCTGTACTCTATGCTATGCTATACCTATTCTAACATTTCCTATTCTCGGCAACCTTATGTACCCTAGGGTTGTCATATTGCACATAGTGTTATTGCACATTCATTTAAAGTGTCGCAGTTTGCAGGCTTGAAATGTACATATCATTGTAGCATGATATGCTAAATGTAGCATATCATTTAGATTGTTTTTAATGTATTGTTTTAGATAATTCATTATTTTAAAATATTATTTTCTTTAGATAAACAACTAAAATAAAAAATCTAAATTAGATGCTATTGATACTGCATAGAAACACATTGATATAATAGATAGATAGATAGATAGATAAATACTTTATTTATCCCCGTGGGGAAATTCATTTTGCCGCGCCACTCCACTAAAAACCACACATAACAACACAACACAACATAAAGGACAGACAACAACACTGGGCCAGCCATGTACAGTATATAAAAAACAGTGAGATCTGATATAAAAGTGGATTAAAAGGATGGCTATAGTTATTTATATTAAAATACTAAAAAAGTGATGATGGTGATTAAAATAAATAATAAATACAGATTCAGGAGCCTTGACCCCGACTGCTACTTTAGTTGCCATTGAACAGTCTTAGTGCAGCCGGGATAAATGATTTTTTATATCGCTCCGTCCGTTTCAGGGGACAATGTTGCACTCTGATATTTAGTGTGTCTCTGTTGCGTAACATCAGTCCAATCATGGGCGGGCACCGTGATTGAGAAAGGATTAAGAAAGGATTTAAAATTGTGAAAGGAGGAGACACAGAGGGGAAAATGTTCAATGTCAAAATGTTCATGCCAAACTAATAACATTTAGGGCCTGATTTACTAAGATCCCAAATAACGAATACTAATTGAAGTTCACACACAGGGGAAGTTGAGATATACTTGTTTTCGGCTATACTTCAAATAAGGCCCGCTATCTTCTACATTGGAAAGATCAACAATCCTCACTGCACACCGTTAGTAGATCAGCCTGCAGATGTAGAACCAGTTTGCACATTAATAGGCCATTAATAGGCTAATAAGTTATAATTCTGTATTTTTGTTCTAGCTTATCATCGTACTCTGAACGATGCTGTCCAAGTGCGCCATCCTTCACTTTGGAAATTCCTTCGGCACCTGAAGGATCAGCAAACGCTTGCAGAGGGTAAGCTGGGGATGGCAGACAGAGGCCACGCTCCCCCAACAAGGAGACGGAAGTGGAGGGAGTTGGAGGCCCGTCTACTGAGGCTGAAAGGACAGTACATGCAGGGCCTCAGAGATCTGGCTTCGTACTGGAGGGCTGTCAGCCGTAGCGTCCGTATGGGCTAGATTTCCACATTTATTTTGATAGCACTTTGGCCTATGTTGTTGTTATTATTATTGTTATTGGCCTAATTGTGTTATTGTTATTATTATTATTATTATTGTTATTGTTATTATTATGTTATTGTTATTGTTATTGGCCTAAATATTGCTATTGTTATTATGTTTGTTGCTGTTTGTTGCTGTGCCTGACTACTAAAACACTAGAGTGAAAGAGACTACATCTCTGTATGCCAGGATCCCCCGAGGATTTGATGTGTGAAAGAGGATGTGTCACACTCTATGTGCTACGGAAACTGGCTAGTTACTTAGGGATTATATTATGGGATATGTGACACTGTAACCTAGAGACACACTGCGCTGTTACGTGACGTCCTGCCAATGGGATGTACAGTATTGTCTCAGGTTGGCATTTTGATGCTTGGTCTTGGAAACAAACACCATGTTTGCACAAACATAGTTTTTTTGTTGTTGTTGTTGGTTGCAATAAAAGCCTCTATTTTGGATTGATATCTCTACTGTATTTATTTGATTCCGTTTGACCAAAATATAGAAAAAATATTTCTTTAATCCATGCATACAATTGCAAATGTTGGGCCGCTACCCACACGTTTAGCTGTGTTGCTCATTTCACAAATGCATGATCCTTACAAGTCATACCTCGTTGTAAAAGTGACTAATCAGCGGGTCATTCCACTAAAGGTGGATCAGTATAGCGGCGCTCAGGGAACTCGAGATTGGAAATCAAGCCTCAGGTGATTCCTCGAACGAGGATCAGCCTTGTGTCATCAGTGTTCACAGAAGACAGGCTTACAAATCTTCGATATGGGCGCGTGCACGCAGACATAAAAAGCCCTGAAGTGTCGATCTGTCGAAATGAAGATACTCCACTCTGCAGGGGTACTACATTTGCGCAGCATTCCGAATTATTGATTTTTATGAAGACGGAAAAATAAGATGTAAAATAGTGCAATACTGCCGCAATTAACAAGGCGAGGGGAATGGTTTGGCAAGAAATTGCTGACCGATTAAATGCGTAGGTCATACTAGCCCCAGTTATTGTTATATGTTCATATTTTAATAAATGAATATTACTACTGTGGTCAGTGGCGGCTGGTGCCCAAAATTTTGGGTGGGGCACAGCAGTGTGGCGGGGGGGTCCTCTTTCGCGCGCGCAGCGCGCGCGAATTTTTATTCGCGTGCACGAATTTTTTCGCGTGCACGCGCATAAAACACGCACTGGCATTACAACCACTGTATAATTTCAACTTTCACCCTTAAAATGACCGTGTGGGCCATGGAGAAGTTACCCTGTCAACTACAGACACTGAGGTGGAAGAGTGACCGGTCTATGGACGTCAGTACGGTCCAATACCCAGTGTCAGACAAGGAGGAAGTCTAGTCAACAAGGCTAGTACAGGCCTCACAGCTACACTCAGGTTAATAAAGGTAGCAGATGAATATGTGTACTATGTGTCTGTGTGACATGGCTACATCAATGAGCAGAGATGAATGCTGCAGTCAGTAGTACAGTAACTATCTATTTCATAGACACATGATGGATGATGAGGGAGAGTGATGGTGGTCAACACATCACAGCAGGTCAACACATTCAATGATGTATCACAACCAGACCATGTCAGAAACACAACCAGACCATGTCAGAAACACAACCAGACCATGTCAGAAACACAACCAGACCATGTCAGAAACACAACAATGCATTAGCTGAGTTAAAGAAAACCAACTCTTACCTTTGATGACAGAACATGAGCCGTGTTTACCCGTACCTCCGCCTTGCCCCGCGCATATTGCTATGAATAATTCGAAGATAGGTGCTTGCACGTTAGGTGCAAGGCTGCTTGGTTAACCCATTAGCGGGAACATTATTAGTTGCACAAAATAGGCTGATTTAATTGACCATGAACATCAGAGACAGACATTACGAATCTTCATTTAAAATACTCCGGAAGCCCGAAGTCCGGAAAACCGGAAGTCGGGAGTCCTCAGCATAATGCATTGTCTGCAATACAACCGGAGATTTCTTGGCCAGGGCGCACAAATGTGCGTCCCGTCCAAGAAATAGAGACAGCCAATTGGAGCGCTGCTACAGCTCACGTGTAAGCCAAAAGTATTCGTCCTGCCATAGACTTGCATTGACACGGCGCCCCGCGTTCTCTCCCTATGTATTTTAACAGTGAGTTTTACACACACACACACACACACACACACACACACACACACAGATAAAAATGTTTATTGTATTGGAGGATTTTTAATGAATGCTGATAGGCGCCGACAGAATATCAGCCGCATTTTGTGAATAAACAATGTTTATTTAAAAAAAAACGTTTACAAATCGCAACCAGGAAGTGAAGGTGGGGGCGGCGCCCCAGCGCCCTCTATCGGCCAGCCGCCACTGACTGTGGTGATATCCGCAGCAGGCTACAAACCGTCATATCGCTACAATGGCCTAGTGGTATTGACTGCTGCCATAGGATTTAATCGTCATTTTATATCAGTGGTTCGAATCCCTCTTCAGGCGCACTTTTTACTGCATTTCGTTGTCTGAATCTAATCTAAAATCTCATCTAAAAAAGTATTGTAGGCTATAAAATTATGGTGCAGGCTAATTTACAAGAACTGACACGATTACAATGGTGTTTGAAACCTTTGCATGAAATCTTCGGTTAAATGTAAAAAAAAAAAAAAATGAATGACTTAGTCAAGTCTCGAACTCGCAACCTTTGGAACTCCAGTCCGCAGCCTTAACCACTACGCTAGCATGACAGCAATGCAAGTTGTTTCTTTTTACACTCTTTTCTTTATTGATATATCGATTTATCTATCACACTTTCAAAATATCAAGTTATCTATCACACAATCAAACTATCTATCGATCGATCACACTTTCAAAATATCAAATTATCTATCTATCACACAGTCAAACGATCTAATCTATCTATCTCGTGTGAAGTGGGAACTAATATTTCCTAGGGAGGAACTATCGTTCGGGATGTAGTTTCCGCCTGTGAGCCTTTTTTGACGCGCGTCTCACTATAGCCTGTGTTTTCGATTTCGAAGACGTCACTCACTGTGCTACGAAAACTGGCTAGTTACTTAGGGATTATATTATGGGATATGTGACACTGTAACCTAGAGACACACTGCGCTGTTACGTGACGTCCTGCCAATGGGATGTACAGTATTGTCCCATAGGTTGGCATTTTGATGCTTGGTCTTGGAAACAAACACCATGTTTGCACAAACATAGTTTTTTTGTTGTTGTTGTTGGTTGCAATAAAAGCCTATATTTTGGATTGATATCTCTACTGTATTTATTTGATTTCGTTTGACAAAAATATAGAAAAAATATTTAATAATGTGTATATATATATATATATATATCACTGGTGTTCTTTTAGGAATATAAGATTTTCAATTCCATCTCGAAAATGATCTATCTAGGGAGTTATATAAAATGCTGAGACAATACTATGACATTCATTGTGTTCTTCATTATTTCCAAGTCATCTTAAGACCCCCCCCCCCAAAAAAAAAAAAAAAAAAAAAAAAAAAGTCAAACTCTCATGCAGTACCACATAACGACACATGAGGTCGCTTGACACAACGGCAGGCGGGGAACATAGGACCCTTTTTCGGAAGCGGGGAACATAGAACCCTTTTTCGGAAGCGGGGAACATAGAACCCTTTTTCGGAAGTGCGGAACAGGGGAACATAGGACCCGGGGAACATAGGACCCGGGGAACATAGGCATGCTCCCATCCTACCTACCAAAGGATGCCTGCCAAGGTACCTTTAAACTGGTCTTAATGAAGGCACAGTGTAACTGTCATAGTAAAGATGTTCTTATTTTCTTACTGTAAAAATATTCTTATTGTAATGTATTGTACATATTGAAATGTATATGTTATTGTTGTACAATTATGTGTTTATTTTGTTTATCTAAACGTGTACGTGTTGACGTCACCTCGCTGTTCACGTACCGTGGTCTCGCGATGAGACGGGATGTATATATATAACTCGTGTAGGCGTCTTCCGGCACTCATGAAGAGAAGTTTGATGTGTAAGACGGTGTTTAACTATTCTAGCTGCACCAGAGGTTCTGAGTAGAAGGCGCACACGGTATGTTGTTGTTTTGTTTGTCACTGTTTTACTGTGCATTTTGATTTAAAGTAATTTCTCACATGTATGTGAGGTCGGAATGCCGTGCTGACTGGTTTCAATGTGTAATTGGTGTTTGTTTCACTTCACAGTTTTTCACGATGTTTGTGTGTGTACGGTGTGCACACAAAATAAATAACATCAGTACAAGAATCGTGGGTTGCTTGTCTGTCTATCAGAAGAATACCAAACTGGAGCAGTTAAACACAGACACCTTCAGACTGGTCTTAATGACGGCACAGACACCTTTAGACTGGTCTTAATGAAGGCACAGACACCTTTAGACTGGTCTTAATGAAGGCACAGACACCTTCAGACTGGTCTTAATGAAGGCACAGACACCTTTAGACTGGTCTTAATGAAGGCACAGACACCTTTAGCCTGGTCTTAATGAAGGCACAGACACCTTCAAACTGGGCCTAATGAAGGCACAGACACCTTTAGACTGGTCTTAATGAAGGCACAGACACCTTTAGACTGGTCTTAATGAAGGCACAGACACCTTCAAACTGGGCCTAATGAAGGCACAGACACCTTTAGACTGGTCTTAATGAAGGCACAGACACCTTTAGCCTGGTCTTAATGAAGGCACAGACACCTTCAAACTGGGCCTAATGAAGGCACAGACACCTTTAGACTGGTCTTAATGAAGGCACAGACACCTTTAGACTGGTCTTAATGAAGGCACAGACACCTTTAGACTGGTCTTAATGAAGGCACAGACACCTTTAGACTGGTCTTAATGAAGGCACAGACACCTTTAGACTGGTCTTAATGAAGGCACAGACACCTTTAGACTGGTCTTAATGAAGGCACAGACACCTTTAGACTGGTCTTAATGAAGGCACAGACACCTTTAGACTGGTCTTAATGAAGGCACAGACCCCTTTAGACTGGTTTTAATGAAGGCACAGGTACCTTCTGAATGGGCCATGCCTACAAATGCAGATTGTAACTCCATCCCTTCAAACACCGCCTTAAAATGACAGTATCCTCCCTGACTGAGACACAGCCTACATGAGGACGACATGTACCTCTGGCTCCCACTAGCTGTAAGGTATCCTCACCTATGCGGCGGCGGTTCTTGTAGAAGGTGAGGGTGCCGTGCCAGGTGTCCAGGTGCAGCCCGATGATGGAGCCCTGGCTGAACCTGGAGGAGAAGGCCACCTTGGACCCCTTATGCTGCAGCTGACCTGGGGAGGGACACGCTCACACATGAGCTGAGGAACAGAAAGGAGGGTCTCTAGTCCTCTGTAACACACACACACACACACGGAGGTTACACACACACACACACACACACACACACAGAGGTTACACACACACACACACACACACACACACACACACACACACCTGTGTAGGAAAGCCCCCAGCTGTCCTCGTCTGAGCCCAGCATACTGCAGAAACTGTGTCTGTATTTCTCCAGGTTTACCTCCGCTGTTCCGATACCCACCATCTACACAGGGAACACCACACACACACACACACACACACACACCTCACAATCAGTGACATCACCTTCAATATTCATAACATCGCCGTGACGACGCGGTGGGAATCAACTCCTGTCAGCGCTGCCATGCCTACCATGTCGGTGCCGTAGACGGGCGAGGTCATCTTGATCTCCCAGAAGTGCTGCCCCTCCGCCAGCGCCTTGGTGCCGCGCACGGCGGCCGTGCCGCAGCTGTACTCGGCGTGGAAGCTCACCTTCCTGTCGTCACAGCTCAGGACCGCCCCCGGCGACCGGCCCCCCTCGTCCCACGCCCAGTCGAATCCTGCCAGGGAGAGAGAGAGGCGGAGTTAACGGGCGTCTGAGCCTCCCCTGTACTACACACACTGATCATGTCCCACAGTTGAACCCCTGGACGGGGAATCACTGTTAGCAGAGATAGACTTCTGTATAGTATACAGGCTACAGCACTTATACTATACATGCTACATACAAACACCACCAACACCTACACACACAGCTTAGCATAACACGCACACACACACACACACACACACACACACTGATCATGACTCACACCTTGTCAAACACACAGAAGCAGTGTTACCATAGCTACAACTAGTCTTATCTATACCTAGTTATCTAAAACCGTATCTTGCACCGTGTCAAAACCTGCCACCACACCTTACAGTGTAAACAGCAGGTATGCAGTACATCCATATATACCTTGACAAAACATTTCATGGGAGACATTCTACACATACAGGACGCATGCTCTATATAAACACTAACCATTGGGTTAGAGTTAGGGTTACCACACACACACACACACACACTCACCCTGGTCCTCCTCTCCACAGAGGCAGTGGCTGAGCGGCTGGAGGCCCTGCAGCAGAGCCCCGGGGCTGGGCTCCTCCTGGGGGTCGCAGAGGCAGAAGGACTCCCCCGTCACGGGCACCGTGTCTGGGACGGCGTCAGAGTCCACCACGGCCGGGAGGATGGCCAGGTGGTCCACCTCAGACTCCACCTCGCTGATCTGGGTAACACACAGGGGAGACACTAGGCTGGAGGAGGATGGAGAGACTTCCATGGTCCAGGGCTTAGCCTCTGAGAGCATAGCCAGGTAAGGGCCTCAATGCTGGGGGGAGGAGATCCAGGAGGAGTGGGTGTAGCTTAAACCCTCCTTAGCTGGTTGTACGAGCAGAGCTTGGATAAAGGCACGCCAACGCTGACTTGATCGGTTCAAAATACAAAATCAGGTTTCTTCCTTTCTCCAGAACTGTGCTTGCCGATGTCTCTTGTTCTTATGGAAGGTTCTGATGACTGTTGTATGGTTGTTCCACAAGCTGACGGATGGGCAATGTGAAGCCTCTCTGGGTCAACCTCGTCCCCAACAAACTGTCGACACCTCCGATTGGAGAGCTCACACCCGGTGCCAGCAGGTAAAAATAGAACCACGCCAAAAATACCACTGTGAACCCCTACACGGCCATTTTGAGAATGTTGGATCCCCCCATGGAAAAGTACTGGAAGTGAAATCCTCAATGGCCACGGCTTCTCCTGTTACTCCTTCCTCTCCTCTCACCCTGTTCCCCCTCTCTGCCCTCCTCCCTCCTTCTCTCTCCTCTCACCCTGTTCCCCCTCTCTGATCTCCTCTCTCCTTCCTCTTCTCTCTTTTTTTTCCTCTTTTTTTGTTGTAAACACATGGTGTTATGCTGAGTCAGACTGTTTTTCTTACCACAACTTGACTGTGTTGCATTTTATTTGCTGTGTTTGCTTTATTTATGCTTAACTGTTCAAAAGTCAAAAGTCTCTCTTTCTCACACACACTCTCTTTCTCTATCTCTCACTTCCCCACTCCCTTCATCTCTGCCTCTCTCTCTCTCTGTCTCTCCCCATCTCTCTCTCTCTCCACCCCTCTCTCCTCCTCTCTCTCTCTCTCGCTCTCTCTCTCTCTCTCTCTCTCTCTCTCTCTCTCTCTCTCTCTCTCTCTCTCTCTCTCTCTCTCTCTCTCTTTCTCCCACCCTCGCTCCCTCCCCCCATGCTCCCTCCCTCCCTCTCTCCCACACTCCCTCCCACATTCCTCCCTCCCTCCCTCACACCCACCCTCCCTCCCTCTGGTCTCACCTGAGTGCTCTCCTCGCTCCCCTCCTCGCTCTCTGACTCCGGAACCATCTCCATGACGACGGCCTCGCGGTGTTCCCCGGTCCAGGCGTAGTGGCGAGCGCGGTTGCCTCTCCTCAACATGGCTGCTCTGGGAGAGGAAACAGGAAACACACGTTGCTATAGCATCTGACAATTGACAGTCTGTCAGACCTACAGCCTGACTGCAATTACCACATCTCTGGAGATCAATGCACTACATTTAAGTTACAATTTAAATATATCTTCTTTTAATCATAGTTATTATGAATTAAATAATTCATTCTTATATCCCATTTCTATTCAGATGACTGAAAGATAGATAGGTAGATTGTCGACTACTTAACTGCTGTGACTAACTGCTGTGACTAACCTCTCTCTCTTTAACTAACGCCTCTGGTCTTTCCCTCTAACTACCCACTGTGACTAACCTCTCTCTCTAACTAGTCTCACTCTAACTAATACTGTGACTGGCCTCTCTCTAACTAACCTTTCTCTCTTTAACTAGTCTCTCTCTAACTAACGACCTACTGTGACTAACCTCTCTCTCTTTTACTAATCACTCTCTGAACTAGTCTCTTTCTTTAACTACCATAGTCTCTCTTTCTGTTAACTAATCTCTCTCTCTTTAACAAGTCTCTCTCTCCCTATAACTTCAGAATCAGAATCAGAACTTAATGTATTACATCCAAAGTACACAAGAATAAAAATCTTTGGCTTAGGTTCTTCAACATTTGCATTGCAGCAAGATACAAAATCACAATAATAGAGTAAAGTAAAATAAGTAAGTAACTTGTAGCCACTGTGCCTAACCAACCCCCCTCTGGGACAGGGATCACTATTCCACTGAAAACAACACCAACACAACATATCACACACTCAGAGACCCAGTTAGGATAAACTCTGGAACACACACACACACACACACACACACACACACACACACACACCACACACCACACACGTGCACACGCCCCACACACACACACACACACACACACACACACACACAAGCAGCAGGTGTGACCTTTAAACCCCACCTCCTAACCATGATATCATCTGACCCACTGACCGGGGAGGACCGTCATAAACATTATTAACTGGAGCACCTCCACCACCTCCCACTGCTGACACACACATACTGACATACTCACTAGGGCACAGGCACACACACACACACACACACAGATACACTCACTCTGGCACACACCTACACACTCACTAGGGCACACACACACACACACACACACACACACACACACACACACACACACACACTGACATACTCACTAGGGCACACACACACACACACACAATCTAGAATGTTATAATGCTATTATTTGCCATGCAACCAACTTGTCAGTCGATTGTTGTAATTTGGTATTATTGCTCTAGGCACAGCGACTATGGTCAGCCATAGTCGGCGCCCCTGGAGCAATTAGGGGTTAAGTGCCTTGCTCAAGAGCACATGCAAGGTCCCTCCTGAGGACGGGATCTGTGTCTTGACCTGAATATCTCGACCTTGCACATGACAACAGCTCAGCCTGCATGGTCAGGGTCAATCTCAATGTCACTCAATCAGCATAAAATAATCTCTCTAAATAACAGAATAATCATAACAGGACAAAGCCAAATATCTGTCTCTCTCTATCAACACACTGACGGTCACCTCTCCTGTGTGACTGGCCAGAGCACCTGATTCACTGACTATGCAGCATGGAACATTACACCTTCTTGTTTCCACACCACATGAAACACTGACGGTAAAACCGCCAAAACAAGACTGAGACTAGAAGACAAGGAAATCAAACAGACATGAAAACATGTTCAATCTTCAGCTTTGTTTCTGATGTTTTATGTCTCAAAAATAATAATAATCAGGTGCTCGAGTACAAGAACTGATGGCCTACATTCCTTCTATGGTGGGTTGCTATGGAGAACAGCCTGCCCTGCACCCTGTGACACGACCTGGCACCGTGAACACACGACAGACAGAGGAGGCGGTGACGTGTGATCCAGCGGGTGACGTGTGATCCAGCGGGTGACGTGTGATCCAGCGGGTCACTGCCACACGGTCAGATTAGCGCGTCTGCTGCTGCCGCTCACGTTCATAATGGAGCTTAGCCCACATCCTGACCTGCAGCACCGCCGTCAGCGATGGCACACAGACACAGGTCCGGAGATCAGGACCTCTGGGTGGACCTCAGAGACCTGGCTATCTCGTTAGGTTAGACTTCTTCCAACGGGGATGTTAGGTTGCCCATTGTCATCGCGTGTCGTGAAACACTTCTCCAAAACTCAACTAACCCCAACCCTGATTTAGTGAAATAAATTCAATAACAACGTTTTGCAATACTTCCACTAAGAGCGTTGCAGTAAACGTTTCTGTCTCAAATCAGGATTGTCCGCAATGCATAACCAAATAGCCTGGTTTATTGAACCTATTGCACTTTAGTTACATGTAACACAACACATACACTGTTAGTTCCTACATATCAATTACATAGTACAGTAAGTATATAAGTAGACTACTTGACAGTGTTTTTGTCATTTCATATAACTTCTTACAGGTATACAGTCACTTAAATTGTGGATAACATTAGTCAGTGGAGATGCATTGAAATGAGGAGCAATCATACAGTGATAGGACTCGATACAGTCTTTAGTTTGTATCTGATTGCATTATTGTTCCCCAGGCTGATTTAGAATAATAACACCTATTTATCAACAGTCATGTTGTGAAGTCAGACAGTGAAGACTACTCCACACACCTGAGGTCCGTCAAAAGATCAAATAAAAAGTATGTATCTCACAATCCCAGTGTAATCCAGAGAGAGTTGTGACAAGCATGCTCTTACCGTATAGACGTCTTCTTATGAACTATTTGTCATTCTTATGTAACTCATCCTCCATGCCAATGCTCCCAGGTCAGACTGACAGGTGCAGCGTGCTATCAGACAGGTGTGTGAGGACGGTGACCTACTTCTGTCTCTGCACGACGGACGTAAACAGTCCAGCGACACGCCCCCACCCAGCGCTGATTGGACAAGGCTGCTGCGTGGGGAGGAGTTTGCGTCCATGGGAATTTATTAACCTCCTCATGTATCTCCAAGTAGAGGAGAAATACAATAGTGACTTGAAGATATTGTCGGCAATAATAATATCACATTTTAAATGCCAAAACGTTTACTATTTACTATAATGTTTACTATTCTTTTGAAACTCTTGGGTGTAATGTTTACTGTTAAATGTGTATTGGTTATTTAATTTAGGTTTATTTGTAATTTCACTTGCTTTGGAAATGTAAACAATTGTCTTTGTCAATTAATCAGTTATTATTCTTATCTACTAATCATGTTCCTGAAGAGTTAAATGGCCATAAAATAGGCACATTTTCATAGTTTCATATCGTGTAATTTGTCTTGAGAAATGAGAACAAACTACAAACCTGAGACTTTCAACCCAGTGTCAACAAGTGTCCGGCGGGATTTAGATTGGTAGACGGGATTTAGATTGGTAGACGGGATTTAGATTGGTAGACGGGATTTAGATTGGTAGACGGGATTTGGATTGGTAGACGGGATTTAGATTGGTAGGCGGGATTTAGATTGGTAGGCGGGATTCTGGTAGCTTGAGTGGATAAGCGGTACTCATGTGACCGGAAGACCAGAAGTACCCGGAAGAGACCGGTCAATTCTCCAATTATCAACCGAGCTGACAAGCAAAGTGACCAAGAAAGGAGACATGGGAGACAGCAGTGGTACGTCCAGTTATCATGAATAAGCACAAGGTCTTCGTCTGGTAACAGTGTGCAGTGTTCAACATTAGGAAGGCTTACATTGAAATGGGAACGTTTCCGTTTAGTTAAATGAGAACGTTTCATGTCTTCCTCACACTCGAGCTACTGATAGATATGCATGTGTCTTCATCTAGAGAATGATAGTAGCTTGAGTGTCGTCATAGTATTATCTCTCTATGCTCTTCAGGCACGTAGGGAGGTCTTTTGTATGGATTTGTTTGAATGGATCCAGACCTCGTGTTCTTGTGATTGTGATTGTGTGTGTGTGTGTGTGTGTGTGTGTGTGTGTGTGTGTGTGTGTGTGTGTGTGTGTGTGTGTGTGTGTGTGTGTGTGTGTGTGACAGACAGTATGTGCGCCATCTAGTCAGGTTCCATTGAGTGACTGTTGTTGGATTCTACGCACTGTCATTCTCCCGTCTAAAGTCACCAGAACTGCTTGTTTAACAGGTGATTCATATCGCTGGGTACCAAAAGGGGGCCATCTTCTGTCAATGTCGGAATCGGGACAAATAGGGGTTTTTTGTTCTCTCTCACTATGTCACTTTGCGCCTGCTGGATTGTAAGCACATGTTTGAATGAGTTGGGATTGATAAACTCACTGACATATATGAATATCCGTGATCAGAGCTGTTGGGTAACTCAGCTGTGGGGCATGTGTGTCATTTGCCTTAGATCATGTCGTCGTGTTAACTCGCATCAAAAGTCACCAGAATTGCTCGTTTAACAGATTATTTGCATCATCTTCTCTGCGTCACAACATTTAAGACAGCGCCCCCTGGCGAGATCTACGTCCCTGCTGTCTTCTCTCCCCGTTGGAAGTGTGTCAGTGGCCCTTATCCCTGTCATCTATAAGTCACGTCGACCTTTCACCTTCATACAATGCACTTTCTGATAAAAACGTGACAACTTGGCATCTAGGCCAGCGGTGGCTATAGGCAGGGGGTTCTCCGCCCACCCAAACGTGTGTCTTGCCCACCCAATCAAAAGTTAAGAAAAAAAAATGTCTGGGGGGCGTGTTTGAATGTTTAATCTCTTATCTATTTAGCTGTTAAGCAACATAAAACCTTGGCATTTGACCTTTCTTGACAATACAAAGGTTCCAGCCGGCACAGCAATGAGTGGTTTCTGTATAACTAGCTAGCAGCTAGCCTACCTGTAACTATATATCATATACCAATGCCACTATATGGTCCTATGCAACTGTTCAAAACAACTCCTTTGGAGTTGAACTGTCTGAGGGGTTTATATTCTGGTTCTGTCTCCTCACAAGATAACATGTCCCAGGTCCAGCACGTGGTCCTGGTGCTGTCTGGGAAGGGTGGCGTGGGGAAGAGCACACTCACCACGGAACTGGCCCTGGCGCTCCGACACCTCGGCAAGAGGGTGAGTGGCTCCGAGTGTGTGTGTGTGTGTGTGTGTGTGTGTGTGTGTGTGTGTGTGTGTGTGTGTGCGCGCGCGTGTGCTGGTCTCTCTCTCTGTCTGTTTGTCTGTCAGTCTGTGTGTGTGTGTGCGTGTGCGTGTGCGTCTCTCTCTCTAACATGTGTCCCAATGTCAGGTGGGTATCCTGGACGTGGACCTGTGTGGGCCCAGTATCCCCCGCATGCTGAGTGTGGGCCGGCCGGAGGTGCACCAGTGTGACACAGGCTGGGTGCCGGTGTACACGGACGCCCTCCAGACCCTGGCCCTCATGTCCATCGGCTTCCTGCTGGACGACCCAGATGAGGCGGTGGTCTGGAGGGGGCCCAAGAAGTGTGGTGAGGCCTGCTCTGGTGGAAGACCACCCCTAGCCCACTAGTCCCTAGTCCCCTACCCTGACACCAACCCTTAGCCCCCTATCCTGATACCAAGCCCTAGCCCCCTAGCCCCTACTTTTTTGAGATGTCACACAACACAATGCTCTCTGTCCTCTCACACACCCTCCCTCACTCCTCTTCTCCCTCTCTCTTCCCACTTTTTCTCTCCTCTCTCCCCCCATCTCTTCGCTGTGTGGTCCCGCCCCAGCTCTGATTGGTCAGTTTGTGTCTGACGTGAAATGGGGCGAGCTGGACGTGCTGCTGGTGGACACGCCCCCTGGGACGTCAGACGAGCACATAGCCGTTCTGGAGAACCTGAGGAAGCACCACAAGGTGGACGGAGCCATACTGGTCACCACACCCCAGGTACTGGTTTATACTGGTTTATACTGGTCACCACACCCCAGGTACTGGTTTATACTGGTTTATACTGGTCACCACACCCCAGGTACTGGTTTATACTGGTCACCACACCCCAGGTACTGGTAATAACATTCTTACAAAACATATCTAATGTAATCACAGTATTGATTTGTTGATGCACCCTCTGTGTGTGTGTGTTTGTGTGTGTGTGTTTGTGTGTGTGTGTGTGTGTGTGTTAGGCCGTGTCGACGGGGGATGTGAGGAGGGAGATCACATTCTGTAAGAAGACGGGGTTGACCATCCTGGGGATCGTAGAGAACATGAGTGGCTTCGTCTGTCCACACTGCTCAGTCAGTACACACACACACACACACACACACACACACTGTTTATTGCTGTTATTGTTATTGTAACAACCTGTGTTCTGATTGGTTTGTTCAGGAATGCAGCAACATCTTCTCTAAGGGAGGAGGGGAAGATCTGGCCAAGCTGACAGGATCAGTGTTTCTAGGTAAGACACACACACACACACACACACATAATAATATACGCCATTTAGCTGACGCTTTTATCCAAAGCGACTTACATTGCAGTGAGTGCATACATTTTTCAGTATATAATTACTGAGCCACAGAGGACCACACACACACACACACACACACACACACACACACACACACACACACACACACACACACACACAGTAGGGGGTTTCACTGAGGTGCCTGGTATGTTCCACCAGTGGCCACTAGGTGTCACCCTGGTCTAACGATTCCCTGGGAAAGTGCTTGTCATCAGCAGGCATTTTACCTCTGAGCTGCTCTGGCAAAATGGTCGGTCAGGATGGGAAATGAGCTGCTTCTTCCCCAGCGTCTCAGAGATTATGTGTTTAGATGTAACCAGGGGGGGTCTGTTAGCCTGTTAGCCTGCTGGGGCCTGTTAGCCTGCTAGCCTCTTAGCCTGCTGGGGCCTGTTAGCCTGTTAGCCTGCTGGGTTAACATTAGCTGTTAACTAGATCATTAGCCTGGTCGATGTCAATCAGAGATAAATGAAGCAGCTAATGTGAAACACCCGGAGCGCTGGGAAGCCATGTTTAACCCACGCTGTGTCAGCTGCAAAGTGTGTGTGTCTGTCTGTCTGTCCCATGTCATCTTAAGGCCACTTGGTCTTTTCAGGTGCTGACCACTATCTATCTCTGTCTGTCTGTCTGTCCCATATCAGGTTCGGTGCCCCTGGACCCTCAGCTCAGTGCCTGTATCGAGGAAGGCAGAGACTTCATCCAGGCGTTTCCAGACAGCGCCACCTTCAGTTCCATCAACAGTATTACCCATAGCCTCCTCGCCAGCCTCATAACCACCTGATACTCACCATTCAGCTGTATCATAATAACCTCAATATCCACAACCTCAATATCTACAACCTGACAACTCACTATTAGAATGTATCTGCACACAATGAGGGAGGGAAGGAGAGAGAGAGAAGGGTGGGAGAGAGATGGGGGAGAGGGAGAGAGAGAGATTGCTCTCCTGCTCTGCTAGTGTGGTATAGTGACAGTAGAACTGTCTATTAGTGTGATTCTACCAGATACTCCCAGGCTCTAACACACACACACACACACACCTACACTGCGCACACACATATACACACACCTATACTGCGGAGCTGGATTCAGAGAGTAAACTTGTTGTTGCTGTTAAAATAGTTGAACTTCAGCGTTAAATGAGTCTCTGGATCCTCCAGTGAGGTGGTTCATCTCCTCTGCTGGCTGCTGTTGGCACCTGAGCAGCTGCCTGCTTACTCTACACGTTCCATTATTTAATGACTTTGATTAACCTAATTAGATCTCTGTTCCACACAGCTGACTACACCCGAAAATATGCAATTATCCCAACGCCAGTATATAGTGTACTGTGTACGCATGTCTGTGGCCCTGTCTAACTCACCAACTGACAAAGTATTCAGGAACACTCACCACCTAGAGTGCCAAGTGGCGTTAATTGCAGGGATTAAAGCAAAAAAAAATCTCCTGACTGAAAATTTGTTCAAGCCAAGTCATATTCTCATTTTAACCTCCACTATATGTTTGTATTTTATAACGTTAGCGTTTTAAGGGAAGAAGATTCTTTTGAACAGCTTTTCTATTGCCAGTTTGCTTTTATGTGATACGCTCGGCGGAGAGGGTGATTGGCTGCCCTTTGCCCCCCCTTGAGGCCCTGTTTAAAAGTAGGGCTTTGGGGAGGGCCAGGAAGATCATGGCTGACCCCGCACACCCAGGACACGGTCTCTTCGCCCCGCTCCCCTCAGGCAGGAGGGTGCGGTCCCTAAAAACTGTGAAGGCCCGACATACAAACAGCTTTTTCCCCACAGCCATCCGGCTCCTAAATGCCGCTGCCCCCCCCCCCCCCCCCCCCCCCCTGACCTGACCCCCTATCTATCTACCCTCCCTCCACCCCCACTGGACTGTCTGGATATGAACACTTGAACACTTGATCTCTGCACTTTATATTTATATTAATTATGACTCTTGCACTTCGATGTTGGTTTGCACTGTCTTGTCCTGTCTTGCACCTGTCCTGCTGTAAACCGTGCTCCATTGTTCCAAACCAAATTCCTAACATGTTTACATGTCATGGCAATAAAAGTCTTCTGATTCTGATTTATGTGATATCAATGCTGTTTTCAATTCATGAAATAAAATTGATACTTATTGCAAGGGTTGACTCTGACATACAAATAATCAGATAATGGGTGTGGCTTAGACAATTAGGGGGAGTGGCTTGTATGAAAGTGGGTGTGGCCTGTCGGTGGGGCCGAGCCGATTCGTAAAATATCTGAACCGTGTCTGTGGCACTTGTGGTTGCTGAGCTAAAGTCCTTTAACCTTCCTTTAACCACTAGGCCGGAAAAGCCTTCATTAAAGTGGGTGGCTGCTGCTGGCGTACGTTTGGGCCCAGGGAACGGGCATGGAAAGAGTCACAGTCACCAAACTCTACACACTCCTTGATTGTATCCCTACATTGTACCAAATCAACTTTCAGAGTCCTAGGCCATTCCTGGGAGGCCTTGCACGCGAGCTAGCGGGAACCTGTAGGGAGCTCTAATGCTTGATGTGAAGTGCCTAGTGTAAAAAGACATGTTCTCACACGTACAGGGGTACAGGGAGTACAACATGTTGCATTTTCATGCCATTAGGGTTAGGGCTTCCTAGGGTTAGAGATGCATTTGGACTTCTGGAGTACCTCCACTACTTTCAATGGGTTCTGAAGGTCTGAGAGCAAAGGGCTTTCTACCAGGGGTAACTAACCCTGGGTAGAACCTTGGGTTCAAATCTGGAGTGTGTGGGACCAAATGTGTAGATCAGGGACGTGCCGTCCATATAAGCAGGGTAAGCAGTGCTTACCCAACGAAAAAAGAAAAAAGGAAAATATTAAAATAAAAGTGCATGTAACCGTTTGTTTGTTTTCATTAAAAGAGTCGTATTTTAGGTCCCAGGGCAGCAGGAGTCATTCATTTTGACGTTGCATTTTTAGCGCCACCTGTAGGAGTAAAGTACTCCCTACTCTGCTTTGCATATAAGCACTCCGCTCTCTGCTTTCCCACGCGTACATTCGAATGCGTGAAAATGTCTTTTTTATTTTTTTCCGATGCCTCAACCCGCTGTTTAATGTGACCAGGGTAAGCATGCTTACAGCCAATCAGAGTAGGTCTTTCATTCCGATAAGAGCTACTGATTGGCTCTTATCACTTTCAAGTTCACTTAACATTTCACCTCTCGCCCGGCAGAATAGCTTATGCCAGCTAGCTCAAACGATCTAAATAATAATAATCAATAAGGATAACTTGCTTGATTTTGTGAATATGGACATTACTGTCAGCGACCTAAAGGGATTTCGTAGACTGGACTGGACTGGAAAAACACAACTACTGGCTAAAGGCCGCCCGGCCGCTCGCTCACCGATGTTCACACACAGAAAGGGAGAGTCGCCAGCGGCTACAGCAAGCCTGGTATGAGCGGTTTATATGATGTATATGATTCGCGAGGCTGGTGGCGATCTGTGCTTGTTTATATGGTTTGAGTACTTTGAGAGGGAGGGTCTGTGATGTGATGTCAAGTGCCTGTGTGACAAAGTGTGAAAAGAAAATGTGTTGTGTTTACTATGGAGGATGGAAACGGTGTGTGTCTGTGTTGTGCGTGTGTGCGATGTTGAAACTGGACGTGTAGATTTCAGTAGGTTGGCTACTTGAAAAGATCTTTGAACAATGAGCACCCCTGATATAGTCGAAACTGGCAACTGTTTTTTTTTTTTTTGGTAATCTGATCACAAAGTGACACTACAGTTTATTAGCGGGTTCTAGGGCATCAAAATTGCATTTCCTTGAAACTGCGTTCACTGATAGCGTGTATGTGTAATTACGTGTATTTCTATATCTTATGCTTACCCAATCTAAAAGCTCACGGCACGTGCCTGGTGTAGATGTGGTGAGCTAATGAAGCTCTTTGAGATTGAGATGAGAAAAGGGCGCTTGTCTCTTTAAGGCCAGGAGGGAGTTAGCGACTAGCGATGTTAGCTTAGCGCCAGTTTAACAGAAGTAACTTCACGTTTAACATGACTTCCCGTGGTCGTAGCGGGCTGGTTGACGGCTTAAAATGACCGTGGAGACCTGTAGACCTTATCTAGCCATAGTCTTGTGTTTCTACCCCGGGGCATAGCCGGTGTTATTCACGGACAAACACTCCGTAGTAGAGTGGTTCTAGTACACTGGACATATGTAGCCAATTGACGGAAATCCGTCGCGACTTGGAAAAAATTGACGGAAATCCGTCGTAGCGACGGAGAACTTTAATCCCTGCGTTAATTGGCACTTTGATTGGCTATAAAATGAGCCATTATAATTTATGCGTTTGTGGTAACTAAAGTCACCCGTGGCACTTTGGACTGTTGACAATTTGGGACTGCTCTAAGCATGGGATCTTGTTCCATCCATTCCCATCTGAATCCATGTGGAGAAAGTGGACAAGTCTGACCTGCAGGAGAAGGATGGAGACATGGGACACCACAGCCTTTCCTGTGAGGATCACGACTCCTTGCTGCCTCTCCTACATCCTCCACCCACAGCATTGGAGAGGATGGAAGGGGAGGGACTTAGATCTCCTCCTCCTCCTCCAATGCATTTTCAGTAGGATGAGGAGGGGATGAGAGGAGTCGTGTTCCTGACGAGAGAGAAGGCTCCAGTGCAGTAGATCTGTCTCTGCTGATGACACAATACAACAACCATTTCAAATGCTCTCAAAACCGTCATCTAATCCACTGAGATGCATTTAATTTTGTGATTTCAGTAATTGTTATCAAATGTATCATGTTCTGCCATGAGTGAGCTGCAACTATTGTTTATTGTATAATAAAAAAGCTTTTTTAAATCATGGACTTGTGGTTGTGTATGATGTTGAACCTGACAGGGAACATGTGGTTGTGTATGATGTTGAATCTGGCAGGGACCGCTGAGCTCCCTGGCTAACTCACTTACACTGATCTGTAAACTGATCTGACTGGCTGTCTAAATGAGATAACGATCTGGTATGGTAAATTAAACCAGGGCCCCCGTTTCAGGACATAAGACACCTACGTGTTCTGGTATAACTAGATGTTAGAACTAACAGGCGATAGTCAAGGTAATTGACGACTAGACACTCCTGATATTATATATTCAAGTGTAGCTTTTAAAACATATTTATTATATGACATCAAGTTGGCTAGTTCAGGGCACAGTATTTAAAAACCTTTAGATAATTTTGTCGGATCGATGCCAAATTGATCTGATCCTGGATCGCAAAACCATCATTCTGATCCTGATGAAACGTTATTAAACACTGGTCACCTGTACATTAATCACTCAGGCCTCTTTTCCATCAACGAGAACCTAGTTGTAGTTCCGGGATGGTGCTAGTGCCGGTTCACAGTTGGTTCAACTTGCAAACCTTCTAAGAACCGGTTTGCTTTTCCACGGGCTAGAGAGCCACATCATTACGTCACTCGGTTCCTTGGCGGTGTGAAAGCCCTATCTGAGTTTTCCAGAGACCAGTTTTCAAGGCAGGTTATTTTGCTGTTGAAACGTGAAGAACTGGTTTGATATTAGGCATCGGCTCCGAACTGGCCCTCAAACTGCCTTGGTGGAAGAGAGGCCTTACACTAACGTAGCTAACTAGAACCCAGCTGGTCGTCAAGGTTTCAGACTGGCGTCACAATAGAAGATCTGCCGCTTCTTAACCTTTGACCCAAGTCCAAGCAGACAGTCAACTCCATGCATGTTTAATAGCATAAACGTGGCAAAGAAGCAGTGTTTATTCTGGCAGGCTTTTGTCACTTAGTCTTTAGAAAGATGCACACCAGTTCTAGTCACACCCAGTCACCTCCATCCTTCTTAGTTCATCACCCAGTCACCTCCATCCTTCTTAGTTCATCACCCAGTCACCTCCATCCTTCTTAGTTCTAGTCACCCAGTCACCTCCATCCTTCTTAGTTCTAGTCACCCAGTCACCTCCATCCTTCTTAGTTCTAGTCACCCAGTCACCTCCATCCTTCTTAGTTCTAGTCACCCAGTCACCTCCATCCTTCTTAGTTCTAGTCACCCAGTCACCTCCATCCTTCTTAGTTCTAGTCACCTCCATCCTTCTTAGTTCTAGTCACCTCCATCCTTCTTAGTTCTAGTCACCCAGTTCCTTCTTAGTTCTAGTCATCTCCATCCTTTAGTTCTAGTCACAACCAGTCACCTCCATCCTTCTAGTCACACCCAGTCACCTCCATCCTTCTTAGTTCTAGTCACCCAGTCACCTCCATCCTTCTTAGTTCTAGTCACCCAGTCACCTCCATCCTTCTTAGTTCTAGTCACCCAGTCACCTCCATCCTTCTTAGTTCCAGTCCACAAACACCGAAAACATTCCAATTCAGTTTCAGTCCACAAAAACATTTTAATCAGACAAACTCAACCTAAATGTTTTGGAGTTTTTGTAGACCAAACAACCACACTAAAATTCCTTCCGTCTTCAGCAACCAAAACTAGACCGGAACCAAGGACAGAAAAGACTAAACGTGACAATAACCAATGCGCATCTTCGTCAAAGACCAAGGGAACCAAGACTAAACAGCTAAAAAGCCTGCCAAAATGAACACTGTGATGAAGAGGGATGACACAGCTACAGGACGATGAAGATGAAGAAGTTGGAGAGAAGATGGTGGTTTTTGGAAATTACACTTGTGAGACCCAAACAGTGGGCACACACATCTTTAATGCAATCAAACAGCGGTACTACAGGAAACACTGACGGGTCTGAGAGGATGTTTCGCGTAATGATTAAAATACAGTTACACACATAACTCCCACTCGTCCACACACTAAAGGCAATCTTAATTTAACCAAGTAAACATACATCCAGAGGAATTCCAACCACTTACGTTTCACAATTAACCCACAGTGCATAAATCTATCTATATATAGATATTTATAATATGTATGTATGTCTGTATATATATATATATCATGGGGGGAATTAAAGACTGTTGCTCCATTTAAAACAGTTTCATGAACAATGCTTTTATAAATAAAAATCAGTGGAAAAAAGAAACAAGAATAACAAAGCTGCATACACATCTGATTTTTTCTTTTTCTTTACAAACAGATCCTCAACAACAAAGTGACTGACCCTCCCCGGAACAATCCAGGAAGTGAAGGCCTATTGGTCAGCTCTAGAAGACCAGCGATCAATCAGCAACCTGCGGGTGGGAGGAGTCTCCTCAAAGCTTGGCAGCACTGAGATCATCCCTCACCATGGAGGTAACGGGATGCTCTCCTAGACACAGACTAGCCCAGGTCCTGGACGCAGACTAAACCAGGTCCTGGACACAGACCATGTCCTGGGGGGTATTCCATCAACATCGCTAAAGGAAAATCCAGCCTTATTTGGATAAATCTCATGATTTACCAAAATAAGCGTAGATTTTTCTCTAGCGACGTTGATGGAATACCCCCCTGAACATAGATTAAGCCTTAAACCCGGGACTATACAGCATCTTCAGTGGAGATTCCCCATTGGGAGCGTGATTTGGTCCAGGACCAGGCTTAATGTGTGTTGGGTAAATAGCTGAAGGTGATCTAAGTGCTAAGAAGCTCTGGGGCCCCTCCCCCCGCATAGTCTGAAGGCCTGGAACCCACTGGGGGAGGGGGGGAATCTTCATACAATTGTTTAACACACACAGAACAGACAAATCACTACATTGCGCATTTACAAGAAGTTGACTATCAAATCGGGACAACTGTACACATTGTAGAGAGATAAGACCATATTTTTACGGAGCCATTTTTCATTATATAATTATTATATTCCACGTTCGTCACTTCATATTTTTTTTTCCTTTTTAAACTTTTAACTTTCTTTTTTTTTTTATGTCATGAAATTTTACTTTTTTTTCTGTTGTATTATTTGTTTTCTCCAGCAGCAACACAGAGAGGACAGATTTTGGTGAAGTTGTGGTTTATTTCGTGGAGAGGATGAGGGCCACGATGAGGCCGTAGAGCCCCAGGACCTCGGCGAAGATCAAGATGAGGATCATCCCCACGAACAGCCTGGGCTGCTGGGCGGTCCCCCTCACGCCTGCGTCCCCCACGATGCCGATGGCAAAGCCTGCTGCCAGCCCACTCAGCCCCACGCTCAGCCCTGCGCCCAGGTGGAGGAAACTCCTACAGGAGGGAGGAGAGGTTACTAAACAGCTCTGATAAGGACAGTATCAGAGACAGTTAGCACTGACAACATACATTCTTCCAACCCTCTGAGATCTATACAGGGGCTGGGGGCCAGGGAGGAGGGGCAAGGAAATAGAAAGGAGTGGCTAGGGAGGAAGGGCTAGGGAGGAAGAGCGCAGGGGCCAGGGAATAGGAAGGAGGGGCTAGGGAGGGGATCCAGGGTACTGGTAAGTGAATAAGGCCTGGGCTACATGGCGCCGGATTCGGTGAAGATTTTATATATCGTTTGCACATCACGGCTACAAGACTCCGCCGAATTCGGTGACGAGACGATAACGCTGGGAGGGTGTTTCCATATCGTTTTCGGAGTCGTGTGGTCGACAATTGGGTGCGTTTTTCGATAACGATGATGCGGACACCCACACATTATATGTATATATACCCACACACGTATTGTGGTTTACTTAACTGTTCAGCACTTGGTTACATTCAATGCATGACTTGTGCTATATAGGCTAAATAAAATTATGAAAGCGGCAAATAACAAGTGTGCACATCAAAGGTAAGAATTAGGCACATAACATCCATATGCTGTATAAATAAAGCGATTGATTGATGTATGTGCGCATTGCGTGCGAGTGCGACCCAAACATTCAGCGCAAGTCTTGTGCTATAAATAGCCTACACTTGATAAACCAGTGCTGTGATATTATTTCTCGTCTTAGAAACATCTTAGCAAGAGGCACTTCTAGCAATTATTATCAAGTTTATTATGCATCAGCTCTTTTTATACAACCTAAATTTACACAGATGAATAACATATACATGCCATATCTTGAATGCAGACGTAATGTAAGTGGAGAGAAGATCGATCGGGAGTTGACAATACTACTGAATGAATGAAAATGAATGAATTTCTATTATTTTACGGTACTGTCTCAATTATATTTGAATCATTTTCTGGGTCTACCAGTACACGCATGCCCAGTGTACCTGAATACGCGGTTCCATGTGGCCAGAGATTCTTTTGCACGACAATGAGAAAACGCTTGTGTGGCCAGAGATCGAAATAGCGTTTTGTCGTTGTGTAGAGGAGTATGTGTAGGGTGACATATGCAGCCTTTAAAGTGGTCAGGACTAGGGGCTGGGAGGGTTAGACAACTTTACATGTCTAGGGTCTAGAGGGCGGGTACGTACTTGTAGAGGGTGACCTTCTCGCTGATGTTGTTGGCGATCAGCACCGCTACCACCAGGCCGTAGATGGCGATGATACCAGCCATGACCACGGGGATGATGGACTTCATGATGAGCTCCGGCCTCATCACAGACATGGCGGCGATGCCTGTGCCACTCTTAGCCGTGCCATAGGCCGCTCCCAAAGCTAGAGGAGAGGAGGGGTGGAAGGGGTGGAGAGAGAGGAGAGAAGAGTTAGAAAAACATTGTAGTGTAGTAGACTACAGGTTTGGGCAACCTGAAGAGGAACTAAGAGGGAGGAAGGTCAGGTCACCACGCCAGCAGTTTCTGTTCCCTACGCAGGGCGCTGTGGCTACATCCAGGAAACTCCCACCCTCTGACACACTGGGCTGGTTTCACACACAAGGCTTAAGTATAATCCTAGACTAAAACGCATCTTCAATGGAGATTTGACATTGAAAGTGTGATTCAGTCTAGGACTAGATTTGAGTGTGAAACCGGCCCATGGTCATACCAGCTAGCCTACCTGTTCATACTAGCTTCCTGTGTTCCTCAAACCAGCCATTCTCTCAGCCACCGTTTCATCATCCTTCGCCTCAGAACGCATGCAGCCCATAGGGAATTATTGGGCTTTAACCCTTTCATTGCCTCAATTACACTGAATGTTTCTGGCTCTGACTGCAGTGTTATAAATCACTCAGTCCTTTCTCCTCTTCACTCTGTCCTCCCCCAATCTTTATCGCCTAACATCCCCCACATCCCACATCCCGCTCCCTCTCCTCCCTTCTGCTCCCAGGAAGTGTAACATCACAAAGACCATCTGCATAGGAAGGCTCCAATCTGCTGTTACAGTGGAGTTGCATCACTGAACACTCCCCAACCAGAACTATAGGACAGGAAGAGAATCTACAGAATCTACTTGACAGACAGAATCCTACGTCACACCTGATAAGACAGGAACAGAATCTGCCATCACAGCAGGCCTGCATCAGAGATGGACCAGAAGCACCTAATGTAATTGAGATGCTGCAGAATGCTGAGTCAGCAGGCTGCTGGCCAGGGCAGTGTGTGTGTGTGTGTGTGTGTGAGTGAG
Organism: Nansenia antarctica; assembly: GCF_963989245.1. NCBI lineage: Eukaryota > Metazoa > Chordata > Actinopteri > Argentiniformes > Microstomatidae > Nansenia > Nansenia antarctica. The sequence continues at coordinate 20,423,578 of NC_137681.1, read as the reverse complement.
TGCGAGTGTGACGACAGAGGGGGAGGGGAATTGGGGGAGTGCCAGTGACATCACAGAGGTCCCAGTCTGCAGGGGGAGAGCGTACAGAGAGAGCAGACCAACACCACTGTATAACGGAGGACGACAAAATAAATCAATACCTGTACTCGTCGAAAAGCCACTATGAATGCTTCACTAGCGTCTAAAAATAGACAACCTATTAAAATACTGACGTTGGAGTAAAGGCTCATGGGTGTGTTTAAAAATTAAACACCGTCTATTTGTGGAAATCAAGCTGCCAGTGCTGGACACGCCTCTCAAAAGAGCAGCCCATTGGACGACTGGCTGAGTTCTTTCAGTAGTGGAGGATCTTATTAGACAATGAAGTGTGGCTCCTGGGTAAAACAATCTATGATTAACGGACACACGGACACGCATGCGCACGGGCGCGTACACACACACACACACACACACACACACGTCAGAGCAGGGCGAGCGTGCTGTGAATCATAGGCAGGCTGGCTTGACGAGTTCCCCCACGTCAGCTGACAGCGTGTGCGTGTTCCATCACCTGCAGCCAGAGCACAGCAAACCAACCTGACAGCCCTGAGATGGCAGAGACCAACCAAAGCAGAGCATCTACTGAATTCTTTATTATATTCTCTCTCTCTCTCTCTCTCCGTCTGTCTGTCTGCCTCTCTCTCTCTCCCTGCCTGTCTGTCTGTCTTACAACATCCACCCACTCATCTCAGTGTGGTATCAGGACGTTGGACAAGGTCAGATCAAGTATAAATGGTGGGTAACACATTCATCTGTCTGGCAGCAACATTGGCGTTAGCCTCCATCTCCATAGCCTGTCTCAGTCAGGAGAGCTAACATGAGTTAGCCTCCATCTCCCTGGCCTGTCTCAGTCAGGAGAGCTAACATGAGTTAGCCTCCATCTCCCTGGCCTGTCTCAGTCAGGAGTGCTAACATGCGTTAGCCTCCATCTCCATAGCCAGTCTCATTCAGGAGTGCTAACATGCTAACAGGCCACAGCAGTTCAAACAGGAAGGAATCACCAGAAACAGAAAACGGTTAAGACTCTAAACCGTGTTAAATATTGACATCCTATACTGTGTGTGTTCTGCTGCTCTCAGCCTAGCAACAAGGCTTCCCCGGAGGGCTGATATACAGCCTCAGGGGCCCATGTGGAGTGACACCCTGTCCTTCCTCCCTCCATCCATCCCTCTCTGTGTGTGCATACAGCCTCAGGTCAATAGGGAGTGACAGCCTCCATCCATACACGTGTGTGTGTGTGTGTGTGTGTGTGTGTGTGTGTGTGTGAGTGTAGGCCTCCAGGTATGAAGGCAGTGTCTGTTGTCTGGAGTCTCTGGCCCCGTTTCAATACTCCAAAATGCATCCTTTCCTCCCTCCATCCCTCCCTCACCACTGACCTAACAGGACTGGCGGCAGCAGGCCTGCCCCTCTGTGGCTCTGACCCATCCTGACAGATCAGTGAACACAGCACAAGAAAGAGGGGATGAAGAAAGGAAGGAAAGACACATTTCTAAAGTGTGACAGATGGCACAAGGAGGAAGAGGCGTGGCCTAGCCAATCCTTAAATGTGCACATGGCAACCAGCCATAGGCCTCTACACCCCCCCCCCTCTCCATTTACTTATCATGACAACGATGGCATCAGTACAAGGTTAAATCACCACAGCCTTGTAAAGAAAAGTGGCTTTATCCTAGACAAGAGATCTTACGTTTAACCACCCCCTCGCTCTCTCTCTGACCTTGCCAACCATCCAGAGTTATAAACATATAGACATGTCTAAAACCAAGGAGCATATCACTCAACAAGACTAGTTTGCTTTCCCCTGAAATGTGATTATAAACCACAGCTAGGACTTGTATAGAACCACCAAATGTATTCCAGATCACTCCCCACCGAGAGTGCAGAGTGTTCCATGTGGTGTTTACCTAGCAACAACACTGTGATTGGCTACAAAATTAAGCACCATAATTCATGTATTTCTGGTGAATAAAGTCACCCGTAGATGAGTTAAGAGATCCTGGAGGGTGGACCTGTGTCACTACAGCATCCCACAAACCAAGAGTCTACACAAGAAAAACATAATAGTTTAATAAACAGCCATTCATAAAATAATCTCATCCATCTCCTTTCTATAAATATAAATCCTATGGATGGACGGTTCTGTGCATCCTTTAATCCAACACCCACGAAGACCCAGCATCCTCTCTGAGTGGAGGGGTTTGTTCTGATGACGACCTCCATCTTCCAGCGTAATGAGCCTCTCTGAACAGCTGGCACAGAGGCTCACGTACACAGCCGCGCCGCTACAGTCACCCTGCCTCTCCCTCTACTCTGTAGTACTACAACCCTGCCTCCCCCTCTACCCCCCCTCCCTCCTCCAGACCTACAGGACACCAGGGCCTAGACTGACACAGGGCGAGGACACTCAGACTGCATTCTGTAGGAGACACCAGCGCATTCTGTAGGAGACACCAGCGCATCCTGTAGGAGACACCAGCGCATTCTGTAGGAGACACCAGCGCATCCTGTAGGCGACAACAGCGCAATCTGCAAGTAGCACTTATGACAAAGTAGCCTACTCAAGAGAACCACGTCTAAACCTTGAAAGAGCAAGCAGAGACAAAGTTTCTAGTGGGGAAGAAACCTTGGGAGGAACCAGCCTCCAGGCAGTTCCAATTCTACAGATTAAGCACGTCCGTGTTCAAGGGTCGTGGTGGAGGCGTGCTGCAGGCAGAGACCCGGTGGTTTAATCCTAATCCCTGCTGAGGTAGAGCTCTCATTCCTTTATTCTCCACCAGGAATGTTCACTATGGACACGGCGCGCCCATGTGACCCTGCGCCCCGCAGACACACTATGGTGACGACAGCAGCACCCAACTGGCTGGGCTGGTCCAGGGGAACAGACGGAACATCAGGGTTTACTGTATTATTAATAGGAAAAGGCCTGGAAATAAATGGGCTATTTGGGAGAATTAGCCTGTTGAGGCTCAGGCTTCGCAATGAGGAGGTAAGATATCTGACATCTGGGTTCTGGACAGTCATTTCCTTCACACTAACGCAACTAAATGAGAGCTAGCCTGAGTAAATTGCGTATTAACTCTTTCAGAGCGGAGGATGAATGAAGTCGTCTGAATTGTCAACATTCGAGAGTGCCATGTGTGACTAGAAAGTCTAAATAACACTCTAGGTGGGGAGTGTTGCGTAATGCTTTGGCAGTTGGTGAGTTAAACCCCAACTGTCCCCTGATGATCCCTGCCACCAGCCTCTCCAGGGGTTTAACAAGGTAGTGGTCCGTACAGTAGGATAGTGTCATCTAAGTGTCTATAACTATCTAACTATCCAGCTGTGTCTCATCTAGGACTCTTCACACAAATATGGTGGGGCTACTTGTGGGTGAAGGGATGAAATACAGGGTCAAAGGGTCAAAGAAATCCATGTGACCGTCGTTAGAATAATGGCCTTCCCCCAGCCGGTCTATACACCATATAATATAGTGTTGACTTAATGGTAACACTGTCTACACAGTGTAACAACATACATCCTTCCATGTTTCTGTACCTGATCAACTCAGTGTAATGTCAATCATTAACCGTGACAGCAATTATTATAATTATAATAATGCTGTCTCCACCACTCCCAATGATACCTAACCACCAACTGTTGGTGATCAATGACAGGCTATTGATTTGGCTATTGCCTACTTCCCCCAGGCCATCAGGCTCATGAACAAGGCAAGCCCACTGCAGACAATTGACTATCAAGCACACCCCATGCATACAGACTACCTTAACCTTAAGCTCACAGCCATTGCAGGCATTTTATTACTAATGGCTAATTCATATCATGTCTTATTTGTCACTTATGTCAAAAGTATCACTTTTTTTATCTTGAATTATGCCTATTGCGTATTGCCTTATTGTCTTGTGCTGCAATGTCAGGAAGCAAAGCCTAAGAATCTAACTCTTTTACACTTGTGTAATGTGATGTAACAATACACTTCAAACACTTGAGGCTACTGCTAGAGACTACCGGTAGTAGCCTATGTTTGTTTTTTGATAGTTCATCTAGTCACTGCTCTACAAACTAGACTCTGCTCTCTCTGCTCTCTCTGGTAAGCCAACAAGTCTCACTAGGAGGCTCAATACCAGGGAGAAAGCATAAAGGGTGATTGGGAACTGAAATAATAACACATTCAGACACTACATTCCATGGAGAGAACAATACATAGATACATAAATCACAGTCAGTAAAACAACAATAAAGATAATTAAATATTAAAAGCTACAATAGGACATAAATCTAGGCTACAACAGAACTGCTGAAATGATGACAGAGTAAGCATGCCTGTGACTCATGTTTCACAGATTGGTCCACACATCACGTTTCAGTCGGCAACTCGGCATGCTCGGCTACTCTGCTACACGTAATCCTACTCTGCAACCTAAATCTACATGATGACAATCAAAATGGCATTTCTCACAAGAAAAAACAACTAACAGGATATTCACATTCACCCTATTTCTTCCTCAACCTCCCAGAGGGGGCGTGGCTCTGTGCATCTATGGCAGGCTCAGTGATGACATCACAAAATGCCACGGCAGGGCACCATTTCCTGTAAGTGACTTTCTTGTAAGACTCTTAATGCTGCTGGGTATGAATCATCAGTGTCCCAGTCTGTCCATCCCCTCTCCTCCCCGCTCTCTCCCTCTCCCCTGGGTGCCGCCACCACCACCAAGCCCTAGCCTCCCAGCTGGCTAATTCCCCCATCTGTCACTTATGGCTACCATCGCAGATCACGCCCACGGTTAGCCACAGGGGCTAGGCTAACGCTACCCATCAGAGCTTCCACACTGGCCAAGGCTAGCACTGTGCTAACATAGCAAACAGGGTGCAGGCTATGTTAGTTAGCCTCAAGCTAGCCTGAAGCTCGAGGCCCATCTCAGCACACTGCATCTAGGGGATGTGAGGTACAGACTCACCAGTCCTAACAACTTTACGCCTCGTCAGGTGAGCGGGAGTGATGACGTGATAACAGCGTGATTTAACCTGTGATGGCGGTGATTGAACCACAGGGCACAGTTCTCAGTGAGATGTGATAACAGCGTTGTTAAAACATGCTTGTTTGATACCGTTCCTCATTCCATGCTTTACAATGAGCACGTCCTCCGATTTCTACCTCCGTCAGCCTCCCCAGGTATACAAGCATGCTCATTGAGCAGCACTGTGTGCAGCAGGCAAAGACAGCAGCCCCCACCCCCCCTAGACAAACTAAGGCATTTAATTTGCAACAGACACCATATCCATACAGATATGAGTGGAAAAGGGGCTTGAGATTACTTATCAAACATGCTAGATGCAGCTGGACTCTTCGGGAACATTAGGTTAACTGGTTATTACTCATAACCATTTACTTCCCTAAAATGTAGTGTTGATTCACTGCTTCTGTTGTTCCAACCCAGTAGTGGGAAGTGTCTGTACCCCCCCCACCCCCACCACCACCACCACCCAGGGCCACCACTCACCACACAGGGTGTCTACAGGCATAGAGGTAGCTCCGCCACCAGCCACCACACAGGGACACTACAGGCATAGAGGTAGCTCCGCCACCAGCCACCACACAGGGACACTACAGGCATAGAGGTAGCTCCCCCACCACCCAGGGCCACCACCCACCACCCAGGGCCACCACCCACCACACAGGGACGCCACCCACCACTACAGGCATAGTGGTAGCTACATGTCAGAGGAGGCAAGAATCAGGCAGGCTCACAAAAAGTGCAGGGAATGGAATGAGGAATGCAGCACACACACTTATACCATTCCATGCATTAGAATGAGGCCATCTTCTGATTCCTGCCTCCACCGCGCCTCCCCCGTGCCCCCGACAGGCCCTCCAGACAGAGGCAGCATGACTACGATCGACAGGTCGGGGCTACGATAACGCTTAGCAGCATGTCGATTTCCCGTTACAATCTGCTTCAGTTCCACGCTCAGCTCTGCCTCATGTAAACCATACTATGATCAAAGATAACCAGAGTATTCAATTCATTGTATTTAAACTTCTGATTAAATCATCACATTAAGAAAAAAAATTTGCCCTGCTTCAAAGGTTAATCACACAGTCGTATAGATCATGTGACGATCTTGATCTTTGAACACTGGCACAACGGCGGTGATTGCTCCTCCGGGAAAAGCGTTTAGAAATACATTTAAATGGACCGAACTAGAGGTGGAAAACAAGAAAAAGTTTATATCCATCTCAATATGTCCCTGTTTCTGCATCCCTCTCCTCCCTCCTGATAGTTTCAACGACCCCTAGAATTCCAGGCCTTCACTGTCACATGACCGTCATCACGTCCCTGCAGACACAGCATAAACCAGGCCATACATGATCTAACCTAAGGAGTGTCCCCCGCTATGCACGGCTCTTCACACCTTCAAATAATTATACTAATAGGCTGCCATGTCACATGCAAAAAAAACTCTACAGCTGCTGAATGACATAATTTATAAGGTTAGTTTCCAACTGGAATTGTGTGTAAAGGCAGGGCAGGTAATGCTTCTCACAGCTGATTCCTGCCACCTACTCTGGACATTCCGAATCAGAAGACTAATCATGTGCTTGTCATGTGATCTCGTGTGATGCCATGCCTCCAAATGTCATTCTCTATCAAACAAGGAAGTCTTGAGCCGTCTTCTGCTGTAATATAATCCTCCAGGATGATCCAATACCCTACCCTACACGCCTCAGTGGGTTCACCAGCCTAGTTCTGTCCTCTGAAAACGACTCCTTCTGTTCTGGTCACCTCAATTCACACTATTCGCAAAGGCGCGTCATGGATGACCAACGACAGCCCTAATTGCCCAGCTGGTGTCAATAGCGTAACACAATACACGTCATTTGTCGTGTAACATAGACGACCAGTTACATAAGCGTACATCTCCATACACCACGATAATCAGGACCCACAGAGAAAAAATGTGCCACATCCTCTCCCCTTAAACCAACACGGAGTAGATGGCGCAGGTGTAAATCGCAGAATACGGTGTCAAGCTCAGAATGTCAACGTCGCAAAGACAAGACAGCCACTGACGCACTCGACTAACTTTAAATACATCCATATCATAGTATATTATTATATTACTCAATCACAGTTCAGATCATCTAGCCGCCTGGGTGTAGCTACTAGCCAACGTCCCCGGCTGCAGAAACACGATCCATCATGGCATCCCTTCCACCTCATCTCCAGCTAGCTTCGTTAGCTAAAGGCTAGACAGCTTTATAAACGCGGGGACAATTACAGTGGCTGAGTGAGAAAACAAATGAACGCAGGTTTTGGCTTCGGTCAAAGTACACGGTTACTAGGCAGAAGACCCACTATCCCACATCCACCGGCCGGCTGGGCTCAGTAGACCCCGCTGACAGGAGCGACAGCTCGGCTTGGGCTAGTTAGCTTAGCCCGCTAAAGGGCTAGCTGGGTCTCAGGCGGAGAGGCACCAAGGTTGGCCGTTCGCGCACATAACAAACCTACTGAACATTTGACAGATTACACACCCTGAACGGAAACAAACGGTTTAAAAGGTCAAACAATAAATAAACCCCCAAAATGTGTAAGTGGTAAATGTTGAACATGTAAAAGCGCATTGAAGGTGAGATAGTTACCGCTGAACACCATGGCCGCGGAGGCGCCCATCACCGCGAAGAACGGGGAGTACTCGGGGCTTTCGGACGACATTCTTGCTGCTCACACAATAAAAAAACTAAATATAATACAAAATGGCTATTGCTTATTGTTTCCTTATGTTCCCTTTAACGGCTCGCTTTAAACCTATCGAGGGCCACAGTCTTTCGTTGTAAATGGGTAAAGTGGGGAACGCTAAAGACCACCTCACTAGCAGTGTGCAAACGGACTAGTCACGACTCTCCGTCAGATAAATACCCGGCACAGCAGCGGCACAAAATGGCGACGCGGAAAATGTCACCTGACTGGACCATATGGATAGTACCATCACCGACTGTATGTAGGGGGGGGGCGCGAAGAAGTTGCTCTATTAAAAATGTACCGCTGGATAAAAAAATATACTTAAAATAAGAAATGATCTATTGTAATTGTGTTTTATGTAATGGGCGTAAAAGACAGTGATTTATCTACGCTTTCCTTCTTTTGTGTTTTGAAGGTCATCCCCCATTCTCAGTGTCATTTGGTGTAGTCCGCTGCAGGCTTTCCCTTTGATATCGAGGCATTCTCCCTCTCCTTCAGAAAGAGGATGAAATGATGGGGCAAGAGGGAGAAGGGTGTGGAATGGATGCTTGTGGTTTTAAAAGCCTTTCTCCTTGAAAATTTAGAGAAATAAATGTTTGTCAAATCCCATTATAGCAAATGTAATGAATTACATAACAGTGTAGGCTACATAATTGCATTTGAAAGAATGCAATTTGTATATGATCATTTTGCACATGGTAACAGTGACACCAGTCCAAAATGTACAAATCTGTCCATGAATTCTCACAAATTAATTTCAGCAATTTGCACCTTCATACGAGTGTGAGGGAGAGGGTGGTTACAGTTAGCTGTGGTATGCAGCAGGGATGTGGACTGGGAGTGTGAGAGACTGTGAGGTTGTGTGGGAGGGTGGGAGGGTGGGGGAGGGAGAATCCCCACTGTATAGCTCCCAGCAAGCGCAGAGAGAGAGGAGGGGGGGGAGGGAGAGAGATAGAGAAAAAGAGAGAGGGTGGAGGGAGGGAGAGAGAGAGAGATAGAGAAAAAGAGAGAGAGAGGGACAGAAGCATGTATGGGAGTGACGAAGTGCGTGAGTCAGAGAGAGATTGTGCAGTGTGTCCCCCTCCTCCTCCTCCTCCTCCTCCTCCTCCTCCTACTCCTCCTCCTCCTCCTCCTCCTCCTCCCCCCCCCCCTCTTCTCTCCATCCATCCCTCCATTTACCCCCTCTACAGCTCGTCCCAGGCAGACAGACAGGCAGGCAGGCAGAGAGACAGACAGACAGACAGATAGACATACAGACAGACAGACAGACAGGCAGGCAGACAGGCACCTGCGTATGCCTGCCGAGTCTCAGCCTCAGAAATACGCAGAACTCTGAAACAGATGATTGTGTGTTGTGTGTGTGTGTGTGTGTGTGTGTGTATGAATGTGAACATAAAGGTCATGCTAGAATGATCTTAGCTCTCTCTCTCTCTCTCTCTCTCGTTCTCTCACCGTGGCGACTAAGCGGTTATGGAATGTGATTATGGGATGTTTGAGGAGGCTGAAGGAGGAAGCCTCTCCATCATGGCTGGCTTGCTATGTTAGCGTTAGCGTTTGAGCACAAAATCCTCTTCACTTGTTACGACGACTCACCTGGGATTCATCCTCACCAGCCCTAGCTGTTACTGTACCCCCCCCCCCCCCTTACAAAACACTTATACGTAATCCTTCTGTACATACTGTAGATCGCCCCAGAGAAGTTGAAGTCCATTCATACACGGCAGTGTCCTCTATGAACAGACTGTGTGCGGATTGGTAAACATACAGGAAAGATCAGAGGGATACTTCTGTCCTTGAGTGCCACTGAGAGATATTTCAACATCCACACGAGCGTACCACTCAATAATGCATGACCCATACACACACACAGCCACATGCTCTGATAGTAGAGGCCAGCGGAGGCTGGTGGAGGTAGAAATCGGAGGACGGGCTTCCTGTCATTATGGAAACGGGGAACTCCTGAGAGAGGAAGTGACCAAGTGAGAGATCCTCACAAGGACATGACTCAAAATGACCAGCAGTCAGTGTCCCGACCACTATGTTGCTTACTTAATGTCTCCATGACAACCAGGCCTGGCGCCAGAACCAACACCTGGAGTGGGCTGGGGGGTAGCACTAGCAAGGCCGACGGGGGGTGGGGGATATGGGGTGGGGTGGGGTGTTGGGGTGGGGGGGGTGTGGGGCGGGGGGCTAGAGGTAGCAGTGGCAAGGCCAATGTCTTAACTTTTGATTAGGTTGGCAAGATGCACGTTGCCCACACCTGCCCATAGCCAGCCTGGCTGACAACCCCACCTCAAATCCACGAAATGTACAATCCATGTTTTTGAGATCGTAATCTTCTGTTCATGAAGAATTTGCAGGAAACTGACACCTGTTCTGGTCTGACAGATGCATCGTTTGGTCGATAAACCAGCGGCAAAAGATGGTCATATTTTACCGGCATGAGTGAAACAAGATACAGTATATGACACTACAGGATCAACGTCTGTCAGGTGGGTGGTTGGGAGGGAGGGAGGAAGGGAGGTAGGGAGGGAGAGAGAGAGGGGTTGGGTGCGGAGGGCCAAGTCTGTTTTTGTCCCTTTTTTGTTTATTTATGTTTAAAAATGATAATTGTTCACTGTTGTGTTTAACGTGTGTCCTATACTTGTTGTATCACGTATGTGATAAAAAAGCTTACTGTCTGTCTAGTCCCCACACTGGGTGTGGCTAAACCTGCTGAGGGTTACCTGCTCAGGTGAGTCTGTCAACAGGTCAGGTCTCCAGCTAGATGCCCCTGGGAGGATCTACCGTATATATAAAGGAAGGAAGCAGGAGAGCTAAGCTTCTCAGGTTTGGAATTAGGCCCACAAGAGCAAGACTAGGTGCTAGGTGTCAGAATGGGACCGCTCACTGCAGCCCTACACTCCCCCAGGGATGGACAAATCAATCCTTTCAAATCCTTTCACCGAATAATGTCCGCCTGCTCAAATCTAACAGATTTAATCCTAGAAGGTTGTGGATATTTCATCCATGCGTCTGACAGAGAGATATTTCATCTTCACGTTTTTGTTTTATCTGCACAGAAGCATTTCGGTCGATGGGGTTAGGGTGTCTGAGATCCAAGGAGTCTGAGATCCAAACACCAGAATCTTTATTTGTGATATAGATTTTTTTTAAATGAAAAACCCAAACACAAGACAGATTTGTGTTGCAATCCTTCAAAATCAACAGGCAGGCATCCATCAATTCATGTGTTAATCAAAAGCAGAAGCACACCAGTAACATTGTTCTCTCTCTCTCTCTCTCTCTCTCTCTCTCTCTCTCTCTCTCTCTCTCTCTCTCTCTCTCTCTCTCTCTCTCTCTCTCTCTCTCTCTCTCTCTCTCTCTCTCTCTCTCTCTCTCTCTCTCTCTCTCTCTCTCTCTCTCTCTCTCTCTCTCTCTCTCTCTCTCTCTCTCTCTCTCTCTCTCTCTCTCTCTCTCTCTCTCTCTCTCTCTCTCTCTCTCTCTCTCTCTCTCTCTCTCTCTCTCTCTCTCTCTCTCTCTCTAAGCCAAAACAATATCTGGCCGTCCAGACCCTCTTTGTTTGAAAAGATAATCCCTCATCCTCTAGTCTATAGGAGAGGGGGCTAGGCTGGGCTGGACACACACACACCAAACACACGCACACCAAACACACGCACGCACACGCACACGCACACACACACACACACACACACACACACACACACACACACACACACACACACACACACACACACACACACAGACACACACACACACACACACACACACACACACACACAACACAACACACACACGCTCACTCACTCAGTGTAGGGTTTAACACATAAGCATCTTACTGTTTACGGCAGGAAACGTTGATTTCCAGGAGCTGCAGCGCCCACAGGAGGGGCTATAAATAGGCGTGAGTGTGATTAGCAGAGAGAGGATCCCCTGTGAACAGCAGGGCCCGGACAAGAGCAGGGATGTCAATGCCACTCTGGGAAGGAGTTAGTTACTCACTTTACTGCCTATCTCAGTCAAGACCCAACAATTAGTATGGTTGTTTTTACTGACGGTGCTTTTGTTTTACTTTAAAGTATCTATTCTCGATTCTCTCCATGAAATATAATGTCTTTGTGTACTGAGAAAAGAGCTATAGGCCTACAATACTACTATTATTATTATTATTACTATTATTATTATTACTATTATTATTATTATTATTATTATTATTATTATTATTATTATTATTATAACTGTTATTATTAGATGATTCACACATACTTAGACATGTGACTTGGATAAAGAAATCTGCTAAATGTAAATGATGATTATTATTGTTATTATTGTTATTATTGTTATTATTATTATTATTATTATCTCTGGGTGTGTTGGAGCTGCACCATCAGACTGTGTCTCTCCTTCTCATGACCCTTTGGTCATGAATTGATTGTAAACGTGATGCGTATGGGCTGGAGGTTTCATTGATTCCATGACATGAGTTAAAATGGAGGGCTTTTAAAATGAGGTGCTTTATGTGCTTTCTTCTTTTTTCTGTGTCTGATTCTCACCTTCTCTGTGTTCCTACATTTGCTGATATCTGGTATTTCAAAATACGAGATCTTCCCACTTCCTATTGTAGAATGACTGAGCCACCTCAACAATAGATAATCTTATCAGGCAGTTACAGCTGACTGTCATATCTGGTATATTGAAGTACAGCCTACAAAAGCCTCTAACTTCTTCATTTCACAACCCAATACGACTGGATTTTCCAGTCATGCAGTGCGTAGTCATGCACAGACTTGACAGACTAGAAAACTGAAAATACACTCGGGTCGGTGACTGTCGTATGAGGACTAGTTTTTTTATTTGACATACATTCCAGCTAACCACGATGCTGCAGTGTCATCGAGAAAGATAGGTTATAGAAAAAAATACAGAAATTATAAATATTGAGATGTAAGCTGCTTCGGACATAATGCAGTATAAAAGTTATTTAAATACTCTCTCTCCAGGGACCTTTAAGTGCATCATAATATATGGGGATATCAATTATGAGAACATCACTGAATCATATTCATTCATATATCTCCAATGAAATGCATTAGACGTATATCTGAGCTATTTATCATAAGCAGGCACATTTAGGGCCGGTTTCACAGACAAGGCATAGGCGTAATCCTAGACTAAAAAGCATATTCAATGGAAATGTTACATTGAAAGTGTGATTTAGCCCAGGACTAGGTTCAAACCTTGTCTATGAAACCGGCCCATTATATCCTATACGCTTGCGGTTTGTGAATCAATTGACTAAATGATGATGTGGTGAGTCGGATTTGCAGTTTCAAGATCACGTGGTTTATAAATCAATGCACCATCGTAGAACTGTTGTCATTTATTCATTCGTTGCCTTTTACATTGCAAGGCTGCAAAGAACGACGGCAACATTGTATCCAGGTGTCTCTAGGTAATAGGTAACGAATGAGATCTTAAGAATCCGATGGACTTTGAAACATAATCACTTCCAATTACAATCCCACTGCATAACATGCACCATCTGACCAGAAATAACCCACATGATATCAAAGAATACGTCGTATGGTACAACGTTATGAACAACAGGCTTTTTGGTCAGATTATTTCAATAAATGTCTTCCTATCTGAGAGGGAAACAGTGTGAGCTGGGTGGGTCCGTGCTGATGGTAGGAAAGGGGCTGCAGGTTAGAGGTGAGTCAGCTGATGGGGAAAGACATCTGACACGACTGTGACAACTAGGATCCTCAGAACCGCAACGACACTCCCTCCATTTAGAGAGAGAGTGAGAGAGGGAGGGAGAGACAGAAAGAGGGAGGGAGGGAAAGAGACAGAACAAGGGAGGGAGGGAGGGAGAGAAACAGAAAGAGCGAGCAAGAGAAATAATGGAGAAGTTGAAGCTGAAATACAATAGACAATCAATCATGACAAGTTCATCTTGATCTAAAGTGTTTTAATTTCACGTTTGATACATTTGAGCTGTTGATTCATAAGCGATACATCACTGGGGGACATTCTTCAACAAACACTGACATTCAATCAACAGCTGTTCAACACAACACTTCTCCACCCAACACTACATTTTTCTGGACTTTTTTAAATGAGATTGTTCAGAGATTGAGGGACGGATGAGAGAGAGGCGGGAGAGGGGGACAGAGAGAGAGAGAGAGAGAGAGAGACTGCATTTCTTACACATAGATTCACCACCTGATGGACACATTACACACAACCAATAGAAAACATTCAAACAACAATTCACATAATGTACATAGAGGGTCTCCTAGTACATAGAGGGTCTCCAGGTACATAGAGGGTCACCCAGTACATAGAGGTACCCCAGTCCTACTTCAGCAGACAGAAGGGGGGGTACAGCTGGTGGGGGACTGGCTGAGTTCCAGGATGTTTACAAAGCTGTCACACCTTAGATCTCAAACCGCCTGGAAGGGTCAGACACGACTGTTACCAACGTCCAGAGTCAGACGTTGTCATGGCAGCTGCTGTACAACCAACGACCTCTTTGAGGACATTAACTCATCAACTGCCAAAGAGTTCCAGAACACTCACCACCTAGAGTGCCAAGTGTTCTATGTGGTGTTTACCTAGCAACAACACTTTGATTGGCTACAAAATGAAGCATCCTCATTTCTGCATTTTTGGTGGATAAAGCCACCCATAGCTGACCCTAGTAACGCAGACGCTCTCAATCTGTGCAGCGTGACGACTTTGCACAGTCTGGAACAGAGCCAACAGGAACAGCCACACTAGAACACCTTTACAGAAATATCAGCCGAAAGCACCACAGATAATCTGACACGGAATTAGAACCACAGAATTAGAATAATAGAATTAGAATAATAGAATCAGAATAATTCCAATCTAATGATTCATTTGGTTGGGAACATCCAGATATGTACGATGAGAGACAGGGGCCACAACAACCAGGTACGACACCACCACACAACCAGGTACAACACCTGCTCTGATAGGCTCGCTTAGGCCCGTTCTAGAACCAAGCCCTAGTCCATCTCTAACCCCAACCCTAGACGCCTGCACTGATCTGAGAGGACTTGGATAGGCACAAACAAGATGGCGGACATCCCACCTAGCCAATCAGATTGCCAGGTGGACGTGCCGCCATCTTATCCTCAAACCGTGCCAACTTTCACATCGACACGACAGGGAAGGCTGGTGGAGGTAGAAATCGGAGGACGGGGCTCATTGTAACGCATTGTTTGATTCCTCCGATTCCGTCCACCAGCCTCCCCTGCTCCCCCAGCGCCTGGGGGGACAGGGACACAGACGAGGCCTTGGAATCTGAAGAAGCCTCAGAGACAGACGACGCCTCGGACTCTGCTACCGTTAAACAACACTTTTCTTCACCACACAGATCACGTGACGCACACACCAGACGGCGTTCGGACGCACAGCAGAGGCCGGTTCATCTGCATGTTGTTTAAAGACTAATAACGCTAGGTAGATAGTAATAACACTAGCTAGGTAGATAGTAATAATGCTAGCTAGGCTATGACTTTGGCGGTGTTTGGTGCAGAATGAGATTGTACAAATGAACATGGATGGATCAATAGATAAACAGGTTGATCAGTAGATAAATAGGTTGATCAGTAGATCAACAGGTTGATCAGGGTGTTTAAATACAGGACCTGAGGTCCACAGCACCACTGGACGTCTTCCTGTTTCTCCAACCAACCACCAGGAGTGGAATCTCTGGACCATCAGTCCATCAATCAATCACTAATCATTTATTTGAAATGGTGGTGACAGGATTAAACCTCTTGAGATGTGTCATCTCCTCTTTTCCGAGGGGCCACTGTAGAGCAGTGGAGGCTTGTGGAGGTAGAAATCGGAGGACAGGCTCATTGTAATGCATGGTGTTTGACACCATTCACATGTGTTTGATGCCATTCCTCATTCCAGTTAATGCATTACAAAGAGCCCGTCCTGCGATTTCTAACCTCCACTAGTCTCCCCTGTACCAGAGAGAGGAGATGAAGCCCTCAATGACCTGACTAGGAAACCCCTGATATCCACCATGTGATTGGCACCACCCTAGTGCGCTGCCATGGTAACACTTTAAATCCTGTTGTTCACCACGGTAACAACTTTCTCATGGTATCTGTTGCTCCGTGTCTCCAGGGATATGCAGCTCTGAACGTGACGTAAGCGACTACGACCGATAACAGGAAATGAGGGGCATGACTTAAACTCCAGAAGGTCAAAGGTGAACAGGAAGGTGGACAGTGTCTGATATGAGGGCTGCAGAGGAACAGCACAGCCGCATTTCACCGTCCACCACAAATGAAGAGGAATAACAACATCATTAAAAATCTGTATAAAAGAAAACTCGCAAATAAATGATAGGTTTCAGGATATCACACTTGTTTTACATTAATAAATAAAAATACTTGTATATATTTATAGACTTCAACAGACAACTGAATTAGCTGGTCGGACGGAAGTGGTTTACTTCTTGTGCCCCGGGTGCCTTCTCAGGGTCCGGGCTGGACATGTGTGTGTGTTTTGAGTAATGACAGACTGTATACACATATGTGACACAGTCTGGTGAAAAGGTCAATTCTCGCGAATGACCAAAACATTTAAAGTTTTTTTTTGCATATTATGAAAGTTGAAGTGTCGAAGAGCCCACTCGATATAACAAACAACAGTTTTAGGATCACTAAATACTTATAATTTGCGAGTTGGATTCACTGTATAGTCTACCGTAGGCTACTGGGTAAGTGATACATGGCTGGCTTGTAAACAAACTTTCGTTTTAGGACGTGTTCAAAAGCAAGGACTGTGTGATCATCTAATTATCTGTAGTTGTGTGTTTTTAGCATGTTGTTGTTCTATCAGCATGTTGCAATGTTCGTAGCGAAGTTCCTTTTTAAGTGCTAGCTACTAGCAGCTGTTTTGCATGTGTTTTGATTCAGAGCGTGTTTCTCCACTATTTGGTTTGAGGTGTACCAACATTCAAATAAGCATATCTTATTATAAAGATATCATAAACTATTTTCACCAGACCCTGTCACATATGTGTGTGTGTGTGCGTGCGTATGTACAACTTATATATACATATATGTATGTCATATGTCTGTCTGTGTGTGTGTGTGTGGTACATGTGTGTATATGTAGTGTGTGTGTATGGTGTATGTAATGTGTGTGTTTGTGTGTGTGTGTGTGTGTTTCTATGTATGTGTGTGTATATATATCTAGTGTGTGTGAATATGTAGTATATGTATGACTGTATATGTATCCATGTACCGTATGTGTGTGTGTGTGTGTGTGTGTGTGTGTGTGTGTGTGTGTGGTTGTGGTTAGGAGGCCATGGTGTCCTGGAAGCCCCAGACCTCCAGCAGGGCGACCTGGAAGCTCTCAGCACACAGAGGAGGGTTGTCGAAGGTGGTGCAGCGGCCCGTCCGCCCGTGGTTCAGCTCAGAGTCGATGTACAGAGCGTTACCATCGCCCCCTCCTGGCGGGAGGCAGAACAACAGCGTTAAGACAGGGAGAGGGACAAGGACAAGGACAGGGACAGGGACGGGGACGGGGACAAGGGTCAGAAACAGGGGTCAGGGACAAGGACAGGGACAAGGACGGGGACGGGGACAAGGGTCAGGAACAGGGGTCAGGGACAAGGACAGGGACAGGGGATAGGGACAGGGACAGGGAACAGGGACAGGGACAAGGGACAGAGGTCAGGGGACAGTTACAGGGACAGGGACCAGGGGCAGGGAGAGGGACAGGGGTCAGGGACAGAGACAGGGACAGAGACAGTCATACTCCCCCCCCTCCCCCCTACTCACCCACTATAATGGAGTCATAGTTCCCGGCCATGAACATGGACGTGTTTCTGGAGTTGAGGTGGAAGTGTCGGGCGGACAGGAAGGGCGAGAGGCGGTCCGAGGGGTCGGCGCCGGGTCTGTCCACGTGGAGGCCCCCCCCACCGCCGCTGCCGTCTGAGTTGTGGCCCTCGGAGTTGTGGCCCTCGGAGGGGGCCTGGTCCTGGGCCTGGCCGTCCGCCTCCTCCCCCCCCTCCAGGGGCTTGATGGAGGTGGCCAGCTCCGGGTGCGTGATCACCACCCACTCATAACGCTCCATCTCTGGCTTCAGCTGCACCGACCAATCAGAGGAGGAGGAGGAGGAGGAGGGTATTGATTATGGCTGGATCGTGATAGATCATCAGTTTGGCAAGATCGGTATTTGCTTTGAAATCTCTTGAAAAACTATTTTTAAATGTTATTTATGTAGACAAGCCCTTAACTGATGCTGCTCTTATTTTTTTTATGTCTTGTGTTTTTACAGTTTTTCCAACTTTGTAGCACTCCCTCCCTCTCTCCTCCTCCTCTCCCCTCCTACTCCCTCCCTCCCTCTCTCCTCCTCCTCCTCCCCCCTCCTACTCCCTCCCTCTCTCCTCCTCCTCCCCCCTCCTACTCCCTCCCTCCCTCCCTCCCCCCCTCCCTCCATGCATGTCTGATACCTGTCCAGGCCTGTTCTCTGGTGTCATCACATGATCAGGTACCATTGTACTAGCTCCCGTTACAGGAGTTTCCGAGATGTGTGTGTGTGTGTGTGTGTGTGTGTGTGTGTGTGTGTGTATGTGTGTGTGTGTGTGTGTGTGTGAGGGAGTCTGTGAATGTGTTTGTGTTTCCGATGTGCGTGTGCACGAGTGAAAAGTCTGTCTGTGTGCGTGTGTGTGAGAGAGAGAATGTGTGTGTGTGTGTGTGTGAGAGAGAGAATGTGTGTGTGTGTGTGTGTGTGTGTGTGTGAGAGAGAGAATGTGTGTGTGTGTGTGTGTGTGTGTGAGAGAGAGAGAATGTGTGTGTGAATGTGTGTGTGTGTGTGTGTGTGAGAGAGAGAGAGAGTGTGTCTGTATGACTGTGGTGGCGTTTGCAAGCCGACTGACAGAGCACACAGTTGCACATCCACAGCTGAATAATTCATGCGTGAGGCATTAGCAACCGGGCTATTTCTGGACCAGTACCATCAGAACCACACCATGTCTGATAACATACTCCTCCTCATCCTCCTACTCTCCCCCGCTCCTACTTCTCCTCCTCCTCCTCTGCTCTTCTGGCCCCAGACAACAGCTTTCTTGGCATCACTTTATTCTACTTTATTCTATTATTGTGATTTTGTATCTTCCTGCAATGCCAATGTCGAAGAACCTATAAGCCAACGAATTTGACTCTTGTGTACCTGTACATTGGATGTAATAAAAGCAATTCTAATTCTGAGTCTGATCTGATGGTGAGGTCTGGCTGACTGGCTGGTTAGCTGACTGGCTGATTAGCTGACTGAGCTGATCTCCTTTAGCAGTAGGTGGAAGCCAGGCGAGTGATAAGGAGGCCAATTATTCTGGAAGAGCTGAGTTAAAACATGCACAAATGGCGCCATCTGGTGTCCGTTCTCAGTCACTGCTCTGCCATGACGCCTCAGTGGGAGGACAGGAGGCAGGGCCACTCACCCTGAAGACGAAACACTCCCCCGTGCCAAAGAAGCTGAGCTTGTTCCCTCCTCTCTTCCGCTCCTCCCAGTCCGTGGAGAGGAACGCCCCGCATACCTGCAGGAGAGAGGGGGAGGGAGGGAGGGAGGGAGATTAATTGACAGCTTTGTGTGTGTGTGTGTGTGTGTGTGTGTGTGTGTGTGTGTGTGTGTGTGTGTGTGTGTGAGTGTGTTTGTATTACAACAGCTCACATGACAGAGGGACAAAGGTGTGTGTGAGGGGAATGGGAATGGCAGGAGGTTACTATGATTATTACACCAGCTTAGAGCAGGCAGCAGGAATAGAGGGATGAAACAGAGTGAGAGAGGAGAGGACGAGATGTTGGTAGGACAGTTGAAGACAGGGTTGAGGTCAATAACATTTCCATTCGGTCAATTTAGGAGATTAACTCAAACAAATATGACATGGCTTTATATATAGTATATAAAAAATGTAGGTTTATAGGTGTTATAAATAATCAAGTCAGTGAGTGTGTGTGTGTGTGTGTGTGTGTGTGTGTACCAGGGGCCTGTTCCTCGAAGCACGATTAGAGCTAAGATAGACTAATTTAGTTAAATCGCAATCGCGAATTCCATTCCATGAATGTGGCTCAAATAATTCGAGATAGATAGATAGGGTTCCCACACCTTCTGAAACATCAAATTCAAGCACCTTTCAAGGACTTTCAAGACTCAATTCCCTCAAATTCAAGGACCCAATACGGCATAGTTGGAGACAGACCTAGATGAGAATTTATATAATAGGAACTATCCGCTCACAGACAACAATTAATTTAATTGTGTTAATTAGGCTTGAATGTGTGAACACTAGATGGTCTCTTGCCTTCTCTACCACAGCACAGCAAAACAATATATTGTGAAATATGTGTAAAGTTAAGCAATACAGAGACTTATTTACTAGTTGACGAGCTAAGCAATTTAAAAATAAATAAATAAATATACATATTTTTTCTTTTTTAGAGAGAGAGAGAGGGGAATTCAAACACTTTCAATGACCCATGTCTATTTTCAAAAACTTTTAAGACCTTGATTTTTTCCCTCAAATTTCACATCACAAGGATTTCAAGGACCCGTGGAAGCCCTGGATAGATATATAAATAAAATGGTGTAAAAAGATAGGTATGTGTAGTGTATCAGCTTGAAATAGCAGCGCGGTCTGTTTGGCACAGGGGTTAAGGCAGCCAGCTTGCAATCAGAAGATTTCTGGTTCGATCCTTGCCTCAGGTGGGATGGGTTGATTTTAATTAAATGTTTATTTTCTTGACGCCTTCATGCAAATCGATTTCCAATAAATATATCTGTCTAAGTAAGTGAATCATCTATCCATCAGTAATCATAAGAAATAATAATCTATGTCAAATCCAGGGTCCAGTTACAATGCTAGAAGAACATCATTTACGTTTTTTTTGTAGTAAATTGTAGTAACTCTAATAAATTAGCCTACACCATAATTTTAAACATACATTTTTAGATTAGATTCAACGTATTGCAGAGTACAAGCATCAGAGAACAAAATGTAGTAAAACGTGTATGTCAGAAGCGGGATTCGAACCCCCGTCTTAAAAATAAGACTATATCCTGATGGCAGCGGCAGATGACACTCTGCCAACTGGTGATCTGATTGATAATAGCCTACTGCTGATATCACCACAGTAGAGAATGTTCATTTATTACAAAATGAACATAAAACAATAAGTAGGGGCTAGTATGACCTACGCATTTAATCTGTCAGATATTTCTTGCCAAACCATTTCCCTCGCCTTGTTAATTGCGGCAGTATTGCACTTTTTTACATCTTATTTTCTGTCTTCATAAAGATCAATAAGTAGGAGCGCTGCGCTGTCACTTTCCAGTCTAGTAACTTCTTTTCGACAATCGGCTCTTCTGGGCTCCTTCTACCTGCGGGCACGCAAATTTCCAAACCGGACTTGTGTGAACATTGATGACACAAGCCTGATTCTCATTCGAGGAATCACTTGAGGCTTGAATCCCAATCGAGAGTTGCCTGAACGAGGCTTTCCTTTTAATCGTGAATATACTAATCAACGTATGTGGAACAGCCCCTGGTCTTCCCTACCTTGCTCATTATCATGTTAACTGCTGTTGTTACATGCTGCAGGGTGTGGGAGCACCTGAACGTCACGAGTCATGACAGTGTGACTCTGTGTGTGTGTGTGTGTGTGAGTGTGTGTGTGTGTGTGTAAGTGTATGTGTGTGTGTGTGTGTGTGTGTGTGTGTGTTCCTACATCAGCGTCGCAGGTCTTGATAAGCAGCAGGGTGGGTTCATACCCTTCACAGTGGGAGTAGAACCTGGAACACAGACACAGACACACACAGACACAGACACAGACAGACACAGACAGACACAGACACACACAGACACAGACACAGACACACACACACACACACACACACACACACACACACACACACACAGACACACACAGACACAGAGAGAGAGAGAGTCACAACACTGTACCAACCCATACTCCAACATCTCTACCTTCTAACACTGTAGACATGGACGTCAGACTTCATGTTTTTACACTTTGTGTCGTGATTATGTGTCACTGGCAGCTGCAATATTGTCATTTCCCCCGGGGATCAACCGATCTATCTCTCTCTCTCTCTCTATCCATCTATCTATCTAAAGTGAGATTCTAAACCCTGACTGTCAGACCATGGACTCTTTCACCAGCAGTGAGACTGCTGTCTTTATGGAGGTTGTTGTGGACTCTGGATTAGACATGTGACAGTCAGGCTCCTGACCTGCAGCGCTGTAAACCAACGTACATTAACCCAACCTGCTACACACTGTACACCTGATACACCTGTTACTGGGGAGGCTGGGGGAGGTAGAACCACCTGTTACGGGGGAGGTAGAACCACCTGTTACTGGGGAGGCTGGGGGAGGCAGATCCATCTGTTACTGGGGAGGCTGGGGGAGGTAGAACCACCTGTTACTGGGGAGGCTGGGGATACACCTGTTACAGAGGAGGCTGAGGGAGGTAGAACCACCTGTTACTGGGGAGGCTGGGGGAGGTAGATACACCTGTTACTGGGGAGGCTGGGGGAGGCAGATACACCTGTTACAGAGGAGGCTGGGGGAGGTAGAACCACCTGTTACAGAGGAGGCTAGGGGAGGTAGATACACCTGTTACAGAGGAGGCTGGGGGAGGCAGATACACCTGTTACAGAGGAGGCTAGGGGAGGTAGAACCACCTGTTACAGAGGAGGCTGGGGAAGGCAGATACACCTGTTACAGAGGAGGCTGGGGAAGGTAGATACACCTGTTACAGAGGAGGCTAGGGGAGGCAGATAAACCTGTTACAGGAAAGACATTCAAGCCAGGTTGAGGCTGAGGCTAGGTGGGCGGGGCCAGGCTGAGGCTAGGTGGGCGTGGCCAGGCTGAGGCTAGGTGGGCGGGGCCAGGCTGAGGCTAGGTGGGCGGGGCCAGGCTGAGGCTAGGTGGGCAGGGCCAGGCTGAGGCTAGGTGGGCGGGGCCAGGCTGAGGCTAGGTGGGCGGGGCCAGGCTGAGGCTAGGTGGGCGGGGCCAGGCTGAGGCTAGGTGGGCGGGGCCAGCCTACCTGTTGAGGCTGCAGCCGTGGGTGGAGGTGGTGAACAGCAGCTTGGGCTGGCAGAGGGCGAAGCGCTCGGGGATCCATGACCACACGTCCTTCATCTCCTTGGCGCTGACCACCTCCGAGGAGAAGGTTTCCGGGTTCAGCGCCAGCTGGACGTTCCGCCTGGTAACCGCGGCCAGGGAGAGACGGAGAGGAGGGGGACTCTGTTAGTGACAGGCACAGTCACAGGCACAGGCGCGCACACGCACGCACACACACACACACACAGACAAACACAAGCACACGCACTCACACACACACACACACAGATGAGACGTACCTTATACTAGAACCCAAGACACAAGATGACGAGGAACACAAGGAGACACAGGACACAGAGGAGTGAAGGATGGAAACAGAGGTCAGTGGATGGAAAGAAAAGAGAGAGGGAGATAATGAAGAAAAAACTGAACAGAAACAGAACAGAAACAGAATGTTGAGGGAAAAAAAAGTGCGCACGCACACACACACACACACACACACACACACACACACACACGACGTACCTCACTCTAGAACCCAGGACACAGGATAACGAGGAACACAAGGAGACACAGAGGAGTGAAGGATTGAAATGAGGGAGAAAAGAGAGAGGGAGATAATGAAGAAAACACTGAACAGAATGTAAAAAAAAAGAAAAAAGAAAGAGGTGGAAAAACAACCATTTACCCAGAATCCCCCATGGAGACAGAGACATACAAGAGACCAGCTAGAAACAGGAAATCAATTAACCACATCAACGTCCTTAACCGCCGTGCCAGTAACCATGGAGACCTTTCAACAGATACATTGGTCAAGCCCAGTTTTGTAGATGTGTGTCTCTCATTCTAAGCATCCCATCATGATTTGGTTAATAGTTGCTGTGTATTTATATATAGTTATTTGCACAAGCGTTAGCAGAGGTTGCTAGGCTAGCTCTGAGAGAGAGAGAGAGAGAGAGAGCGAGCGAGCGAGAGAGAGAGAGAGGTCTAGCACAGAGAGAGAGAGAGGCTAGCACTGGTGGAACGAGCTTCCCACTGCTGTCAGGGCTGCAGAGTCACTAACTATCTCCTGTCGTAGACTGAAGACCTCCATTTCTTCAGGCTACCTCTTGACTGTCCCTCTTAAGACCTCCTCTGTTTGACCGTGATGTCCTAACCCTGGTCCTACCTCCTCTGTTTGACCGTGATGTCCTAACCCTGGTCCTACCTCCTCTGTTTGACCGTGATTCCCTTCTGCTGCAGAGACTTCTCGTTGGTGAGCTGCAGCAGAGTGATCTCCTTCCTGCTGAACAGGCGGATGGAGAAGGCCTTCTCCAGCAGCTTGTCTGGGCTCACACTGGAGCCGATGCCCTTCACGAACGCCTGGATGTCCGTCCGCACGCCCTTAGAGTCCTGCGGCTGCTGCACCTGAGCCCCGGCCGCTGCCTGACCCCCGGCCCCCGCCTTCTGCTTCCGGTAGAACTTGAGCAGCGCCAGAGCGACCCGGTACAGGACCTTGTAGCCCTCCACCAGGAACACGTCCATGACCCGTGCCACGTGGCTGAAGGGCAGGTCCCCCAGGACCCAGCGCTGCCAGTCCAGGTACACCTCCAGCACGTCCGAGGCCGTGGCCACGAGCAGCTTGTGGGCGCCGGGGCAGTACTTGTTGGCCAGGTCCCCGAAGGTCATGCAGCTGGACTGGTACGCCAGGAAGGTCTGGTCCACCAGCCGCTTCCCCGGCTCGTTGCAGGCCAGCAGCCGGCTGAGGTGCTCGAAGCACTGGGCCTCGTCGGCGCTGAAGTGCAGGAGGAGGGAGGTCATGGCGGGGAGCGTGGGGCAGTGGGAGATGTCCGGGAACTGCCCGGCCAGGCAGGAAATGACGCGGTGGGCGGAGCTGAGGGCGTCGGCCTTTAGGCAGTAGCAGGGCACGGCGCTGCCGTCCACGAAGTCCGGGAGCGGGATGGCGGCGGCGGAGGGCTTCTTGGCGGTCACCTGACCCATGAGGTCGCGGTAGACCTCGGCGTCGGGGGTTACGGTGCGGCAGGGGATGGCTTTGATCAGCTGCTGGTACACCTGGGAGACAAAAATAAATGAAAAACTGCCGGTACGCATTCGGTATTCGGCCAAATGTTTCCTTAAATTCGTCTTCAGCTTCGGCCAAGAATGTTTAATTCGGTGCATCTGCATCCCTAGTAGTATGCTTTGCTTATAGTAAGGGCATTTTACCAGATATTTGACCAATCTGCGAAGTAAATCGTTACCAAGAAATTTCTTCACCAATGTGTTTCTAAAGGTGTGTAATAACATGTCCTAAAAGGTTGAAATTCAACTCCTGTGGGAAACCTCATAAAAAACTGCTCAAAGTTGGGTACCGATAACCGATTTTCGAAAATTCGAAAATGCTTAAATTGGACTTGAGTAACTTTTGAGGGGTCAAACTAGGCATTTTTCATGATTCTGAGTTGATTGCAAGCATGTATTTGTCACCAAGAGCACATCCTGGATGGGGGGTGTTTTGACAAGGCAATCCGTGCCCACCTCCTCATTGATGCAGCCATCTATCAGCACATCATGAAACATGCCTTCACTGAGGAGGAGCTTGGTGAAATGAGGACCTTAATGGAGAAGGTGGCTGATGGTAAGATGGGAGCCCGACACACAGATCCAGTAGTGGCACTGTTTGAACATAGGTTTGAAGAAAACATTAAAAGACTCGCTGAAGGAGGAAGAACGCCTACACTCTGGGTGCAGTACCACCACATGGTAGATGTGATCAAGACCTTCATCCGAAGTGAGCGGCTTGCAGACCACAAGGGGCACCTGTCCTGCATTGCTACCAGGATGCTGGACATCTTTGCAGCTGCGGGCCATCATCAATATGCCAAAGGTGCACGGCTGTACTGTCAACTTATGAAGGAACTTGAAACGTTGCCTGCTTACAAAGAGACCATAGAAAGTTTCACTGCCCATGGAAACCATGTTGTCCGTTACTCCAGCCATGATTGGTCTGGCACCTGGTGTGACATCTGTATTGAGCAGACATTAATGAAGGCAGCCAAATCAGAAGGTGGACTGAGCAGAGGGAGGATGAGAAACAGTGATTCTGGCCACAAGTGCTGGGTGCTCACCCTCAGTCACTTCTCCAATGTCAACCAGTGCATGGAGGAAGATGTCAAGGAACATGCTCCACCCCACAGAGACCTTGCCAAAACACAGATGAAGCGAGATGCTGAAGCAGTTGAACTTGCCCTCCAATGGTTTGAGGAGAACAACCCATTCGACCATGATCGAGACAAGGAGATGTTTGTATCTTTCTCTACAGGATTCACAAGCACAGGAGATCACCCAGTCAATGCTGAGAGAGCAGCTGAAGTAGGGAGAGAGATGCAGATTAAGCTGGATGGACAGTCAGTGACAT
Organism: Nansenia antarctica; assembly: GCF_963989245.1. Taxonomy (NCBI): domain Eukaryota; kingdom Metazoa; phylum Chordata; class Actinopteri; order Argentiniformes; family Microstomatidae; genus Nansenia; species Nansenia antarctica. Next base: position 20,397,258 of record NC_137681.1, on the reverse strand, counting down.
CGACCATGGAGGTGAAGTCAAAGGTACAAGCCCTGTCATCACTCAGAAAGATTCCCAAGATCAACGAGAAGAAGATTCACCTTGACTCACTCAAGTTGTTCAACCGACTGATCATTTTTGCCCAACGGGATATGACAGTTGAGACAAGCTTGGAGTATGAGCTGACTCCCGTCCCATTGTCCCTTTTCAGTAACAAAGATCAGAAAATGAACAAGGCGAACAAGGCAGGCTTTTCCAAGACTAGCCTGAAGGAGTTAACTGATCCACTTGAACTCACTAACCAACCCTGCTCCACTTTGGTGGTTGATGGCGGATGGCTTCTCTACATGGTGACGTGGGAACAAGGTCAGACTCGGCAGGAGATTGGCAACAGTTACCTAAGCTACGTGCAGTGTCTTGGCCGTAACTCTCAAAGGATCATTGTGGTCTTTGATGGCTATAACAGATCGCCAAAAGATCATGACCACATCCGACGTACCAAGAAGTCATGCTGTGACCTCCAGATTCGACCGGATATGATACACTGGACACCAAGAGCGAAGTTCTTGGACAACACTCATAACAAGAGTGAGCTCATTCACCTCCTCTCTTCAACATTCAGAAAAATTCACATCACCGTGGAGCAGAGTGACAATGATGCTGACACTTCGATTGTGAGAGAGGCATTGGCTGCTGCTACAGATGGCTCTGTTGAGGTCAGTAACATTTGTGTAGGTATTTTACTTGCATTAGATATGACTACTTTAAAAGAAGAGTTTTGACTATTTTTATATATTTTCACATAGTTGAACATGCATTGCATATCTTCTTCTATTTTCAGTTGCGGGCAGAAGACGCAGACGTGCTGGCAATGCTGGTGCACCATAGCTCAAGCACCAACCACCCACTCTTCTTAACCACATCGAAGGGCTCTTATGATGTCAAGAGGATCCGAGAAGCTCTCTCAGATAGAAAGAGACGCTACCTGCTCTTTTGTCACGCCTTCACTGGGTGTGATACGGTTTCTGCTATCGCTGGCCATGGGAAAACAACTCTGTTTGACAGGTAATTACAGGTTTTGTGCAGGGGACATCGACGAACATATGGACATCTTCCTTGACATACACGCTACCAAGGATGCAGTGATTCAGGCTGGTACTAGGATCTTCCAGTACATTCACCATGGGCCAGGTACTACTCTGGGTGCAATTCGATGCAACATGTTCTCGGGAAAGGCAGCGGCTGGGCTGATCAAACCAGAAACTCTACCTCCAACAGAGGGTGCAGCTGCACAGCATTCTCTCCGTGCCTACCTACAGACCCGGGACTGGATCCTTCTACAGAGCATGTCTCTGGACCCCAGTGACTATGGATGGACATTAGGTGTTCATGGTTATGAGCCAGTTCCAACCTTAGACCCCATGGCTCCCGACGAGCTACTCCAGTTCACAAGCTGCAATTGTAATGGAGATTGCAGCAACCGGCGATGCAGCTGCAAGAAAAATGCTGTCAAGTGCATCTCAGCATGTGGAGTTTGTAAAGGCATTACATGCAAGAATGGTATTCATGATGTTGTTGAAGAAGACTCAGACATTGACTCCTGAAGCATTTGACCTATGGTGGATCAGTATTTGCTCTGAGTATTATGCAGCTAATTTAAATAAATGTATATGTAAATGGAAAGGGGCGTGGCAGTTTCTCTACCAGGAAGTGGTCTTGGTGACAATTAAATGCTTGCAATCAACTCAGAATCATGAACAATGCCTAGTTTGACCCCTCAAAGGCTACTCAAGTCCAATTTAAGCATTTTCGAATTTTCGAAAATCGGTTATCGGTACCCCAACTTTGAGCAGTTTTTTATGAGGTTTCCCACAGGAGTTGAATTTCAACCTTTTAGTACATGTTATTACACACCTTTAGAAACACATTGGTGAAGAAAATTTTTGGTAACGATTTACTTCGCAGATTTTCATATGTTTCCCTTACTATTAAGACAGTGTCTGACTAACATTTCGGGGATGGGGTCAGTTCCATTTCAATTTAGTGAATTCAAGAAGTTAACTGAAATTCCAGTGCCAATTCCAAATGTCCTCTTTGCTTTTTAATGAGGAACATTTAGAAATGAAATTAGAATTGAAATGGAATTGACCCTAACACCGGAATGTCAGTCTGACATTATCCTCTCTCAAGTGTACTACCAAGGTTTGGCTTTACCTGTGTTACAGTTTATGCTTCCTTACGCTGGGTTACATTTTGGGTTTTCCTTGGGCTGGGCTAAGGTTAGGTTTGGGTTTACCTGTGCTAGTGTTAGGGTTTACCTGGGCTAAGGTTTGGGTTTACCTGAGCTAAGGTTTGGGTTTACCTGAGCTAAGGTTTGGGTTTACCTGGGCTAAGGTAAGGTTTTACCTGGGAGCGTAGCTTGTGGTTCTTGGCCCAGTGGCCCTGTCTGGCCAGAGTCTTCAGCTCCTTTGGGTCTTTACAGTCCAGGTTGCTGGGGCCGCTGCTGCTGACGGGAACACAACATTAATGACACAAACACAGCAGACTGCACCTTTACGTCCAATACAATGTGCTGTACCGTAAACACTAGAAATAACACAGGCTGGCCCGACACATTGTTGCATTGTGATAAGACAGAATTATACTGGGCATGTAGGATAGGACCAACACCAGCTGTTCTGTAACTGTCAGGAACACGCCTCCTCTGCTCCTCTCCTCTCCTCTCCTCTCCTCTCCTCTCCTCTCCTCTCCTCTCCTCTCCTCTCCTCTCCTCTCCTCTCCTCTCCTCTCCTCTCCTCTCCTCTCCTCTCCTCCTCTCCTCTCCTCTCCTCTCCTCTCCTCTCCCGCCTCCACTCACATCCTCCTGAAACCGCATTGGAGGAGAAGATCTAGGTCCCTCCCCTTCCAGACTCTCCTCCAATGCTGTTAGGGAGCGAAGCGATTGGAGGACAGAGGAGAGGACCCGAGGAGTCGAGTTCTTAACAATTGAGAAAATAAAGTAGTAATAACACAAACCTGTTGGCCAGGTCTCCCATCTGGCTCCAGTCCACAAATCTGCCGTAGTCCTCCTCAGCCATGCTGACTGCCTGCCGGAACCTTCTGGACAGAGGCGGGGGGCGGGGCGTCAAGCTAACCTTCTGACCTCACTGCAAGAACCTCCTCCACACCACCTCTCAACCACCCATGGTGACGCTCCTGGAGAAGGAGGAGGGAGGGAGGGAGGGAAGAGGGGGGAAGGAGAGATGGAGAGAATGTTGTTAGTAAGTGCATAGAGGACACAAGCCCTGAGAACAGCAGTGCCGTTGCAGGAACAACTCATACCAAAAACACAAGAAAATAATGTAATAAATAAAAGAAGAAGCCAACGTGGAAAGTAAATCTTAGTTTTTATTATGTAATGCAAAACCCTCAACCACAATTCACCTCTAAGGTAGAAGATTGTTGAATCTGAATCTCCTTGCTCAGCCCCCTGAACCCCCCCCCAGATAAACTAGACTCAGACTAACTCCACCGCAGAACCCCCCAGCTAAACTAGGCAGATAAACTAAACATGACAGGAACACGCCTGTACACGCCACATGCCAGGAGCTGCCTCCGTCCTGCAGTCAACCAACATCAGCCAATTAGCGCTAATTAGATTTGTGTTCCAGTAACCATCTTCTGACAGGAAGAGGCGGGTCCAGTCTGAGGTCTCTGTCATAACATTCCTGCGGAGGTGGAGGGAGGCTGGAGGGAATCTGGGGGAGGTTGGAGGGAGGTGGGTGGAGGCTGGATGGAGGCTAGCCCTGACCCTGACCTAACCCTAACCCCTGTCCCCTGTCCATGACCTAACCCTGACCCCTGTCCCCTGACCTAACCATGACCCTGTCCATGACCTAACCCTAACCCCTGTCCATGAGGCACTCTGGACGTCCATGGCTGTCGACAGATTAGGACAGAGCATCCAGACGCAGCAGAGATCATAGACGTAACACTTCCCTGTGGTGCCGAGGACCGTGACCAGCAGCCCTCCCTCATAACGCGGTGGTTATACCAGTAGAACACGTAAGTGGAGTCCATAGGTGCTTGCTCCCTCTCTCTCCCCCTCTCTCTCTATATAGGCTATATAGGCCCAGGGCAGGCTGTGTTAGATCTGCTGTTTGTATGAATCATCGGTGCAGGTGCAGACACAGCTGTGCTCCAGCCGTGCAGAAATGAATAACTTGGAGCTGGAAGGCTATTGGCTATATTCAGTGATGCACTAAAACCATCGATATGGTTTACACACACACACACACACACACACACACACACACGCACACACACACACACACACATCCCCTTGTTGTTCAGGCGAACCAGCCAGGGGTGTACTGTACGTGTGTACAGTAGGTACAGTAGGGACAGCCAGCACATAAAGGGGTCATAGGGTAAAACTAACGGCAACACGACCCCCCCTAAAGCGACACACTGACACAATGACATCGTTTTAACTGGCAAGCGAGGTGGCTGACACACACACACACACACACACACACACACACACACACACACACACACACACCTCTCTCTCTCTGCACACCTAACTGCCTACCTCTCTGTCTACCTATGCAACCACAGAGCTAACGGTGCCAGCAGCTAGTGGGTACACACACAGCCAGAGCTAGCTAACTAACTAACTGGATGTGCCATGGATGGTAACGTTAGTAGAGCACACGGCCGTGTAACCTGCTAACCCAGAGCCCCCTACGGTGGCCGAGCGGGGCGGTTTCTTTTCCATGTCTGGTTGCCAAGTTAGCATGGCAACCGTCCTCCTTCTGCCTCTGACAACGTCCCGAAACAGACTACGGTGCAAAAACAGGCCATGTATATTTTTAGGCAACATGGTTTCCTAATTGCACAAGGCGGTTTAGCAGAGTAAACGGATAGCGGCTCAGAGTCTCTCTACATTGGGTTGTGTTGTGCTCGTTCACCACCACGGCATTTCACAGGCGAAAGCATTCACTTTCACAACATATTGACATAGAAACAGCGAATTTGTGTGTGTTGCAACAAGTTGTAGGAGGAAAAAGAGCGGCGACACACGAAAAAATACCTGTCAAAGATAATATGAATGTGTCCTTCCTACCTGGCTCAGTCAGATGTCTTGAGATGTTGCGCCGCATTCATATTTGGTTGCTTCGGGCGCATGCGCAGTAGAGGGCGGCTCCTGTCATCGCCTCTGCGCACTGTCAAGGAGAGAGAGAGAGGGAGGGAGGGAAGGAGGGAAGGAAGGAAGGAAGGAGGGAGGGAGGGAGGGAGGGAAGGAGGGAGGGAGGGAAGGAAGGAGGGAGGGAAGGAAGGAAGGAGGGAGGGAGGGAGATAGAAAGAGAAGGACAGTGAAGTTCTGATTTAATTCGTTATTGATCCACTTTGAATGCTTCGTTTTATGAAATTGCTCTTTGTTTCAAAGGAGAATATCGTAGATATAAGTCATTAATTCATAGCCTACCTTGAACAGTTCAATATTGTTTCACTGCCATGCTTTTGGTGAAGATGATGAAAACAATAATGAAAAGGTTTGGAAAACAAACAAACACTGAAGTATACAGCAATGCTGTCCTAGCCACCCTGGAACAAGCTGCTGTGAGCCAAACAGGCGGGGATGGCTGACCCCAGATCAGATCCTCCCCCAGACGTCCTCCTACCCCCTAGCAACTCCAACATATCTGAGCCGTTTGGATGGGTATAGGCAGCACAACGAACATCACACCTATCCTACCTTTCATCAGAGGGATAAATGGACTGTATTATCTATAAAAACTGATTTATACCTTTCATCCAACACTCTCGAGGAGTAGGGGTATAGGGACTAGGGGCCTGTTTGGGAGACTCCAGACTTCAGATAAACACAGGCTTGTTTACAATGTCTAACTGTCTAATAAGTTAGAGCTCACCAACCGGTCAGGAAACCCCAGGCGACGCAACACCGCCTTGCTTTGTCCCCGGCCCGAAGGCCCCGCACCCAAAACAGCCCACGGGCCACATGACACTTATTAAGACATAACTCAATTAGGCCATCACTGCCCTCCATGGATCCTGTCCATGTGTTGTTGCTATGCCAACCAGCATCCTCCCTCCCTCCCTCCCTCTCTCTCTCTTTCTCTCTCTCTCTCTCTCTCTCTCTCTCTCTCTCTCTCCATCCCTCCCTCCCTCCCTCTGTCTCTCTCTCTCTCTCTCTCTCTCTTTCTCTTACTCTCGCTCTCACCCACCTTCTCTCTCTCTCTCTTCTCTTTCAGTGGGCTGATCTGATGTTGTTCAACTTCTGATGTTGATCTGTATTTGGTGTCCTGTCCTGTCCTGTGCTTTCTGGAACAGGCGGCCCACTAGGCAACAACAACAACATGTTTGGGACGCGATGCTGCCCTGAGACGGTCCTGAGACAGACAGGAAGTGGAGGTTGTCTGACTGAGACAGACAGGAAGTGGAGGTTGTCTGACTGAGACAGACAGGAAGTGGAGGTTGTCTAACTGAGACAGACAGGAAGTGGAGGTTGTCTAACTGAGACAGACAGGAAGTGGAGGTTGTCTGACTGAGACAGACAGGAAGTGGAGGTTGTCTGACTGAGACAGACAGGAAGTGGAGGTTGTCTGACTGAGACAGACAGGAAGTGGAGGTTGTCTGACTGAGACAGACAGGAAGTGGAGGTTGTCCGACTGAGACAGGCAGGAAGGAGCCACCAGCACCACCATAATGGGCCTCAGCCACAGGGCCCCAGCAGGGGAGGCTGGTGGAGGTAGAAATCGGGATGGGCTCACTGTAAATGTTTGGAATGCAATCAAACATGTGTTTCCTGGGTCACAGAAGGGGTCACAAAGACCATAGACGACAGTCAGTAGTCCAAAATTGACCTTTTTTTTGCCCCCACCCCCGAACCACTGGTGCTGTTGTAAAGACTGTTGTGTTGGTCTACCAGGCACTAGCAGGCCTGGACCACAGCCCTGTCATGTAAGGTGCTCTCCTCTCTAATCCTACACTATCAGCTCCCAGGACACTGAGTACAGTACAGCAAACACATGACTCTATTTGATCCTCCTGAACCATCGCATGCAGGGTGTGTGTGCGTGTGTGTGTTTGTGTTTGTGTGTGTGTGTGTGTGGTGGGGGGGGGGGGGGGGGGGGGAGGGGGGAGAGGAGAGAGAGGATGAGAGAGAGAGAGAGATGAGAGAGAGAGAGAGAGAGGAGAGAGAGAGAGAGAGAGAGAGGAGAGAGAGAGATGAGAGAGAGAGAGAGAGAGAGAGGGAGGAAGGGAGGGAGAAGCAGATTGGTTTAAAGGCCAGTAAGCCCTAAGGTTCAAGCTTAGGGGTGGGTTGGTACACAACAGATCTTTCCGCTCTCGCACACTGTGACATCACACCTCCTGTACACACACATTGGCACGCACACGCCCACCAACATACAGTACACACACACACACACACACACACACACACACACACACACACACACACACACACACACACATCATGCATCACGTGTCAAACCTGGGAACGTGCTGCCCTCTTCTGGCCACAAACGGAATTTCACACACTATTTCTGTCCCGTGCTGGTCGGATAGAGAGGTCTGGTGTTTGTGAGATCTTGGTAGAACAAGCTCAGATGTCCTCCAAACCTCTTCTGTGTGACCTGAAGTGGTGTCGGAATGTAGGGTTTTGATGAGAAGTGTAGATTTTTCTGACAAACATCCAAATTGTAACATGCAACAGGATATTTCTACTGTGTTGACTTTCTTTCTCTGCCATTGCTGTTGAAACAGGGTTGTGTATGTTTAATATTATGCATATTATATTAATGTGTATACTTATATTTCTTGTAGAATATATAAATAGAACCCTCTTAAATATTTCAGTAGGCTTTGGTGGAGTCCCTGGGCACTGGTGTGTGTGTCCATTCACAAGCCTGGTGTAGCTTGTGGCCGCGGGCTGAATGGGTCTGTGTTGCCCAATAGCGTGAGCTCCTTTGTGTGTGTGAAAGGCCCCCGCGGCACTGTGGGGATTGTGTTCTCAAGAGGGGAGTCGGGTTCCCGTGGTAACGGCAGGATGCCTTCCCAGAGGGCCTAGAGACAGAGAAAAGGAAGGCCAGCGAAGGAGGGAAAGGGAGCGAGTGAGTGAGAGACTTTTCTGTCTTCATTTGCCCTTTTTTCATTCTGGGTGTTTTATGAAAGAGGGAGCGATGGCCGCCGTCTGGCTGTGACCGAGACAG
>NC_137681.1:20369060-20376560 GCF_963989245.1 Nansenia antarctica | reverse complement strand
GAGGAAATTCTTCACTGCCTTCAGTCATCAGACCAGAGTTATTTGGCAAGGTCTTTTAAACAACCATTTGATAGATGGATGCACACACACATACACACACGCAAGCAAGCACGCACGCACGCACGCATGCACGCACGCACGCACGCACGCACACACATCCACATACACACACAGACACATTCTTGTATTTCTTAAACAAATACCCATCTCTCACACCTCCCTCTCTGTAGTGTTTGGAGAGATGAGAGGGCAGGGGAGACTGAGGGAGAGTGGGGAAGGAGGGGGGAGGAGGGGGAAAGGAGGGAGGAGAGTGGGGGAGGAGGGGAGAGAGTCAAAGTTGAGCTCTTATATAAACACTCTGACACAAAGCTCTTAGAATAGTGTTTATTCCCATCATGCATCTGACGTATGCGTGTTCCTCTCCTCTCCCACCGGAGGGCAGAGCCTTCCAGAATATTCTCCCTCAGAAGAACATACTGACATACTGATACTTTGAGCGTTTGCTCTGCTTGTTTTCAGTATTTGAAATGATTTGAAATACTATGTATTGAACCCATGTCTGCGGAAGTTCTATGTTCGAATGTTCTGATGTTCTAATATTGGGAAGTTCTATGTTTTAATATTGGGATGTTATATTTGGATACTCAATTGCCTCTTCCCTGAGCAGAGCTGTTGATGAGCTCCAGACTGCCTTTAAACAGCTGCAGGCTTCATTATACGGTCTAAAGTTGGTTCTCATCTCATCTCTTCCAGAGAGGAGGGTGTCTATGTTCTAGGGGTGCAACGGTTTTATAATGAACCGTACGGTTCGCCATCCACGGTTCAATACGCACTAGTGAATGACGGTTTTTCGGTTTATGCAAACCGTGGGCCAACTGAACCGTTGCACCCCTACTATGTTCTAATATTGAGGTGTTCTATGTTCTAATATTGAGGTGTTCTATGTTCTAATATTGGGGTGTTCTATGTTCTCCTGCAGCTCACACTCCTGATAACTCCTTCCTCGGCTTCGTCAGCGAGGAGGCCGGTAGGAGACAGGAAGTGAGCGAGGAGGAACAGGAAGCGGTCACAGGGGCGTACAGGAAGGAGAACATTGCGCTGGTCTATGGGAAACAGGAGTACATGTGGGAGGTGAGGATACGACCAGGGGAGGCTGGCGGAGGTAGAGATTGGAGTACGAGCTCATGTGGAATCAGGATCGGTATCAGACAAGAAGGCAATCATGTTCGGGTCCATTCAAGACTGAATTCAGTCAATTCAACAAGTTCACTGAATAGAAAGATCCTCATGGAGAACAATGGGCTGTTTCTCAAGTCACAACCCCCCCCGTCTCTGCTCCAGGGTAAGGAGGGCTACTTGGGGGCGGTCAGCCAGGAGATGGAGACCCACGCCACCGTCTACCATCCCCCAGGCCGCCACCCTCAGCTGCCCCCGGGTGTCACCAACCACGGCCTGCTGGACCAGGACCGCTTCCTGCAGCTGCTCCGGAGGGCCAAGGTAAGGCCAGCACCCCTGACCCCGACCTCTGACCCTGGCCCTGACCCTGACCCCTGACCCTGGCCCTGACCCCTGACTCTGACCCCAGACACTGACCCCAGACACTGACCCCAGACACTGACCCCAGACACTGACCCCTGACCCCAGACACTGACCCCTGACCTCAGACACTGACCTCAGACACTGACCCCTGACCTCAGACACTGACCTCAGACACTGACCCCTGACCTCAGACACTGACCTCAGACACTGACCCCTGACCTCAGACACTGACCCCAGACACTGACCCCTGACCTCAGACACTGACCCCAGACACTGACCCCTGACCTCAGACACTGACCTCAGACACTGACCCCTGACCCCAGACACTGACCCCTGACCCCAGACACTGACCCCTGACCCCAGACACTGACCCCTGACCCCAGACACTGACCCCTGACCCCAGACACTGACCCCTGACCCCAGACACTGACCCCTGACCTCAGACAGTAGAGTTGTTCACGTCCACGGTCCAGACGTAGGGGTGACCTATGAACTCCTCCACGTAGGGGTGCTGGGAGGTCACCTGATGAGAGGACGAATGAATACATGAATTCATCTCGTTAATGAATACATGAATTCATCTCGTTAATGAATACATGAATTCATCTCGTTAATGAATACATGAATTCATCTCGTTAATGAATACATGAATTCATCTCATTAATGAATACATTAATTCCCAGACCAGAGTCTAAATTACTAGATGTCTCGGTTAACCTTCTCTCAAACACCAATTGCAGTGTTTTGTATGTTTCTCTGTTAGACGTTGCTAGCCCCTGGGTGTATAATGACATCATGCTGAACCCCATCCAGGTGTTTGTGGGTCTGGGGTTCCCCTACGAGGGGCCGGCCCCCCTGGAGGCCATCGCCCTGGGGTGTGTGTTCCTCCAGCCCCGCTTCCTGCCCCCAAGATCAGCCGACAACAGTGACTTCTACAGAGGCAAGCCAACCACCAGACAGGTACAGTAGAGCGGATAGACGGGTAACTATCAGACAGACAGGTAACTATCAGACAGACAGGTAACTATCAGACAGCCAGGTAACTATCAGACAGACAGGTAACAATCAGACAGGTAACTATCAGACAGACAGGTAACTATCAGACAGGTAACTATCAGACAGGTAACTATCAGACAGACAGGTAACTATCAGACAGCCAGGTAACTATCAGACAGGTAACTATCAGACAGGTATGGACCTACAAGACTTGGAACTTTCAATGAAACAGTAATTTAATGCTGAAAACAGATTCTGCAGGTAACCCTGTTAGCTAGATGTTCAGATTCTGCAGGTAACCCTGTTAGCTAGATGTTCAGATTCTGCAGGTAACCCTGTTAGCTAGATGTTCAGATTCTGCAGGTAAACCTGTTAGCTAGATGTTTTGATTCTGCAGGTAAACCTGTTAGTTAGATGTTCTGTGGGGTGCTACACACTCCAGGGCCCATCTGGACCCGATACTGTCGGATCCTTAGTGGTTTTATCCTGTCGGGCAACTTTCTGTGTTGGGTCAAAATGAGATGAATTAATGTATTCATTAATGAGATGAATTAATGTATTCATTAATTAGATGAATTCATGTATTCATTAATGAGATTAATTAATGTATTAATTAATGAGATGAATTCATGTATTCATTAAAGAGATGAATTAATGTATTCATTAATGAGATGAATTCATGTATTCATTAATGAGATGAATTCATGTATTCATTAATGAGATGAATTCATGTATTCATTAACGAGATGAATTCATGTATTCATTAACGAGATGAATTCATGTATTCATTAACGAGATGAATTCATGTATTCATTCGTCCTCTCATCAGGTGACCTCCCAGCACCCCTACGTGGAGGAGTTCATAGGTCACCCCTACGTCTGGACCGTGGACGTGAACAACTCTACTGACGTCAGACACACACTCAGGGACATCCTACACACTCAGGTCAGCAGACACACACACACACACACACACACACACACACACACACAATCAGGTCAGACACTCACATGAAGAACCCTTTCAGAACCCTGTTTCCCTAAGAGTGTATTGTATGGAACCGTGCCAAAGCAACAACAGATGTAGATCCAGTTGAGACAGTTATGTGTGTGTGTGTGTGTGTGTGTGTGTGTGTCTCTCCAGGTGAAGCCGTTCACTCCCAGAGAGTTCACCTGTGAGGGGATGCTGGAGAGGGTCAGAGCTTACCTCAGCCACCAGGTACACACCATGGATGTGACATGAGTATGAGTGGACATCCTGGGGCGACCCCTGACAGTTGTACTGATGTTGGTCTTCCCCCAGGACTTCTGCAGGGTGTCCTTCCCCACCTGGCCTCCAGAGGGCTCTCTGAGGACACACCTGGGCCCGCTGGGCCAGTCCTGTGTGACTGTGTGTCGACGGGCGGCACTGGTGTGTGAGCCCGCCCTGTTCCACCACCTCAACACCCCTGCTGCTTTCAACAGGTATGGACGGACAGACAGACAGACAGACAGACGGATGTAATAATTGTAATAATTAATAAATAATTTTGACATTTAGCAGACGCTTTTAATCCAAAGCGACTTACAATTACAAATTACAGGGACATTCCCCCTGGAGTAACTGAGGGCTAAGTGCCTTACTCAAGGGCACACTAGTAGTGGTGTGGTTTCAGGCGGGATTTGAACTCACAACCTTCTGATCTCAAACACACTACATTATTCCACACAATAGGGGATACATAATTACTTACCCATCTTACTATTTTGTCTCTCCTCTCCTCTCCTCTCCTCTCCCCTCTGCTCTACTCCTCTCCTCTCCTCTCCTCTCCTCTCCTCTCCTCTCCCTCTCCTCTCCTCTCCTCTCCTCTCCTCTCCTCTCCTCTCCTCTCCCTCTCCTCTCCTCTCCTCTCCTCTCCTCTCCCTCTCCTCTCCTCTCCTCTCCTCTCCTCTCCTCTCCTCTCCTATCCTCTCCTCTCCTCCCCCTCTCCTCTCCTCTCCTCTCCTCTCCTCTCCACTCCCTCTCCTCTCCTCTCCTCTCCTCTCCTCTCCTCTCCTCTCCTCTCCTCTCCTCTCCTCTCCTCTCCACTCCTCTCCTCTCCTCTCCTCTCCTCTCCCTCTCCTCTCCTCTCCTCTCCTCTCCTCTCCTCTCCCTCTCCTCTCCTCTCCTCTCCTCTCCTCTCCTCTCCCTCTCCTCTCCCTCTCCTCTCCTCTCGCCACTTCCCTTCTTCCCTCTAGACTGGGCCTGGGCTGCTCCAGCATGGAACAGGAAGTGAACCACCTACTTCCTGCGTACAGCCCGTGGGGGCGTCGCTGCGGCCTGCAGAAGGAGGGGCTTCTGTTCAGCTGTGCAGGCTCTGACCCCGCCCACCGCAGGCTGTGTCCCTGCAGAGCCCACCGCCAAGGACAGGTGGCGCTGTGCCCTGACTGTCTATAGGTGGAGCTCTGCCCTGGCTGTCTATAGGTGGAGCTCTGCCCTGGCTGTCTATAGGTGGAGCTCTGCCCTGGCTGTCTATAGGTGGAGCTCTGCCCTGACTGTCGATAGGTGGAGCTCTGCCCTGGCTGTCTATAGGTGGAGCTCTGCCCTGGCTGTCTATAGGTGGCGCTGTGGTGCTATGCCCTGACTGTCTTTAGGTGGCGCTGTGGAGCCGTGTCCTGCCTGAGACATGGAGGACCAGGCTGTGACAGAGAGAGACACAGAGAGAGAGAGAGACAGAGAGAGAGGGCAATAAGAACAGGATTCTACTCTAAACACACAGGGACACAGAGAGGTCTGGAAGAGGGAGAGGGGGAAGGAGGGAGGGAGAGATGAGGAGAGAAGATAGAGAGAGATAGAGGGAAGATATTATGGTAGTATAGAGACAGAGAGAGAGAGAGAGAGAGAGAGAGCAGCGAACGCTGAGCTGAACAAACAAACAGAGGCGTGCCAGATGAAGTGAGAGGTCAAATAAACGAGTGTGGATGTTTTAGAATCTCTCTCTCCCTTCCCGCTTCTCTCCCATCCTCCATCACTCCTGTCTTTTAAACAGCCAGTCAGGGAGGGAGGGAGGAAGGGAGGAAGGGAGGGAGGGAGGGAGAGAAGGTCACAGCCCAGTGCTGCGCTGGACGCCATTACCACAGGCTGAAGTGACGAGGTGTGTGTCTTACACAGAGCAGCTGCTAGCCTGGGTCCACACACACACACACACACACACACACACACACACACACACACGCAGACACGCACAGCCTAAGACACAGACAAAAACACACACTCATGCACGAACGCACACACACACACACGCACGCTCGCACGCACGCACGCACGCAGGCACACACACACACACACACACACACACACACACACATAATTACACAGTCATCTTATGTGGGAAGGCTTCTCGGAACACTTTCAGGGATATGGGTCGAGTGGAAATCTGGACAGAGAGATTCTGCCCTTTCCTGCCCCGGTGACCTCACCGTCACCCACAGTGGGGCTCAGGGATTGGTCGACAGTCTGGCGGCTGTGGACGGCTCGCTGAAACAACAGTGGTGCCGACCGACGTGAGCCAATGAGATGCAGGTTCAGCGAAACGGGTTCAGCAGGTTCTGTGAAACGGGTTTTGGACACACCGGGCCATCGACCCCGGCGACGGTACCATGGCGACGGTACCATGGCGACGGCACTGCTCAGAGAACTACGGAAAAATAAAGTTGAGTCAGAAATGAAACGTTGGGTGGTGTCTGTTTTTGTGTGACTCAGATCTGTCTCATGTTTAGAACAAAGGTCAGATAAAGGTCAGATTCAAACAAACGGTAGAACGATACAGAACACACATCTTATTATTCAACTGGTAGTTAGGGATATGAAGACGTACACTGTGTGTGTGTGTGTGTGTGTATATGTGTGAGTGAGTGTGTGTAAATGGACTGCACTTATGTAGCACCTTATTCCAAAGTGCTTTACAATGGTGTCTCATTCACCCTTTCACACACCCTTTCACACACCAATAGCGGCAAGCTACCATGCAAGGCCCTCATTGGGAGCAATTTGGGGTCCAGTGTCTTGCCCAAGGACATCTTGACACAGCCGAAGATCGAACCGCCGAACCGCCGACCTTACGATCATTAGACGCCGGCTCGACCTCCTGAGCCACAACCGCCCCAGTGTGTTTGTGTGTGTGTGAGTGTGTGTGTGAGTGTGAGTGCGTGTGTGTGTGTGCGTATGTACATCTACGTGTTTATGCGTGTGTGTGTGTTTGTGTGTGTGTGTGTGTGTGTGTGTGTGTGTGTGTGTGTTGGTGTACTACCTCTACGTGAGCACACTGTTCTCAAAAGCCCTTGCATGTCAATCAACATGTCTGCCGAGGCAGGGGAGGCCAGTGGAGGTAGAAATCGGAGGACGGGCTCATTGTAATGCATGGAACGGCAGCCTCCCCTCCAAACAACACGTCACCTGTTGAGGCTAACAGAGAGGGTTAAAAAGAGAGGGATGATTGGCAGGAGAGAAAAGAGAGGGAAAAGAGAGGGATGAGGAGAGGAAACCTGAAGCCAGACACGCAGGAATGTTCACGCTATGATACACGTTCAATAATGTTTATACAAGGGCTTTTTAATTTCATACCACTCTCTCTCCCGTTCCCTCTCCCTCTCTCTACCTTTCTCTCTCACCTCTCTCTCTCCCTCTCTCTCTCTACCTCCCTCTCTCTACCTCTCTCTCTCTCCCTCTCTCTCTCTCTATCTCTCTACCTCTCTCTCTCTTTCTCTCTCTACCTCTCTCTCTCTACCTCTCTCTCTCTACCTCTCTCTCTCCCTCTCTCTCTCTCTATCTCTCTACCTCTCTCTCTCTTTCTCTCTCTACCTCTCTCTCTCTACCTCTCTCTCTCTACCTCTCTCTCTCCCTCTCTCTCTCTCTCTATCTCTCTACCTCTCTCTCTCCCTCTTTCTCTCCTTCTCTCTCTACCTCTCTCTCTCTCTACCTCTCTCTCTCTACCTCTCTTTCTCTCG
>NC_137681.1:20362993-20368860 GCF_963989245.1 Nansenia antarctica | reverse complement strand
GGTCTCTGGGTCTCCTCTGGGTCTCCTCTGGGGGTCTCTGGGTCTCCTCTGGGTCTCCTCTGGGGGTCTCTGGGTCTCCTCTGGGGGTCTCTGGGGGTCTCTGGGTCTCCTCTGGGGGTCTCTGGGGGTCTCTGGGGGTCTCTGGGGGTCTCTGGGTCTCCTCTGGGGGTCTCTGGGTCTCCTCTGGGGGTCTCTGGGTCTCCCTCTAGGGGTCTCTGGGGGTCTCTGGGTCTCCTCTGGGGGTCTCTGGGTCTCCACTGGGGGTCTCTGGGTCTCCTCTGGGGGTCTCTGGGGGTCTCTGGGTCTCCTCTGGGGGTCTCCTCTAGGGGTCTCTGGGGGTCTCTGGGGGTCTCTGGGTCTCCTCTGGGGGTCTCTGGGGGTCTCTGGGGGTCTCTGGGTCTCCTCTGGGGGTCTCTGGGGGTCTCCTCTGGGGGTCTCTGGGTTTGATTTGATTTGATTTAATTGAGGAGAAGAGAGGAGAGGAGGGAAGGGGAGAGGATTGGAGAGGAGGGGGGGAGCCAATACTATCCGGAGAGAGAGAGAGAGAGAGGGGGGGGGAGAGAGAGAGAGAGAGAGAGAGAGAGAGAGAGAGAGAGAGAGAGAGAGAGAGAGAGAGAGAGAACACCATGTTAGACTAGTGGCCATCAAAGACCAGCTGAAGAGGAGGCTGACTTTCACTTTCTCTAACTCATTAGTGGTCAGATTAAGGTTAGATTAAAGTTAGATTATGATTAGATTAAGGTACGATTAAAGGGACGATTAAGGTCAGATTAAGGATAAATTATAGCCTTCATTACTCAGAGCAGAGCGGTCTGTCCTCAGCCCTGCAGACACTCCCAGTGGTAAGAGATACCCTGTACTTTTCTGCTCCATCGGCAAACATGATTGGTCACAATTAGGTCAATTACAGCCAATCGTAAGGAGTGGAACAAATTGATGATAGGGGTTTATAGCCGGCTGCATTCTGATCTTATTGGCTCTCATCAGCCCGGACCTCACTCTCTGACGTGGAGAGGATGTGTGTGTGCATGTGTGTGTGTGTGTGTGTGTGTGTGTGATGTGTGTGTGTGTCGGTGTGAAGGTGTGTGTCATTCTATCTTAACGTGTGTGTGTGATCATATCTGTGTGTATGTGTGTATGTGTGTGTGTATGTGTGTGTGTGTGTGTGTGTGCATGTGTGTGTGATCATGTCTGTGTGTACGTGTGGGTGTGTGTGTGTGTGTGTGTGTGTGTGTGTGTGTGTGTGGGGGGGTGTTGAGTCGTGTCCAGCATTTGTCCGTAATCACCGTTGCCACGGCGCTGCAGGTGTCCCCGTGTTCTCGTGTTCTCCTCTCTCTCTCTCTCTCTCTCTCTCTCTCTCTCTCTCTCTCTCTCTCTCTCTCTCTCTCTCTCTCTCTCTCCCTTTCTCCCTCTCTCTCTCTCTCCCTCTCTCTCACTCCGTTGTGTTCTCAGGGAAATGCTTTGATGCGGTGTCGGGTTACGACAGGGCGGCACGCACATCTGAGGGATGCCAGGAATACCTACACAAACACACACACACACACACACACACACACACACATCTGTGCTATTAAATACAGGACAATATGATAAAGGAAGAGAGAAGGGGGAGGGAGAAAGATAGAGAGAAAGAGAGAGACAGAGAGAGAGAGTGAGAGAGAGAGAGGAAGAAACAGGGAGAGAGAGAGTGAGTGTGAGAGAGAGAAAGAGAGAGAGAGAGTGAGAGAGAGAAAGAGAGAGGGAGAAAGAGAGAGAGAGAGTGAGAGAGAGAGAGGGAGAAAGAGAGAGAGAGAGAGAGAGAGAGAGAGAGCCTGTGTCAGCACCTGCTAAGGGTCCTGGTGTTGCCAGAGAACAGAAAGATGGATTATGTATGAGTCTTACCGGCTCTACTCTTTTTAATAAACCCTCTGTAATAAACGCAATGACCCCCCATGACCCCCCCCCCCTCCCCCCCCCCTCCCCCCCCCCTCCCCCCGACCCATCTGGATGTGGTTGTGGGGTGCAGCACCTTGCCAAGGTCGAGACCAGAGAGGCAGCCCCCCCTGACTGGTCCCTCTCAGTAGAGACGGACGCCCAAACATGACAGCCCACAACATCAACATGTTAGCTAACTACTATCTAAATAACTAACAAATTAACTAGCTAATTAGCTAGCTAACCAACTAACTAACACACTACATAATTAACTCACTAATTAACTGACTAACAAACTAACTAACAAACTAACTATCTAGAGGACAAGAGGAGAGAGTAGATACAGTAGGAGAGGAGAGAAGAGAAGAGAAGAGAAGGGAAGAGAAGAGAAGGGAAGAGAAGAGAAGGGAAGAGAAGAGAAGAGAGAAGAGAAGAGAGAAGAGAAGAGAGGAGGAAAGAAGAGAGGAGAAGAGAAGAGAAGGGAAGAGAGAAGAGAAGAGAGGAGGAAAGAAGAGAGGAGAAGAGTACTTTACTGTAGATAATACCCACACCCTCTGGGGAGGAGGGATGAGTCTGGGAAGGAGGGATGAGTCAGAGAAGGAAGGATGAGTCTGGGAAGGAGGGATGAGTCAGAGAAGGAGGGATGAGTCAGAGAAGGAGGGATGAGTCAGAGAAGGAGGGATGAGTTTGGGAAGGAGAGATGAGTCAGAGAAGGAGGGATGAGTCTGGGAAGGAGAGATGAGTCAGAGAAGGAGGGATGAGTCTGGGAAGGAGAGATGAGTCAGAGAAGGAGGGATGAGTCAGAGAAGGAGGGATGAGTCTGGGAAGGAGAGATGAGTCAGAGAAGGAGGAATGAGTCTGGGAAGGAGAGATGAGTCAGAGAAAGGGGGATGAGTCTAGGAAGGAGGGATGAGTCTAGGAAGGAGGGATGAGTCTGGGAACAAGCTCTGTCTTACTGTTGCGCTGCCAGAGAGCCTGTTATTGTTCTGAAGACAAACCCAACAGCTGTCCCTTAACCTCCATGGTTAGATTTGTTATATATCACGTTTCATTCTGATAACAACGGTCATACGGACAGACGGACGGTCGTCAGGAGAGGACTGATGTCTAGGAATATTGGGAGAGCAGCAGAAATGTAGATATCCTCACCAGTTTGTGTGTGTATGAATATGTACTGGTCTCCCCCCTTGGAAACAAGGCAGTAAATTGTGGGTTTTAAAAGCCCAGGAGGCTGGTGGAGGTAGACATCAGAGGCCAGGGGAGGCTGGTGGAGGTAGACATCAGAGGCCAGGGGAGGCTGGTGGAGGTAGACATCAGAGGCCAGGGGAGGCTGGTGGAGGTAGACATTAGAGGCCAGGGGAGGCTGGTGGAGGTAGACATCAGAGGCCAGGGGAGGCTAGTGGAGGTAGACATCAGA
Organism: Nansenia antarctica; assembly: GCF_963989245.1. Taxonomy (NCBI): domain Eukaryota; kingdom Metazoa; phylum Chordata; class Actinopteri; order Argentiniformes; family Microstomatidae; genus Nansenia; species Nansenia antarctica. The sequence continues at coordinate 20,365,529 of NC_137681.1, read as the reverse complement.
GGCCAGGGGAGGCTGGTGGAGGTAGACCTCAGAGGCCAGGGGAGGCTGGTGGAGGTAGACATCGAAAACTATAGGTTACATCTGGACTGTTAGATGAAGGAACCTTCCTCCATGTTGAATGGAAATCTAATGGAGTGAGAGTGGAGGTGTATGGGTGACCAGGGACTGATCTCTCTCCTGACTCTACCAGAGGGGGAACACTGTTAATCCCATGATCCTCTGGGGTGGGTGTGACCAGGCGTGGTGGAGCCAGAATACAGAAACATATGTAGGGCTTTCCCTTTCTCTTTTATTTTCATCTCTTCCCCCACTCCCCTCCCTCCCCTCCCTCCTTCCCTCTCTCCTCCCCCCTCCCCCTCCCCCTCCCCCTCCCCTCCCTCCCCTCCCTCCCTTCTCTCCCCTCCCCCCCCTCCCTTCCTCCCTCCCCTCCCTCCGTCCCCTCCCTCCCCTCCCTCCCCTCCCTCCTCCATCCCTCCTACCTCCCCCCTCCCCTGGCTGCCTCTCTCTCTCTATGACTTAGGGAGTTGCGACAGCCCCATTGCGTGCGACGATGGTGCTACAGGCGAGGGGAGAGGCTTCCAAGACCTATTCCAAGGCTGGCCCTAGTGTGTGTGTGTGTGTGTGTGTGTGTGTGTGTGTGTGTGTGTGTGTGTGTGTGTGTGGGTGTGTGTGTGTGTGTGTGTGTGTGTGTGTGAAAGTGAGTGTGAAAGTGAGTGATTAGGTGTGGATGTGTGCATGTGTGAGAACGTGTGTGTTTGTGTGTGTGCGTGTGTGTGTGCGTGTGTGTATGTGTGTGTGTGCACTGTTAAAACACTTGAATCACCTGGTCGTGCCAGTGTACCAGCCAGTGAGTATAGTGTGTGGTTGCCCTGACCCCCACAAACACACTCTCACTCTGCCTGCTTTTACATGTCCCTCCTCCTCCCTCCTCTCTCCTGTTCTCCTTCTCTCTCTCTCCTCCTTTCTCTCTCCTTCTCTCTCTCCTCCTCCCTCCTCTCTCCTTCTCTCTCCTTCTCTCTCTTCTCCTCCCTCCTCTCTCCTTCTCTCTCCTTCTCTCTCTTCTTCTCTCTCTCCTCCCTTCTCTCTCCGTCTCTCTCCCCACCTCCCTTCTCTCTCCTTCTCTCTCCTTCTCTCTCCCCACCTTCCTTCTCTCTCCTTCTCTCTCCTTCTCTCTCTTCTCCTCCCTCCTCTCTCCTTCTCTCTCCTTCTCTCTCTTCTTCTCTCTCCTCCCTTCTCTCCCCGTCTCTCTCCCCACCTCCCTTCTCTCTCCTTCTCTCTCCTTCTCTCTCTCCTCCTCCCTCTCTCCTTCTCTCTCTCTTTCTCCCTTCTCCTTGTCTCTCCCTCTGTCTCTTTCTCCCTTCTCCAGGTCTCCAGGAGTTGAGATAGAATGCGTACTGAAATGTGTGGAACAGCTCAGATGTGTTATTATAGTTATTGTTATTATTAGTTTTATTATAAACATAGTGTTGTGTTCTCAGTGCCAGCTGGTCTCGTTGGTGGCCTGAGGATTCTGGGAGATCAGGGACAGGGCTTTGATTGGCTGGAGCGCTGCTGTGATGCTGCAGAGAAGGCTTTTTATTGGTGGTTGTCAGGAGGAAGTCACAAGTTTCTGTGGATGTTGTAAAGGCTGCTCGTATAACAAGGTAATCCCCATTACAGGTGTGGTGCTGGCTACACACACACACACACACACACACACACACACACACGCATGCGCACGCACGCACGCATGCGCACGCACGCACACACACACACACACACACACACACACACACACACACACACACACAGTTTAGTTGATGTTTAACTGGTTTAGTTGATGGTTTAACGTTTAACTGGATAAGTTGATAATGGTTTAACTGGTTTAGTTAATGTTTTAACTGGTTTAGTTGCTGGTTTGATTGTTAGATATGTGCATTCTACCACCCAGTATCCTTACATTTTCAAAATCACATCAGGATAAGCTAGTATAAAGCTATTTTGCTATTTTTTCTGTGTAGGAGGCAGGCTAATTTCAAAGACGGCCAACTAGTGGTCGTTGTGTGTAAAATAGCAGCTTTCCATTGTAAAGACTATGGTCATTTGACCCCCGAGGCGGCTCTTGTCGTAGGTTCTAGTGTTAAGAAATGTAATCACCAACAGCAGAGACTGTACAGACAGTATTCAGTTGAGGTCCCGCAGTCTCCTAGAAGGAGTCATCATTTTGTCCTTGGCTGAAGGCTAGAGTGTGAAATACAAATAAAATGAATTTAGATAAACTATATATACAGTATATTGTGGACGTTTAAGAAATGTACTCACCAGCAGCAGAGACTGTAGGGACAGTATTCAGTTTGGGACTTGGGACGTGTGGCTGGTACTGGCTGAAGGCAGGCTGGAACCTGAAGGCTGGAGTGAAATACAAATAAAATGAATTTATATAAACTGAATTAATCAGTAAATGCTGATGAGCTTTATGTGGCAAGGCATATAAACTCCTCAAAAAAAGTTTGGAAACGTTATTTCAGTCGATTCTTCCTCCCCTTTAATAATACCA
>NC_137681.1:20335493-20360493 GCF_963989245.1 Nansenia antarctica | reverse complement strand
GACTATCCGAACTTCTTAAGTAGTCAAGCAGCCTGTCTGTTTACCTGTTTGTTTTCTCTCTTGCTGTTTCAGTGATCATCCACCAGTTTTTCGCCACCCCTCCTTCACCACCACCACCTGATGACCCTTTCCAGCCTCTCATCTCATCTGACCCATATTGGACCAACTGCCAGCCCAGAGTTAGGGCCTGGATGATGAGCTCCAGGACATTTTTCAATAAAACTTTTACAAATTAATTAAGTCTCTCCTGATATACTTTGACTTGAATCTTGACGGTTCAACATGATTATAACTGTCACTTGGCTAAGAAGAATCTGAATGTCTCTTTAAAAGTCATAAAGGCTAAGAATTACCCTTCCCCGTTATCTGCAGACATGAAAGGCTTCAGAACAGTCAAGTTACATTTGTGAAAGCATGTAACATATAACTACAGTATATAGCTGAGGCAAAAATATAATTCATTAGTCATATTTTCATCCTCTATTTAATGATGTTTTCCATGGAGATAGTGTAGCGCCCATAGCGATGATCATAGAGTCGAGGTAGGTCCCTGGTTGTGCCTATCATATCCACTAAGAAGCATCATATCCTACAGTAACACCTTTCATAGCTTGGACAGGTAGTCTTCTGCCAGCCCAAGAGGTCCTTTAGGCATGTCATAAAAAAAGCCTAGATATGTGAGCAGAACATGGCCTTTGAGCTATCCTGAAAGTACATCACACAGACTGAAAGCATGTATTGGACCGGTGTGTGTGTCTGTGTGTGTGTGTGTGTGTGTGTGTGTGTGTGAGAGCATGTATGTGTGCATGTGTGTGTGCGTGCTGGTTCCTCCCTGTTCCTCCCGGTTCCGCCCCACCGGCAGACAGACAGACAGACACAGGCAGACAAACAGCCAGACAAAACAGGCAGACAAACAGCCAGATAAAACAGGCAGACAAACAGACAGACAGACAGCCAGACAGGCAGGCAGGCAGACAGCCAGACAGCCAGACAGCCAGACAGCCAGACAGCCAGAAAGCCAGACAGACAGACAGACAGGCAGACAGGCAGACAGACAGACAGACAGACAGGCAGATAGGCAGGCAGACAGATAGACCGGCAGACAGGCAGACAGATAGACAGACAGACAGACAGGCAGACAGACAGACAGGCAGACAAACAGACAGACAGGCAGGCAGGCAGGCAGACAGAGAGGCAGGCAGACAGACAGACAGACAGGCAGGCAGGCAGACAGACAGGCAGACAGGCAGACAGCCAGGCAGGCAGACAGACAGACAGACAGGCAGACAGACAGACAGGCAGGCAGACAGACAGATAGACAGACAGACAGGCAGACAGACAGACAGACAGGCAGACAGACAGGCAGACAGACAGACAGACAGACAGACAGGCAGGCAGGCAGGCAGGCAGGCAGGCAGGCAGGAAAGGCTCTCTCTCTGTGTTTGTGTTGGGGGAGCCAGGCCAGCCACAGGTATGTGGGGGTGAATACTCTCCCAGGGTGGAGACCCTCTCTCTCCCAGACCCTCTCTCTCCCAGACCCTCTCTCTCTCCCAGACCCTCTCTCTCTCCCAGACCTTCTCTCTCCTAGACCCTCTCTCTCCCAGACCCTCTCTTTCCCAGACCCTCTCTCTCCTAGACCCTCTCTCTCCTAGACCTCTTCTCTCCCAGACCCTCTCCCCCATCCTCTCTTTCCCAGACCCTCTCTCCCCCAGACCCTCTCTCTCTCCCAGACCTTCTCTCTCCCAGCCCTCTCTCTATCCCAGACCCTCTCTCTCTCCCAGACCCTCTCTCTCTCCCAGACCCTCTCTCTCCCAGACCCTCTCTCTCCCAGACCCTCTCTCTCCCAGACCCTCTCTCTCTCCCAGACCCTCTCTCTCTCCCAGACCCTCTCTCTCTCCCAGACCCTCTCTCTCTCCCAGAAGCTCTCACTCTCCCAGACCCTCTCTCTATCCCAGACCCTCTCTCTCCCAGACCCTCTCTCTCTCCCAGACCTTCTCTCTCCCAGACCTTCTCTCTCCCAGACCCTCTCTCTCCTAGACCTCTTCTCTCCCAGACCCTCTCTCTCTCCCAGACCCTCTCTCTCTCCCAGACCCTCTCTCTCCCAGACCCTCTCTCTCTCCCAGACCCTCTCTCTCTCCCAGACCTTCTCTCTCCCAGACCTTCTCTCTCCCAGACCCTCTCTCTCTCCCAGACCCTCTCTCTCTCCCAGACCCTCTCTCTCCCAGACCCTCTCTCTCTCCCAGACCCTCTCTCTTTCCCAGACCCTCTCTCTCCCAGACCCTCTCTCTCCCAGACCCTCTCTCTCTCCCAGACCCTCTCTCTCCCAGACCCTCTCTCTCTCCCAGACCCTCTCTCTCCCAGACCCTCTCTATCCCAGACCCTCTCTCTCCTAGACCCTCTCTCTCTCCCAGACCCTCTCTCTCCCAGACCCTCTCTCTATCCCAGACCCTCTCTCTCCTAGACCTCTTCTCTCCCAGACCCTCTCTCTCCCAGACCCTCTCTCTCCCAGACCCCATCTCCCCCAGACCCTCTCTCTATCCCAGACCCTTTCTCTCCCAGACCCTCTCTCTCCCAGACCCTCTCTCCCACCCTCTCTCTCCCCCGGACCCTCTCTCCCACCCTCTCTCTCTCCCAGACCCATTCCCCCAGACCCCCTCTCTCCCAGACCCTCTTTCCCACCCTCTCTCTCTCCCAGACCCTCTCTCCCACACTCTCTCTCCCACCCTCTCCCCCAGACCCCCTCTCTCAGTAAGGAGACCCTCTCTCCCAGGCCTGACTCTGGGCTGTGACCGTGGGAGAGAGGGAGAGACGAAGAGAGGCTCCGGGGCCCAGTCTGGTACCTGATCTAACACAAATAAACCGACTGGAGACAAGAGCAGTGTTGGAGGGGTGAGGAGAGGTGAGGAGAGGGGGAAGAGAGAGGAGAGGAGAGGTGAGGTGAGGAGAGGGGGAAGAGAGAGGAGAGGAGAGGAGAGGAGAGGAGAGGAGAGGGGAGGCTGGTGGAGGTACACGTGTGTTTGATACCATTCCTCATTCCAATCCATTCATTTCAATGAGCCCATCCTCCGATTTCTACCTCCACCAGCCTCCCCTGGTAGAGGCCTCTCTTCAGACACTGATGTGATATAATAACTTGTTTGTTTTGGTGTAGCCTCCAGCCTCCGCCCTTCCTTCAGTGCTTTACCTCTGTCTGTCTCCTTGAGTTTCACTTCACTGCCCCCACAATCCCCGAGTCTAACTCCTTCAAGTCAAACTATTATTACTCCAAGCAACTCACTTTCCATCCCTCTCTCTCCATCCCTCTCTCTCCATCTCTCTCTTTCTCTCTCCATCCCTCTCTCCATCTCTCCATCTCTCTCTCTCTCTCTCTCTCTCTCTCTCTCTCTCTCTCTCTCTCTCTCTCTCTCTCTTCTCTCAGGCCCCATCAACTCTCCTTCCTCTGTCCGTAGGGACATGTTACCTCTCAGGTAGAAAACAGTGTGTGTGTGTGTGTGTGTGTGTGTGTGTGTGTCTCTAAGGCACGGCTGCACGCTCTTGTAACTTTCCATCTCCGTGGTGATGGGGAGGGCCAGATGGCGGCGTAATTGAAACCACATGTCTGCAGTTAAACTCCGATGAGAAGAATGAGAGAACGCCGCGCTAAGGTAAAAATAGTCGTTGTGTGATTACAGCGCTAATCTCCTGTGTTCAGGGCAGTACCAACTCCCACCAATAACAGGGGGTTTGGGCATAAACAGACTGAAGGGGACAGAGGAGGAGGAAGAGGAATGGTTTGATCCAGGTTTCCAGGGGTCCTGAGATGGAATGTTCCAGGTTTCTGGGGGTTCTGAGATGGAATGTTCCAGGTGTTGTAATACAGTACTTTTACCATGGATGGCGCTATTTGTCGTATACCACCTGTGTTGTAAACAGTGAAGTAGTACTTCCGGTTTCCTCTGTTGTGTTGTATGTCGTTGGTTCACGCGCTATGTAAATAAAACTCCGGTAAACGAACAATAGGTTATGGGCCCAGGTCGACGCTAAAAGCTTTTTTTACACGGAGATTTGTGTGATATAAACAGTGTTGTGGGATTACACAATGGAAGATAAGCTGTTTATTGAGAGGCTGAGCGGACCAGAGAACTGGGCAACATGGAAGTTTCAGTTGGAACACTTGCTGAAACACTTCACTGTGATGCACCCAATTACATGGTGGACATGCTCATAAGATACACACCAGCTAGACCCCTACGGTCTAGTGGCACGGAACTTTTAATAGTGCCAGAGGCTAGGACAAAGAGATTTGGAGGATCAGCTTTTAGCATATATGCTCCTAGATTGTGGAACACCCTACCTGAGGGCCTGAGGTTGTCTAAAACTCAGGACATTTTTAAGCGTGACCTCAAAACCTACTTATTCAATGTCGCCTTTTGATACTAAGGGAGACATTGGACATTATAGAACTAGGATCACTAGGCCATTACACCATACTCGTGTTTTTGAGATTTGTGTTGACAGGAAAATGGACCCGGGTGCTGATGAGGCACTGTCAGCTCCAAATAGCACCTAGAGCAGTACTGGAACCGGTACAAGGGTGTACCAGGACCACCATCAGGTTGTATTGCTGTCATCTTTATTGTCTCTATTGTGTTGTTGCATCATAACTGTGCTTAAGTTTCTCTTTTGGCAGGACCTGTGACCATACTGGATGCAGAACGATGCAAATACAACACAAAATGTATGGACAGTGTGTACGCCGATAATATGCAAGGAATTTTTTCCTGGATACATGGTGTACAGGTTTTTGCCCTTGCTTGCTTGCTTTGTGCCGGTGGTCCTGGCCTCCCCTGGGGGACCGCTGGGTACTGGTAAGCAAACTGGCTAGTAGTCGCTCTATTGGTAGAGGGCTGCAAGGGAATTTTTCCTGGCTACATAGTATACAGGTTTTTTACTTTTGCCTGCTCGCGGCTCTGTCAGTATTGATTGATTGATTGACTGATTGACTGAACATTTTCATTGTGTGAAGCGCATTGAGTTGCATCTTGTAAGAAATGCGCTATACAAATAAAATTTGATTTGATTTGATTTGATTTGAAAGCTAAATGACTATGGGGTATGCTAACGGAGACAGATACGCTAGCCGCGGATGCTAACCGGTTCGCAAAACGAAAAGAGAAGGCATTCTCTATGGTGGCGCTAAATGTGAGTACAACCCAGTTATACCTGATAACAAGCTGTCAGACTCCCAAAGAGGCGTGGACCACGCTGAAAGGTCATTTTGAGAGAGACACTTTGGCAAACAAACTGTTATTTAAGAAAACATATTTCCGATGTGAAATGAAGGAAGGAGACCGTTTAACTGAGCATTTAAAACAATTGAAGGAGTTGACTGATCAGCTATCAGCAATAGGAGCTGTGATTGAAGAAGAAGACAAAATTGTAACACTTTTGGGTAGCTTGCCACCAAGTTATGCTACAATTGTCACTGCACTAGAAACAAAGATTGACAATCTGACACTGCAGTTTGTTCAGCAAGCATTAATAAATGAAGAGCAAAAGCGAGTGAATGCAAATGTTAACTCCAGTGGTACATCAGGTGGTGCATCAGCCATGTCATCACAATGTCGGGGAAATGTGCAGGATAACTCCAAGTTAGTGGGAGCAGAAAGGCCAAGCACGTGGAGATGTTACAAATGTGGGAAAGAAGGCCATATTAAGCGTGACTGTCCAAGCTTAAAAAGTAAAACTTTTAAGAAAACCCACAAGGCCAAAAGCATGATGTGTGACTATGATGAGGATTCATCTGAAAGTGCCTTTGTAGCCAGAGAGACAAACCTGACCGACAGACCACAACAGGTGGAATGGTTAATTGATTCTGGAGCATCAAAGCACATGACATGTGATAAAGAAGTGCTTCAAGACTACCAGCAATTCTCAAAAGCGCAGTCTGTGAAACTTGGTGACGGCAGGGTAGTGGACGCCCTGGGAATTGGAAATGTCAACATGAAAATGACTTTCAAGTTAAGTAAAGTAAAGAATGTCACAATGTACGACGTGCTGTATGTTCCGAAGCTATCTGGGAATCTATTCTCAGTGGGAGCAGCTACCAAAAAGGGAAATACAGTACAGTTCAGGAAGTCTCGCTGTTACATACGTGGAAAAGATGGTACTCTTCGAGGAATGGGAACACAAAGAGTTGACGGGCTATATCAGCTGGATGTTGAAGGAAGTTCATCTGTCTGTCATAGTGCGTCAGTAGCAGCCAGCCTGTGGCACCAGCGCCTTGGTCACACCACCAAGCTGAAGGAACTAAAAGATCTGGTGAACGGAGTGGACTTCTCTGCAGAGAAAGAGGTTCCCTTCTGTGAAGGATGTGTGGAAGGCAAGCTGGCTAAAAAGCCATACAAGTCGATTGGAGGAATCCGGTCCAAACGCAAGATGCAGCTGATTCATAGTGACGTCTGTGGTCCCATGCAGACTGAATCTATAAGTGGAGCAAAATATTTTGTGACTTTCAATTGATGATTATTCAAGATGCTGCAAGGTATACTTTCTGAAACAGAAGAATGAGGTCTTTCTCAACATTCTCAAATGAGTGTGGGCAGAGCGTCACAAGACTGAGAACTGACAATGGTGGTGAGTACACATCAAAGGAGTTTCAAGAATATTTGAAGACTCAAGGTATCCACCATGAAATGACTGTACCTCACTCACCACAGCAAAATGGTGTTGCAGAAAGGAAGAATAGGACATTAGTTGAAGCAGCTGTCACATGCTAAGTTGCCAAAGATGTACTGGGCAGAGGCTGTAGCCACCGCAGCTTACATACAGAACAGGCTGCCTACGTCTGTCCTGAAGCAAGAGACACCCTACAAGAGATGGTGTGGAAAGAAACCTGACATGAGCCACATGAAGGTGTTTGGCTGTGTTGCTTATGCACATATCCCAGATGAAGAGAGAAGGAAGCTGGACAAAAAGGCTGTGAAGCTTCGTTTCGTGGGATATGCAAACAATGCCAAGGGCTATCGCCTGTATGATGAAGAGAAAAGGAGGATTCTAATCCGTCGTGATGTCATCTTTGATGAATCAAACTTCAACTGGAAACAGGAAGCAAAAGTACCCTGCTCAGAGAACGAGACAACCATTGAAACACAAGATGATGAGGTCATTGTCGATAGCACTGTCAGAACAAGCGGCAGAATCAGAAATGCTCCAAGGAGATATGGATATGATGAGTTTGCTGATACAGTCACTGTTGATCATCATGCCAATATGTGTCGTGTGACAGAGCCAATCACACTGAAAGAAGCAATGGTGAGTCCTAATGCAAAGGAATGGCAGCAGGCGGCTGATTTGGAATATGAGTCGCTGCTGGACAATGAGACATGGGACTTAGTGGATTTACCAAGAGAGAGAAAGGCAGTAGGATCAAGATGGGTGTTCAAAGTCAAGCATCATAGTGATGGACGAGTGGAGAGATACAAATGCAGACTCGTCGCCAAGGGCTACTCACAGCTGTATGGTGCTGACTATGACGAAACGTTTTCACCAGTGGTACGATTCACCTCCATTCGTACATTACTGTCCTTTGCTATTCAAAACAATCTACATGTGCACCAGATGGATGTCGTAACTGCATTCCTTAATGGACACCTGGAAGAAGAAATCTACATGGAGCAACCAGAGGGCTACATCAAACCAGGGCAGGAACACCTGGTGTGCAAACTGAAGAAATCTATCTATGGACTGAAGCAGTCTCCTCGCTGCTGGTGTAACAGGGTTATAAATTATATTTAAGTTATAGGTTGAAGTTCATCAAAATCGTTTGCTTTTTATCATTTGGTTAAGTGTTTTGAATTGATTTACCCATGGCTGCATCCGGTGTGTAGTGCCCCTAGTGGTGGTTGGACTGGCCGCATTTAATGTGATGACGAAGGCCACCGGAAATCACCCCTTTCGTCTTGGTGAGCGGTTGAGATGGTATGTTAAAGTTTGTGCTCCGGTCCCGTTTTATATTTCCTTTGATAAAGAGTCGCCACTGATATAAACCGAATGTATTATTTGAGATTAATGTTTACCATTGGTTTTTATGCCATTACTTTTGAGTTATGTTTTGTTTATTTGTATTTTATGGATGGATAAAGTTGTGAGCTAACTAGCTAACAGCTAGCTAACAGCCATCTTAGCGCGAGCTTTTGCTGACATGCAGGGGCGAGAGCTGTTTTGTGCTGGAGCCTACCATTAAATAACCACCATTTTGTTTGCACATTCAGGTATGTTGTATGTATGTTGTATCCATGGGTATGGTTTAGTCTTGTGTGTTATAATGATATGAATGGTATGATAACTAATAATTATTTGATGTTATGACAAAGATCAGCCCTTTCGTCTTTGTGCGCGGTTGAGATGGGGCGAGATGTAAGGGTTGGGGAAGCGACCTTATTGTGGAGCGACCCTTTGGCGCCCTCTGGTGTTTTATGTATGCATTTGTCTGTCCTAATTAACTGATTTGTACCTGGTGTGTGTTGTTTGGCTGTGGCTATTTAGATCCCTCTGTTTCCCCTCTGGTTGTCGGTTGTTCACTTCATGTTGCGTTTGTTATATGTACACGATTCTTCTTAGCCTTATTGTTCCTCGCCGGATTAGGAAATAAGTATAGTTGACGATTGTAAGTACATTGCTCTGCCTTGTTCCTGTTATTATTTAGAACGTTTATCGGAGACTTGTTTTCTCCTCTTTTGTTTATTCGCTTACTGTGCGGTTATTATTTGTTCCGTTTACTCAAAATAAAGAGTACCGTTATTATTTATTATACTCCTGCTTCCGTCTACTCTGTTCTACTCTGCGCCTGGGTCCAAACACATTACCCCATCGTAACAGAACAACCGACCATTATGGACCCAGCAGATGTAGAGCAGATTCGCACGGTGCTGAATACCCAGGGGGCTATGGTAGCCCAGCAGGAGCGGAACCAGCTGGCGATGTTTGCGGAGATCGAAAAGCTGACCATCGCCGTGACTAGCCTGGTGGCCGCTCAGGCCAACCCCACTCCACCAGCGGCAGCAGCAGCAGCAGCTATGCCTCCTCTACCGCCGGTGACCACGCGGGAACCCCGACTACCTCCTCCCGAACGCTATGATGGACGTCCAGAGGGCTGCAGAGAGTTCCTGACTCAGTGTTCACTGATCTTCAGCCTGCAGCCCCTGTCCTTCCCCACCGAGCACTCCCGAGTGGCCTACATCATCACCCTGTTGACGGGCCGTGCCCTGTCCTGGGCCACGGCCGAGTGGGAGAGTCAGTCGCCGGCGTGCTTCGACGCTACAGCATTCACCCGGGAGTTACGCAAAATATTCGACACCTCCCGGGTGATATCGGGGCACGAAGCCGGTCGGCGGCTCACGGCGTGTCGACAGGGGGATCGCTCGGTGGCGGATTATTCCATCGAGTTCCGCACTCTAGCTAGGGAGGCGGGTTGGGAGGAGAAGGCCCTGGCCGTACTCTATACCCAGGGGCTCTCGGAGGCGATGAAAGACCAACTTGCCTTCCGGGACCTCCCAGAGCGGCTAGACGGCGTAGTGGAGCTCTCGGTGCGTGTGGACAATCGGCGCCGAGAGCGATCACGTGAGAGGGGCTCGTCGAGGGGCGCTCCGTTCCAACCTCCTCCTGCTAGGGAGGCGACTCGGCGGTTCCCGGAGGAGACCACGGAGGAGGAGGAGGCCATGCAGCTGGGCGCAACACACCTCTCCAGCACAGAGAGGCGGTGTCGGCTGGACGAGCGGCGCTGCTTCCGTTGCGGTCGCAAGGGTCACCGCTACAGTGCCTGTCCAGGGACCTTGGGAAACGGGGCAGCCCGCTAGTATCGGGAGGCGTATTAGCGGGTAGGGACATACCCTCGGGTTTCAATGACCCACGAACCTTTTTTTCTGTTAAGGTGCGGTGGGGACACTGTACCCAGCGAGGTCGGGCTCTGGTGGACTCAGGGGCAGCGGGGAATTTAATGCACGAAGGCCTGGCCTGGGGGTGGGGGGTTCCTTTGGAAGAATTGAAAGAACCCGTTCCTGTTCGAGCCCTAGACGGCCGGCCATTGGGGTCGGGGATCATTACCCAGCGCACTATGCCTGTACATATCCAGGTGGGAGGGGGTCGTTGGGAACTCATACGATTTTTTATTGTGGCCTCTCCTGATTGCCCTATTGTGTTAGGTCACCCCTGGTTAGCTTCTCTCAACCCCCGCATTGACTGGTCCACAGGTCGACTCTCCCTCGAAGCAGGCTCCGTCACAGTGCGTACTGAGTCTCCGCCCACGACTCTCGCATCCCCGTTGCAGCCCCAGTTCTCGCCTCTCCCCCTTTCCACCCCTCTTCCTAATTCCCCTGGCCCTGCTTCCCCTTCCAGCCCCGACCTGACAGGGGTGCCTCAGATATATTGGGACCTGGGGGAAGTGTTCAGTAAATCTCGGGCCGAGAAATTACCCCCCCATAGACCCTATGACTGTGCCATCAATCTGCTGCCGGGTACTGTGCCGCCGCGGGGACGCCTGTTTTCCCTCTCTCGCCCGGAGAATCTCTCCATGAATAAATACATAGAGGAAGCACTGGCCGCGGGTCATATCCGTCCTTCCACCTCGCCCGCTGGCGCAGGCTTCTTCTTTGTGGCAAAGAAAGACGGGGGACAGCGTCCCTGCATCGATTACCGCGGTCTAAATGACATTTCCATAAAGAATCGCTATCCCCTGCCCCTCATGGATACCGCCTTTGAGTCACTGCAAGGAGCAAGGGTGTTTACCAAACTGGATTTACGCAATGCATACAACCTGGTGAGGATGAGGGAGGGGGACGAGTGGAAGACGGCTTTTAACACGCCTAACGGACATTATGAGTATTTAGTCATGCCCTTTGGTCTCGCTAATGCACCCGCAGTATTTCAAGCACTAGTCAACGACGTACTGCGGGATTTGATTGGTCATTCGGTTTTTGTGTACCTTGACGATATCCTCATTTTTTCCAAAGACATTACTCAACATCAACGTCATGTCCGTCAAGTCCTCCAGCGCCTCCTCCACCACCAGTTATTTGTCAAGGCAGAGAAATGTGTCTTTCACGCCGACACAGTGTCATTCCTGGGGTTCATTATAACACGGGGGGATTTAAGCATGGACCCTGCCAAGGTTAGTGCGGTGTTAGACTGGCCCCGCCCCTCCTCTTTGAAACAGTTACAGCGGTTCCTAGGGTTTGCTAATTTTTATAGACGCTTTATCCGCAATTTTAGTGCCCTAGCTGCCCCTTTAACTGCCCTCACCAGGTCTACCCTCCGTACGTTCGCCTGGTCCTCGGAGGCGGAGGCCGCCTTCGTGGACCTCAAGCAACGGTTCACCTCTGCTCCGGTCCTAGCCCATCCGGACTCGGAAGTACCATTCCTGGTGGAGGTGGACGCCTCAGATCTCGCGGTGGGGGCGGTGCTCTCCCAGAGGTGCAGGAAGGATGGGAAGGTACATCCCTGCGCTTTTTTCTCACGTCGGCTGTCCCCGGCCGAGTGTAATTATGACGTAGGAAACCGGGAGCTGCTGGCCATTAAATTGGCTTTGGAGGAGTGGAGGCAGTGGCTGGAGGGGGCCGCACAGCCGTTTGTGGTGTGGACGGACCACAAGAACCTGGCCTACATCCAGGGGGCTAAGCGCCTCAATTCGCGTCAAGCCAGGTGGGCGCTGTTTTTTACACGCTTCCAATTTTCCATCTCCTTTAGGCCGGGGTCCAAAAACGTCAAGCCGGACGCCCTCTCCCGGCAGTTCGATCCGGCGGACCGGGAGGAAAAACCCCACCCCATTGTTCCGGAGACCCTTATTGTTGCCCCTGTGTCGTGGGGGATCGCTAAAGTGGTGAGAGCGGCGCTCAGGCGGGAGCCGGATCCGGGGGGAGGACCCCCGGGGAGGCTGTATGTTCCCAAGACTGCGCGCTCACGGCTGCTGCAATGGGCGCATGCGTCGCCCCTCACTAGCCACCCCGGGGCTGCCAGGACCCTGGACTTTATTCGCAGGAGGTTCTGGTGGCCCACAGCGGAGAGGGATACGCGCGCCTTTGTGGCAGCCTGTCCTGTGTGTGCGCGCAGCAAGACATCTCGCCAGCCTTCAGCGGGGCTACTCCGACCCCTCCCCATCCCCAAACGCCCCTGGTCCCACATCTCCCTTGACTTTATTTCAGGTCTCCCTCCCTCTGACGGGTTCACTACCATCTTGGTGGTAGTGGACCGTTTCTCCAAGGCGGCCCACTTCATCCCCCTCCTCAAACTCCCCTCGGCCCGAGAGACGGCCGACCTGGTGGTGCAGCACATCTTCCGGGTGCATGGTCTCCCGCAGGACATGGTGTCGGATCGGGGTCCTCAGTTCGCTTCCAGGTTCTGGAAGGCGTTCGCGACCAGCCTCGGCGCCTCCGTCAGCCTGTCCTCCGGTTTCCATCCACAGTCCAATGGGCAGACGGAGCGTGTCAACCAGGACCTGGAAGGCGTGCTGAGGTGCTACGTCTCCGGCAATCCGGCGACGTGGAGTCGGCGACTGGCGTGGGCGGAATACGCCCACAACACCCTCCTCTGCTCATCCACTGGCCTATCCCCCTTTCAGTGCCAATATGGCTATCAACCCCCCCTATTCCCTGAGCAGGAGGAGGAGGCGGAGGTGCCCTCCGTCCAAGCCCACGTCGGTCGCTGTCGCCGGACCTGGAGGCGGGTGAGGGCGGCGCTTCAGCGGGCGTCGGCTCGGTCCCAGCTTCAGGCCAACCGCAGGCGTCTCCCGGCCCCGATCTTTCGCCCGGGGCAGAAGGTGTGGCTCTCGACCCGGGACCTTCCCCTCCGGGTCGAGTCCAGGAAGCTAGCGCCCCGGTTCGTGGGTCCGTTCAAAGTGGTGCGGCGGGTGAACCCGGTGGCGTATAGACTACTACTCCCACCTTCCATGCGGGTTCACCCGACCTTTCATGTGTCCCTACTGAAACCCTTCGTCACTTGCCCCATGTCCCCACCACCCCCCCCTGTTCCTCCACCACGCATCATTGATGGACAGACTGTTTATACAGTACGGAGGATTATGGATTGCCGGCGGAGGGGTAGGGGCTTACAGTTTTTGGTGGATTGGGAGGGGTATGGGCCGGAGGAACGGTCCTGGGTGCCTCAGAGGGACATATTGGACCCAAAACTAATTACAGACTTCCGCCAACTACATCCTGAGGCACCCAGGTGAACGGCAGGTGCCGTTCGTCGGGGGGGGATACTGTAAGGGTTGGGGAAGCGACCTTATTGTGGAGCGACCCTTTGGCGCCCTCTGGTGTTTTATGTATGCATTTGTCTGTCCTAATTAACTGATTTGTACCTGATGTGTGTTGTTTGGCTGTGGCTATTTAGATCCCTCTGTTTCCCCTCTGGTTGTCGGTTGTTCACTTCATGTTGCGTTTGTTATATGTACACGATTCTTCTTAGCCTTATTGTTCCTCGCCGGATTAGGAAATAAGTATAGTTGACGATTGTAAGTACATTGCTCTGCCTTGTTCCTGTTATTATTTAGAACGTTTATCGGAGACTTGTTTTCTCCTCTTTTGTTTATTCGCTTACTGTGCGGTTATTATTTGTTCCGTTTACTCAAAATAAAGAGTACCGTTATTATTTATTATACTCCTGCTTCCGTCTACTCTGTTCTACTCTGCGCCTGGGTCCAAACACATTACCCCATCGTAACAGCGAGAGCTGTTTTGTGCTGGAGCCTACCATTAAATAACCACCATTTTGTTTGCACATTCAGATAAATAAACAGCTTGAAAGTGAACCTGTGTGCCTGCCTGGTCTGTCCGGATTGTGAGGGGTTACACTGGAGCAAGGCTTTCACAGGGTTCATGATGGAAATTGGATTCAAACAGAGCACATCAGACCCCTGTGTGTTTGTGAGATCAAGGCAAGAACTTGAGATACTCGCAGTTTACGTGGATGATCTCATTCTGATAACAGAGTCGACTGAGAGCATGAACGAGCTGAAAACTGCTCTCAAGGAGCGCTACAAGATGAAGGACATGGGTGAGCTGTCCTATATCCTGGGCATCTCTGTGATCCAAGACAAAGAAAAGAAGTGTGTCGTCCTTCATCAGAAGCATTACATTGAAGCCATACTTCAGAAATATGGAATGGATGATGCAAATCCTGTAGCAACTCCTGCCGATGTCAATGTCAAATTGAGGAAAAGTGATGGTGTCAGTAAGCCAGTGCACCAACATACCTATCAGTCAATGGTAGGAAGTCTGCTGTATGCTGCAATGGCCACACGACCAGACATAGCTCAAGCAGTGAGTGCTGTGTCAAAGTTCAATGCAAATCCCGATGCTGCACATCTGACTGCTGTGAAGAGGATACTTCGATACTTGAAAGGGACAGTGAACCTTGCTCTCAAGTATGAGCAGTCAGACTCTGGAGCTTTGATCGGATTCTCAGATGCTGACTGGGCTGGTGATCAGGATGACCGCCGCTCAACAACAGGCAACATATTCCTACTGGGTGGAGGAGCAGTGAGCTGGCTCAGCAAGAAACAGGCAACAGTTGCACTGTCAACAGCAGAAGCTGAGTACATCGCACTCAGTCAAGCGGCTCAAGAAAGTGTCTGGCTGAGACGATTACTGAGTGATCTCGGAGTGGAGGCTACGTCCACAGTGATCCTGGAAGACAACCAAGGAGCCATCGCAATCGCGAAGAATCCCGTGAACCACTCCAGGACTAAACACATAGACATTCGCTACCACTACATCCGTGAATGTGTGCAGAATGGACAAATAGAACTGCAATATTGTCCAACAAATGACATGAAAGCGGACATCTTTACCAAGCCACTGACGAAACAGAAGTTTGAGTATCTTAGGAGAGAGATTGGACTTTTCTTTGTTTAGGTAGAGTGGTTGTTTGTGCTTGACAGGTGAACGCCGAACGCTGCCTAGTCAAAGCAAGTTTGAAAACATGTGAAAAAGAGTTCCAGTTAAATCAATGTATAAAGGAAGCAAGTTTGAAAAACATGTGAAAAAGAGCAATGTAAAGTTTTGTTGTTGTTGTTGTTTAAAGATATTTTTTCTTGACATTTTTGTGAAGGGGAGCACGGCTCTGTAATATTATTTAAGGGGACTTAATGCCATTGTAAAATTAAGTGGGAGTGTTGTAATACAGTACTTTTACCATGGATGGCGCTATTTGTCGTATACCACCTGTGTTGTGAACAGTGAAGTAGTACTTCCGGTTTCCTCTGTTGTGTTGTATGTCGTTGGTTCACGCGCTATGTAAATAAAACTCCGGTAAACGAACAATACCAGGTTTCTGGGGTTCTGAGATGGTCTAATGTGTGTTGGCAGAGCGGTAGGTGTAGTTAAAGAATAACCGCTTGTTAAAGTAAGTGAATAAAGGTTGAGGAAAGGACTGTTTTTCTTCATATTTAACAATGCCACACCCTCTAACGCTAACGCTTCCTGGTTGTTGTTGTTGTTTTTGGTGTACTGAATGTCAATGACCACTACCTGCTTTTTCATGACACAAACACAACATGGTCTTTAAGTATGAGGGCGGCGGTAGCCTAGAGCAGGGGTCTTCAACCTTTTTCAACCCAAGGACCCCTTGGACGAGAGACAAACAGAACAGGGACCCCCACATGTAATATATATTTTTAAATGTGTCACATTTTAAAGCCTATAATAACTTTTATATTTACTTCATTCACCTTTTCTTTCACCGTATTAACCTATTTATATACTGGGTTATTAGCCTATATGTGTTTATGATTGATAAAACGTTCATGCATAATTATGATTGGTTATTATTATTGTTGTTGTTGATGAGGCTTATATTTTCTATTATTATTATTTTTCAACAATGAAACTTTTAGCTTCAGGAAGCCAGGTATGCCTACCTCAGTGAGATGACTGGC
This sequence comes from Nansenia antarctica, assembly GCF_963989245.1. Taxonomy (NCBI): domain Eukaryota; kingdom Metazoa; phylum Chordata; class Actinopteri; order Argentiniformes; family Microstomatidae; genus Nansenia; species Nansenia antarctica. The sequence continues at coordinate 20,344,583 of NC_137681.1, read as the reverse complement.
CCTGGTTGGTGGTACACAGCTTGTCTATTCTGGGGGAGATGGAGGTTGTCAGGCAGAGCATCATGTCATCCTCAGACTGCTGTCTGGAACGGTATTTGCTCTTCAGGTAGGTGAGGGAGGAGAATCCACTTTCACAAAGATAAGTTGTTGCAAAAGCAGTGGCGGCTGGTGCTAAACATTTTGGGTGGGGCACAGGTTATGGGGGCATGCTCCACGGGGAAGAATATCAACTTTAAAATCTGGATTTACAGTCGATTTTAGCATGAGAATAGCTCTACCCCCCTGTACAGACCTCGCCATCCCCTCTACCCCCCTGTACAGACCTCTTCATCCCCTCTACCCAGCTCTACAGACCTCTTCATCCCCTCTACCCCCCTGTACAGACCTCTTCATCCCCTCTACCCACCTCTACAGACCTCTTCATCACCTCTACCCACCTCTACATCTCCTCTACCCACCTCTACAGACCTCTCCATCCCCTCTACCCCCTGTACAGACCTCTCCATCCCCTCTACCCCCCTGTACAGACCTCTTCATCCCCTCTACCCCCCTGTACAGACCTCCTCATCCCCCCTACCCCCCTGTACAGACCTCTCCATCCCCTCTACCCCCCCTGTACAGACCTCTTCATCCCCTCTACCCCCCTGTACAGACCTCTTCATCCCCTCTACCCCCCTGTACATACCTCCTCATCCCCCCTACCCCCCTGTACATACCTCTTCATCCCCTCTACCCCCCTGTACAGACCTCTTCATCCCCTCTACCCCCCTGTACAGACCTCTTCATCCCCCCTACCCACCTCTACAGACCTCTTCATCCCCCCTACCCACCTCTACAGACCTCTTCATCCCCCCTACCCACCTCTACATACCTCCTCATCCCCCCTACCCCCCTGTACAGACCTCTCCATCCCCTCTACCCCCCCTGTACAGACCTCTCCATCCCCTCTACCCCCCTGTACAGACCTCTTCATCCCCTCTACCCCCCTGTACAGACCTCTTCATCCCCCCTACCCCCCTGTACAGACCTCTTCATCCCCTCTAGTGAGTGTGTGAGTGTGAGTGTGTGTGTGTGTGTGTGTGTGTGTGTGCGTGTGTGTGTGTGTGCGTGTGTGCGTGTGTGCGTGTGTGCGTGTGTGCGTGTGTGCGTGTGTGTGTGTGTGTGCGTGTGCTGAATACATAAACAAACAAGCTAAAAGACGACAATAGAAAACGTACCATGCTGACGATATTACTAAATGTTTGAAGTAGCTTTTATCTTAGCTGACTCTCTTACCTTCAGGTCGAGTTTGTGTATTCTGGCTTCGCAAAACACCAACAGTAGCAGCCTAACAGCCGCGGAGATTGCGACCACAAACGAAGTTTGACTTCGGTAATAGGTCCAGTTGTAATATCCTCAAGCAGGGGAGGCTGGTTCATTAGGGGCAATTGGACATTGCCCCACCAAAGGGAGAAGAGAGAGATTTTTTTTCTATGACTTCTAGACAGTGTTGCTTCTGAATATCATAGTCCAATCAGCTAGTGTTCTGTGGCGTATATCATAGTCCAATCAGCTAGTGTTCTGTGGAGTATGTTCCAATCAGCTTCAAGTCCCGCCCCTTTCGGTGCATGTCCCAAAACCCCATAGACAAATGACCAAATGGCCTGAAGTTACCAAAATAGATTTTACATGCAAGTCTACGAGAACAGCCTAGTGCAATTTCGCGTAGTGTGAAAGTTGCCCCGAAAGGGGCGGGACTTGAAGCTGATTGGAACATACTCCACAGAACACTAGCTGATTGGACTATGATATACGCCACAGAACACTAGCTGATTGGACTATGATATTCAGAAGCAACACTGTCTAGAAGTCATAGAAAAAAAATCTCTCTCTTCTCCCTTTGGTGGGGCAATGTCCAATTGCCCCTAATGAACCAGCCTCCCCTGTGCAAAAGGCAAGAGGCTCATCGAGAACTGGGTGAGAGGCTGTGACTCGTACACATTATTGTGTGTACTGTCTGTGGTTAGGTCGATCAGCTGATCTTCCTCAGCGGCTGTCAGGTTTAGGCATCGGATGCATTGTCTTTGCATGGAAACCGTATCCATGTCTTGTGCTTTCTCCAAGACTCAGTCTCAGAAAAGTACTTCTCAAATTGACTTTCGAGTGCCTCCAAGTGATCAACAATTGCGCATTTCACGTCAGGCGAGGGCACCGCGGAATCCGCGGAAATGCATTGAAATGCGCAGCCAGCTCCGCGCGGTAGCAGAATCTCGTGGATAGCTGTGCGTAATTCAAAGACGCGCGCCAATACTGATCGACGGGAAAGCCATCTGACCTCAGAATGGTAAAGGAGCGCGTTATAGCGGCGCATAGAGAAGCAAAGAGGCGGGTTTGTTATTATCAAACTAACTAAATTAGTAACGTTATGCTAGTTATTAATTAACCTTAATTTCGCAATGAAGACCGAACTGCAGTGTTTTAGCCAACACCTAGCTTGCTAGACAGTTTTTTTTTTCTTTTTTCCAGCTGACGTTATGTGAGACTCTAGAATCATGGGCATCATTTATTTTGTAAATAGTTTTTGTCAAAAGTAGCTTATTATTGCCTATTAATACTTGTACTTTACTCAATATCATTTTTGTTATATTTTTTAATTCTCACTGATTATTTTGGTGAAAAATGTCAATTATTATGACAAAAATTGGCGGACCCCCTGCAGTACCTCTGCGGACCCCCTAGGGGTCACGGACCCCCGGTTGAAGACCACTGGCCTAGAGGTTAGAGGCTAGCAATCGGAAGGTCGCTGGTTTAATCCCCACCTCAGGAGGGAGCTGCATGTGCCTTTGAGCAAGGCAGATAACCCCTAATCGATTAACAAGTTGATTGTATGGCAAATAAAACATTCTTCTTCAAAACCTACAAATGGATGTTCAATAAAGTTGTCATTTCAAAACCATAAGGCATTTGCTGTGGTAAAGTAGCGACAGTTAGCTTGTCTTCCAGTACAGCCTTTCACACACCATAGGCACCTTGCTGCTGTTAGCCAGTGATTGTTGATAGGTGCTAACCGTAGTGGTTATTATAGCGCTGGTGTTAGCAATACCATTGGCCATCACTGTTATTAGCCATCAAGTAGCTCAACACCTTCCAACTGGCTGAACTCACCGTAGAGGTCACTAATACTCTGCAACGTTCCCACCAGGGGAGGCTGGCGGAGGTAGAAATCGGAGGACGGGCTCATTGTAATGCATGGAACAGAATGAGGAATGGTATCAAACAAGTATTCGACACCATTCCTCAGTATCAAACACACCTCGTTCCATGCATTACAATGAACCCAACCTCCGATTTCTACCTTTGCCAGCCTCTCCTGGTTCACACCAGACTCTAATAGGCCTTTAGGGAGGTGTGGAATATGTATCCTGGCTGATCTGAGTCTAAAGCCTCCAGACTAAACACCAGCAAGACAGATGAGGAGGGAAGACGAGGTCCTGCTTTGAATGGAGGAGATACACGTGTTGCCAGGTAGGCTGAGTTGCCAGATCCCGATGGTTCCTCTGACAGATCAAGTGTTCTGAGAGCTGATTTGGCCTGGGGTGTGTGAGTGTGAGTGTGTTTGTGTGTGTGTCGGTGTGTGTGTGTGTGTGTGTGTGTGTGTGTGAGGGTGAGGGTGAGGGTGAGGGTGAGGGTGATGATGATGATGATGATGTGTGTGTGTGTGTGTGTGTGTGTGTGTGTGTGTGAGAGAGTGTGTGTGTGTGTGTGTGTGTGCGCGTGTTGTCACAAGGAGGTGGGGAACATACTGGAAGTACATGACCTTTTAAAAGGGAGGAGAATAAACAATGGATCTCTCTCTCCCTCTCCCTCTCTCACACATTGTCTCTCTCTCTCTCTTTCCCTCTCCCTCTCTCACACATTCTCTCTCTCCCCCTCTCACTCATTCTCTCTCTCTCTCTCTCTCTCTCTTGTTCTCTCTCTCTCACACACACATTGCCTGTCTCCCCTCTCTCTCTCTCTCTCTCTCTCTCTCTCTCTCTCTCTCTCTCTCTCTCTCTCTCTCTCTCTCTCCTCTGTTCTGTTGGTTGTTATTTTAATGCAGAGGTTTGAGGATCTGTCACATTCCAGAGAGCTTACAGAGTCCTTCTCACCTGGCTGTTATTACGCCTGCCCCCCCCCCCCCCCCGAATACAGGCTATGAACAGCCCCATACGTTCCCCCCATCTCACCCCCTTCCACATGGGCCTCACCCCTTCCCTCCTCCCTCCCTCCCCTCACCTCATCCCCTCACCCCTGTAAAAACAATAAACATAACTTCTCCGTGGCACCCTGGCACACACATTCCTGGTGCCTGGTCCAGGGAGGGGAGGAGGAGGGAAGGAGGGGGGGAGGGAGAGATGGAGGGATGGAGGGAGGGATGGAGGGATGGAGGGGAGGAGGAGGGAAGGAGGGGGGGAGGGGAGAGAGGGAGGGAGGGAGGGAGGGAAGCGGGAGGGAGTGAGCGCGAGGGAAGAGGGAGCGAGGGGAGAGAGGGAGCGAGGGGAGAGAGGGAGGGAGGGAGGGAGGGAGGAGATCTGGAAGTATCCGTTGTTTGTAGAAGCCATTGGGAAGATGGAGGTGAGGATTGTGTTGAATAGAGAAGGTAATAGTTTCTTCATGCTGTGAAGGTGAAGGTGAAGTCAGGGATGGTTGTGATTATGTAGAAGACTGGTTTATCCCTGTGAGAACAGACCAGGGTTCTCTGAAGCCCTGAGTCTACATACCTGGCAGGGGAGGCTGGTGGAGGTAGAAATCGGAGGATGGGCTCATTGTAATGCATGGAACGGAATGAGGAATGGAATCAAACCCCTGTGTAACTGTGTGTCTGTGTGTCTGTGTGTCTGTGTGTCTGTGTGTCTGTGTCTCTGTGTGTCTGTGTGTCTGTGTGTCTGTGTGTCTGTGTGTCTGTGTGTCTGTGTGTCTGTGTGTCTGTGTGTCTGTGTGTCTGTGTGTCTGTGTGTCTGTGTGTCTGTGTATCTGTGTGTCTGTGTGTCTGTGTATCTGTGTGTCTGTGTGTCTGTGTGTCTGTGTGTCTGTGTATCTGTGTGTCTGTGTGTCTGTGTGTCTGTGTGTCTGTGTGTCTGTGTGTCTGTGTGTCTGTGTATCTGTGTGTCTGTGTGTCTGTGTGTCTGTGTGTCTGTGTGTCTGTGTGTCTGTGTGTCTGTGTGTCTGTGTAGGACAGGTGGCAGTGGTAAACAAAGACACTGAAGGAAATAGAATAGTATTTCTGTGGAGGACAGAGGAGTCAGAAGTCTATGAATATTCACCTTCAAAGACACACAGGTCGTTGTGTAGATAAATGCTTTCCACTTTCCTTTCTCTCCCCCCCCCCCCCTCTCTCTCTCTGTCCCCCTCCCTCTCTCTCTCTCTGTCCCCCTCCCTCTCTCTCTCTCGCTCTCTCTCTCTCGCTCTCTCTCTCTCTACCACTCATCTACTACAAAGACTTCTCCTCACCCCCTGTTCCATCCACCTGGACGAGCCCTCACTCCACCCTGACCCCCCCCTCCCCCCCTCCACTATGACCCCCCCCCCCTTCCTCCACAATGACCCCACTCCACTGCTGGCATAACAAACAAAAAAAAATCGAATTTAAATAAAATACAAAATAACAGAACAGCTACAGGTGTGCTGCTTCCAGGGGGGCAAGGGGGGGACAGCAGCCAATCACAGAATCCCTGATTGCTTCTTACTGACAGTCCCGTGTCTCAGCCAGAGATATTATTGCTGTTGTATTGTGTGGAGCGGTTCTGTGGAGCTGCATTCTTTTCATTTCTGCCTGTTTTCACCCTCAGGTGAGGTAAAGGCTCGTCTGGCCCCTGACATCAAAGCAAACATTTCTGTCTGGAGAATCTGAAGGACTGTGGCTGCTGTGCGGCCGTAGAGCAGCTATGTGGACTTGTGGCCTGTACAAAGGTACAAAGGCTGAAATAACCTCATAGTCCCAATAACGATACAACACGCTAACCTGGCTAATCTGGCTATTTAAATAGAATGAGAATGATTAGCGAAGCTAGCTAGCCTCAAGGCTACATGCTGCCAACAACATTTACAGGAGCACTTGAGTCCAAACCTTCCAGCCTCCAACCTTCCAGCCTCCAAAACCTCCTAGCCTCCCAGCCTCCAACCTCCCAACCTTCAATTCTCCAAATCTCCAAACCTCCAATCCTCCCAACCTCCAACCGCCAACCTCCCAACCCCTTAGCCTCCCAAACTCCCAACATTCCAGCCTCCAAACCTCCAAGCATCCAAACCTCCAAACCTCCAAACCCTCCCAAACTCCAAACCTCCAATCCTCAAACCTCCAATCCTCAATCCCTCGTTCATAAACCGAAGTTAGCCTCCACAACCCACCTGCCAAACGCCCCGGCAGCCCCGCCCCGATCCTCGGTTACCGTGGAAACACCGCTCCGAGTGGAAGAAAGTACGACCAAAACTTCCCGAGCGCGGCGCCCAAACCGCTCCCACATTAAAAAGAGGAAAAGCTTTAAAAGTCTGCTTACGAGCCCTGGCAGTCGCCGGGAACCCTGGGTATTGATCGTTCGACCAGTCGCACGTGTTTCCACAATGAGGTACCTGTTCCTGTTCCTCTCCTGGTCCTCAAAAGTAATGATTTACCGGCAAGGACACGGTGCTCCAGAACGCATCAACCAGCCAGGCGGGGTTTGGTCATAAGAGCACCCAGGGGGAGGGGAGGGGAAGGGAGGGGAGGGGGGTGGAGGGGAAGGGAGGGGAAGGGAGGGGAGGGCTAGAGATGGGAGGGCAGGGGAGGCGAGGGGAGGGGAGGGGAGGGCAGTGGAGGGCAGGGCTGGGCAGGGAAGGGGAGGGCAACAGAGGAGGAGAGAGGCGGGGAGTGGACTGGGCAGAGCCAGGGAGAGCCAGGGGAGGGCAGGGGAAGGCAGAGGAGGTGAGGGGAGGGGAGGGGCAGAGCCAGGGAGAGCCAGGGGTGGGCAGAGGAGGGGATGGGAGTGGCGTGGAATGGACTGGGCAGAGCCAGGGAGAGCCAGGGGAGGGGAGGAGAGGGGGAGGGGAGGGGAGGGGACCTGGCAGAGCCAGGGAGAGCCAGGGGAGGGCAGAGGTGCCAGTCTGGCAGGTCCATGGCTGGGGCAGCTGGTGCCAGCAGCTGGCATGGAGGGTGGTGGAGATCCTCTCCATGCCAAGGTAAACCTTTCAGCTTCCTTCCTTTCTGGGCTCTGGACACACACACACACACACACACACACACACACATACACACACACACACACACACACCCATACACACACACACACACACACACACACACACACCTTTGGGCCTCTGGGCCTCTGGTTCCTAACACCTGAAGTATTGGTCATTACTGCCCAGAGGAGAGACCTGGCCTGAGGGTAGGGCTGCCACTAAACAGGCCGCAGGAGGGAGGAGAGAGGGGGGGAGGAGGAGGAGGAGGGGAGGAGGAAGTGTGGTTTCCTCTAGTTCACCGCTGCATGACGGACAATGTGTCCACACTCCTACTAATGGCAGTATGACACTGGCCGCTTAAAGTAACTCATGTATGAAGGAAAATACCTTAGTAGGAGTACCTTGTCAATGAGTGGACGCAACGCAGCAGAGGTCAAGAATGGACAGAGCTTCAGAGCTAACCTTCTTCAGGGTTACCGTACATATGAAACACATCTTAGCCACTAAAATCACCACAGTCTTTCAACCCATCATCTGTCAATCGCATGAATTAACCAACAATAACATATAACATGACATATAACATGACATATAACATAACATATAACATAACATAAAATCGCACTGATGAGCCACTATGCTACTAGTTCTCGCATTCAGCCGTAGCGCTAGCTTCCCTATCCTGTCAGTGCTGTATATGTAGCCTTAGTTAGCACTGCTAGCTTCCCTATCCTGTCAGTGCTGTATATCCTCCATGTTTTATTAGCCCCGGGCGCGGCTGTCGAGTGACATCTGTCATCAGAGTGCGCCTGTGCACCCCCTCACCCCCCCCACCTCCCCCCGCACCACTGTGCCTCCCCTCACCCCCCCCCACCTCCCCTCACCCCCCCACGACCAACCTGAGTTTATTTGGTTTGATACCTGCTGAGCTGCCTGTGTTTACACAGGTGCCCATGTTGTTGAACCTAGAGACTGATTCCTGCTTTCACTGGCACACACACACACACACACACACACACACACACTCAGACACATACACACTCAGACACACACACACATACACACACACACACATACACACTCAGACACATACACACTCAGACACACACACACACACACACTGACAGACAGACAGACGCATGCACGCACGCACACACACACACACACACACACACACACACAAACACACACACTAACAGACAGACAGCCACACACACACACACACACACACTGACAGACAGACAGACACATGCACGCACGCACGCACTCACACACGCACGCACGCACGCATGCACGCACGGACACACACACACACACACACACACAAAACACACACACACACACACTGACAGACAGACAGACAGCCACACACACACACGCACGCACGCACGGACACACACACACACACACACACACACACAAGGCTCTAGTTGTCCAGTACTTCCTCTGGTGACGGGGTCTGCTTCTGGCCCCTCAGGAAACGTTACCTTTTAAAACGTCCTCCCTCCCTCTCTCTCTCACTCTCTCACTCTCTCTCTCTCCCCCTCTCTCCCTCCCTCTATCTCTCTCTCTCTCTCTCTCTCTCCCTCTCTCCCTCTCTCTCTCACCCCCTCCTTCTCCCCCTCTCTCTCTCTCTCTCTCTCTCTCCCCCCCTCCCTCCTCCTTCTCTCTCTCTCTCTCCCTCTCTTATAAATGTGAAGTATGTTTGGTGCGGGTGTTGACTGTGTTGACTGTGTTGACTGTATTGACTCACCTCAACAGATTCTGACAGCTGTGACTCCTCCATCCTGACGGTAACTACGGTAACTTAGTGGAACAGAACGTCTCCAGCAGGCGATCTCTACCTGAACACGCTGCATGTCTGAAACATGACGTCAACTCCTCTGAGCTGTAATGCCCCATGTCGGACCCTGGCCC
>NC_137681.1:20317993-20330493 GCF_963989245.1 Nansenia antarctica | reverse complement strand
TCCTAGAATGTTAGAGTCATTCTGTCCTAGAATGTCTGAGTCATTCTGTCCTAGAATGTCTGAGTCATTCTGTCCTAGAATGTCAGAGTAATTCTGTCCTAGGATGTCAGAGTAATTCTGTCCTAGAATGTCAGAGTAATTCTGTCCTAGGATGTCAGAGTAATTCTGTCCTAGGATGTCAGAGTCATTCTGTCCTAGAATGTCAGAGTAATTCTGACCTAGATTGTCAGAGTAATTCTGTCCTAGAATGTCAGAGTAATTCTGACCTAGGATGTCAGAGTAATTCTGTCCTAGAATGTCAGAGTAATTCTGTCCTAGAATGTCTGAGTCATTCTGTCCTAGAATGTTAGAGTAATTCTGTCCTAGAATGTCAGAGTAATTCTGTCCTAGAATGTCAGAGTAATTCTGACCTAGGATGTCAGAGTCATTCTGACCTAGGATGTCAGAGTCATTCTGTCCTAGAATGTTAGAGTAATTCTGTCCTAGAATGTCAGAGTAATTCTGTCCTAGGATGTCAGAGTAATTCTGTCCTAGAATGTCAGAGTCATTCTGTCCTAGGATGTCAGAGTAATTCTGTCCTAGAATGTCAGAGTAATTCTGTCCTAGGATGTCAGAGTAATTCTGTCCTAGGATGTCAGAGTAATTCTGTCCTAGAATGTCAGTGTAATTCTGTCCTAGGATGTCAGAGTAATTCTGTCCTAGAATGTCAGAGTAATTCTGTCCTAGAATGTCAGTGTAATTCTGTCCTAGGATGTCAGAGTCATTCTGTCCTAGAATGTCAGAGTCATTCTGTCCTAGGATGTCAGAGTAATTCTGTCCTAGAATGTCAGAGTAATTCTGACCTAGGATGTGAGATTAATTCTGACCTAGAATGTCAGAGTAATTCTGTCCTAGGATCTCAGAGTAATTCTGTCCTAGAATGTCAGAGTAATTCTGACCTAGGATGTCAGATTAATTCTGACCTAGAATGTCAGAGTAATTCTGACCTAGGATGTCAGAGAAATTCTGTCCTAGAATCCAAACCCCGCCCACCTGGCCCTCCAGCCAGAAGTAAACTTGTTTTAACAAAAAGCATTTGAAGTGATTTAAAATCATGTTTGTACAGGTCTGGTCAGAGATGACATGGGAGAAGATGTCCCAGGGATTGTTTAACGTTAAAAATGTGTTTAAAGTTTTAGAGAATGGAAGGATGGAGGGAATGGAGGGATGGAGAGAATGGAAAGATTGAGAGATGACAGATGTGTGAACGGAGGTGTGGTCATGGTCACGCATGTTGTCAGTTCCAGGGAGAGAGAGAGAGAGAGAGAGAGGGGGGGGTCTTCAGACAGCTGGATCTACTCAGGAGAGAGATGTCGAGCATGATGTGTGTGTGTGTGTGTGTGTGTGTGTGTGTGTGTGTGTGTGTGTGTGTGAGGGGGGACACCCCCAGACATTCACACTGAATATTTATGACCAGGGTCTATACAGTCTTCACACCACATTTTTGTGGTTTTCAAGGGGGCTAACATTTGGTGACCCACACACACACACACACACACACACACACACACACACACACACACACACACACACACACACACACACACACAGTCATGGATGCACACACACCCACTTACATCCTGAGAAACAGAGAAGGTGAAGGAGAGGAATGAAGGAGAATAAAAGGAATAATGAACAGAGAGAGAGAGAGAGAAAGAGAGAGGAGAGAAAGAGAGAGAGAGAGAGTACACGAGTATGGTGAAAAACAAAAAGGTTGACGAAACACACACACACACACACACAGCGCCATGCCGATGAACAGCATTGTTAAGCTTTGAAGCCCAGTGGTAATGAGGTCCCATCTAAACCCAATGAAGCTGCCTTGGCAGGTTATGAAAGTGTGATCGGTCGCCCCCCCGTCTCTGGCCTCTGGGCATTGTGTGTGTGTGTGTGTGTACATGTGTCTGTGTGTGTGTGTGTGTGCGCGCGTGTATGCTCATGTGTGTGTGTCTGTGTGTGTGTGCGCGCGCGTATCCTCATGTGTGCGTGTCTGTGTGTGTGTATGTATGTATGTGTGCGTGTGTGAGAGCAGTTTTGGCATGGATCTGCCTAACTCCATTCCTTCTCTCTCAGAAGCAGCAAGGCTCTCCTTCACCAGCAGACCTAGCCTGACCAATCAGCTCTGAGCTCTCCACTCAGGCTGCTCTCCTCCCTGCCATATGACCCTTGACCCCCCCCACCCCCACCTCCTCACCTGTCTGAGGAGGCTGTTAAACAGGGGAGGCTGGTGGAGGTAGAAATCTGAGGACAGGCTCATTGTACCATTCCTCATTCCTTTCCATACAATGAGCCTGTTCTCCGATGTCTACCTCCCCCAGCCTCCCCTGGTGTTCTACCTCCACCAGCCTCCCCTGGTGTTCTACCTCCACCAGCCTCCCCTGGTGTTCTACCTCCCCCAGCCTCCCCTGGTGTTCTACCTCCCCCAGCCTCCCCTGGTGTTCTACCTCCCCCAGCCTCCCCTGGTGTTCTACCTCCACCAGCCTCCCCTGGTGTTCTACCTCCCCCAGCCTCCCCTGGTGTTCTACCTCCACCAGCCTCCCCATGTGTTCTACCTCCCCCAGCCTCCCCTGGTGTTCTACCTCCACCAGCCTCCCCTGGTGTTCTACCTCCCCCAGCCTCCCCTGGTGTTCTACCTCCCCCAGCCTCCCCTGGTGTTCTACCTCCCCCAGCCTCCCCTGGTGTTCTACCTCCCCCAGCCTCCCCTGGTGTTCTACCTCCCCCAGCCTCCCTTGGTGTTCTACCTCCCCCAGCCTCCCCTGGTGTTCTACCTCCCCCAGCCTCCCCTGGTGTTCTACCTCCACCAGCCTCCCCTGGTGTTCTACCTCCACCAGCCTCCCCTGGTGTTCTACCTCCACCAGCCTCCCCTGGTGTTCTACCTCCCCCAGCCTCCCCTGGTGTTCTACCTCCCCCAGCCTCCCCTGGTGTTCTACCTCCATCAGCCTCCCCTGGTGTTCTACCTCCACCAGCCTCCCCTGGTGTTCTACCTCCCCCAGCCTCCCCTGGTGTTCTACCTCCCCCAGCCTCCCCTGGTGTTCTACCTCCCCCAGCCTCCCCTGGTGTTCTACCTCCCCCAGCCTCCCCTGGAACCTTAAGGAGGAGAGCTGAGTTATGTAACACTCCAACCATGGTTAATCATTGTAACAGCACTGGCTATGCGAGTTCCATTTTTTGGTCGTCCCACCCAAATGTGTGTGTGCATGTGTGTGTGTGTGTGTGTGGGTGTCCGTATCCCACCATGAGTGAGAGCAGAGCACCAACTCTGTCACCTGACCCTCTATCTCTGGTTCCTGTCAGGGGAGTGGCCGAGCCACGGGATTGGCCGACGGTAGCCGGTCGGGGGCCAACCAGGGCTCACTGGCGCGTGTCTGTGATGTCACATGTCAGACAAGCACTTCCTGTATGGCAAAGGCGTTTCAGCACCTCGTTAGTCAGCCGGTGGAGGTGGAGAGAGGCTCCGTCAGACAAGTTCACACCCCAGACTGATGCTCTGGCCTGGGGAGAGAGAGGGGAGTGTCGTCCCTGGAGGGGAGGCCCAGGGCTGGGGAGAGAGAGAGGAGTGGGGTCCCTGGAGGGGAGGCCCAGGGCTGGGGAGAGAGAGAGGAGTGGGGTACAGTAGGAGGTTTCGGGAGCACATGAGCCTAATGAAGTTAAAATAAATACACTCGTATTCAATTGAATTGAGAAACCCTTCTGGGGTAGAGGGGCCCAGACACCCCCCCCTTCCCCTCCCCGGCCCCCTGCCTTCTGGAGGTCTGACTGGTCTCAGACGTATCCCAGAGGGCCGTGCGTTGGGCCAGTAACAGGAGCTATTGGCTGACCCCAGGGTGTGATGGGAGGAGGAGGAGGAGGAGGAGAGGAGAGGAGACGAGGAGGAGGAGAGGAGAGGAGACGAGGAGGAGGAGAAGGAGGAGGAGGAGGAGGAGGAGGAGGAGAAGGAAACACAACTCTATCCTCAGCCCTACATAACCTACATACAGAACCATGATAAATGACTTCTTTCCTGTTATTTGCATCAGGGATGGAGGGATGGAGGGCTGTTTGGTTAGAGGGAGGGGAGGAGAAGAGGAGGCTGGGGGGGAGGTTGAGGAGTGAGGAGGAGAGAGGGGGAGGCTGGGGGGGGTTTCCTGTCATGGCCCAGGCTGAAGAGTTGAGTTACCTCTGAGGTGGGAGGGGGGGTGTCCTGGGGGGGGGGGGGGCTGCCCTGGTGTTTATTTACAGAGCTCTCGAGCTCCTGCTCTACCCCCCAGCTACCTCCCCGCCCCTCACACACACACACACACACACAGACACACAGACACACACACACACACACACACACACACACACACACACACAGCCATGACCACAAACTTACGGTAAAGACAGACACACAGGAAGCTCGTTAACTAATAATTTACTAATCAATTCCTATGTAGATTAAAAAGGCAGTGGTCATCGTCATCAGAGGGCAATGTACACGGAGTGATGAAGAGGAGGGAGGAGCGTGATGAAGGCTAGCCCTGCCCTCCCTCAGAGGACAGGTGGACTGGGCCGAGGCAACTGCGCTGGATTGGCTGGAACCAGGGTGACATACGGGGGAAAGAGAGGGCCGTTGGACCAATCAGAAACTAAATGGCTGACAGCCACCAACAGAGCCACCAATAGAGTTCCTTGGTGGTCTCAGCAGGGCATAGGGATGTGTGTGTGTGTGTGTGTGTATGGGGGGGTGCGGGGGTTGGGGGCGGAACAATCTCATGGATGGGACATTGTCTCAGGCTGGGGGTGAGGCTGGGGGAGGGTTGTTCTGTTCCTCTGCACTTTCTCCAGAACCTCGTCTGTAACTCATCATGTCTACCCAGGTACTTTAATGAGACAGACACACACACACACACACACACACACACACACACTCATGCTTGCACATACTCATGCACGCATGCTAGCAAAGACGCTCGCACACACACACACACACACACACACACACACACACACACACACCTGTGAAGGTTATAAATACTGAGAGAGAGAGAGAGAGAGAGGGGGAGAGAGAGAGAGAGAGAGAGAGAGAGAGAGAGAAAGAGAGAGAGAGAGAGAGAGAGAGAGAGAGAGAGAGAGAGAGAGAGAGAGAGAGAGAGAGAGAGAGAGAGGGAGGGAGAGAGAGAGGTGGGTAGGATCTGAGTGGGTCTGCCAAGGCTTGTTAATGTTACGCCACGGGGAGCTCTCCCTACGGAGGTTACAGCATGCCTTTAAACCCTCCAACATCTGCTGGCTCCACCCCCCCCCCCCCCCCCCCCCCCGGGCTCCGCCCCCCCCTGTTATCTCTCCCCTGTGTTCAGGGTGGGCACGCGGTACACACAGAGGACAGGAGGAAGAACAGAGGACAGAGAAAAGGGAGAGGAGGAAAATGAGCTGTGATTTTTGTATTTTGGAATAATGGTCGAGGAGATGAGAGTGGAGGGGAGGAGAGTACAGTAGAGTACAGTAGAGTAGAGTACAGTAGAATAGAAGAGTACACTAGAGTAGAGTAGAGTAGAGTAGAGTAGAGTAGAGCAGAGCAGAGTACAGTACAGTAGAGTAGAGTAGAGCAGAGTAGAGTAGAGTAGAGCAGAGTAGAGTATAGTAGAGTAGAGCAGAGCAGAGTAGAGTACAGTAGAGTAGAGTACAGTAGAGTACAGTAGAGTAGAGTAGAGTAGAGCAGAGTAGAGTACAGTAGAGTAGAGTACAGTAGAGTAGAGTAGAGTAGAGTAGAGTAGAGTAGAGTAGAGCACAGCAGAGTAGAGTAGAGTAGAGTAGAGTAGAGCAGAGTAGAGTAGAGTAGAGTACAGTAGAGTAGAGTAGAGCAGAGTAGAGTACAGTAGAGTAGAGGACAGTAGAGTAGAGTAGAGTACAGTAGAGTAGAGTAGAGCAGAGTAGAGTAGAGTAGAGTAGAGTAGAGCAGAGTACAGTAGAGTAGAGTACAGTAGAGTAGAGTAGAGTAGAGCAGAGTACAGTAGAGTAGAGTACAGTAGAGTAGAGTAGAGTAGAGTAGAGTAGAGCAGAGTAGAGTACAGTAGAGTAGAGTACAGTAGAGTAGAGTAGAGCAGAGTAGAGCAGAGTAGAGTAGAGTAGAGCAGAGTAGAGTAGAGTAGAGCAGAGCAGAGCAGAGTAGAGTAGAGTAGAGTAGAGTATAGTAGAGTAGAGTAGAGTAGAGCAGAGCAGAGCAGAGCAGAGTAGAGTAGAGCAGAGTAGAGTAGAGTAGAGTAGAGCAGAGTAGAGTAGAGTAGAGTAGAGTAGAGCAGAGCAGAGCAGAGTAGAGCAGAGCAGAGTAGAGTAGAGCAGAGCAGAGTAGAGTAGAGCAGAATAGAGTAGAGTAGAGTAGAGCAGAGTAGAGTAGAGTAGAGTAGAGTAGAGTAGAGTAGAGCAGAGCAGAGTAGAGCAGAGCAGAGCAGAGCAGAGTAGAGTAGAGCAGAGCAGAGTAGAGTATAGTAGAGTAGAGCAGAGTAGAGTAGAGCAGAGCAGAGCAGAGTAGAGCAGAGTAGAGCAGAGTAGAGCAGAGCAGAGTAGAGCAGAGCAGAGTAGAGTAGAGTAGAGCAGAGTAGAGTAGAGCAGAGCAGAGCAGAGCAGAGCAGAGTAGAGTAGAGTAGAGCAGAGTAGAGTAGAGCAGAGCAGAGTAGAGCAGAGTAGAGCAGAGCAGAGTAGAGCAGAGCAGAGTAGAGTAGAGTAGAGCAGAGCAGAGTAGAGTAGAGCAGAGTAGAGTAGAGTAGAGTAGAGTAGAGCAGAGTAGAGTAGAGTAGAGCAGAGTAGAGCAGAGTAGAGTAGAGTAGAGTAGAGCAGAGCAGAGCAGAGTAGAGTAGAGTAGAGCAGAGCAGAGCAGAGTAGAGTAGAGTAGAGTAGAGTAGAGTAGAGTAGAGTAGAGTAGAGTAGAGCAGAGCAGAGTAGAGTAGAGTAGAGCAGAGTAGAGTAGAGTAGAGTAGAGTAGAGCAGAGTAGAGTAGAGTAGAGCAGAGTAGAGCAGAGTAGAGTAGAGTAGAGTAGAGCAGAGCAGAGCAGAGTAGAGTAGAGCAGAGCAGAGCAGAGTAGAGTAGAGTAGAGTAGAGCAGAGTAGAGCAGAGTAGAGTAAAGCAGAGCAGAGTAGAGTAGAGTAGAGCAGAGTAGAGTAGAGCAGAGCAGAGTAGAGTAGAGTAGAGTAATTAGAGTAGAGTAGAGCAGAGCAGAGCAGAGTAGAGTAGAGTAGAGCAGAGTAGAGTAGAGTAGAGCAGAGTAGAGTAGAGCAGAGCAGAGCAGAGTAGAGTAGAGTAGAGCAGAGTAGAGTAGAGCAGAGCAGAGTAGAGCAGAGTAGAGTAGAGTAGAGCAGAGCAGAGTAGAGTAGAGTAGAGTAGAGCAGAGTAGAGTAGAGCAGAGTAGAGTAGAATAGAGTAGAGTAGAGTAGAGTAGAGTAGAGTAGAGTAGAGCAGAGCAGAGTAGAGCAGAGTAGAGCAGAGTAGAGTAGAGTAGAGCAGAGTAGAGTAGAGTAGAGCAGAGCAGAGTAGAGCAGAGTAGAGTAGAGTAGAGCAGAGTAGAGTAGAGCAGAGCAGAGTAGAGTAGAGCAGAGTAGAGTAGAGCAGAGCAGAGTAGAGCAGAGCAGAGTAGAGTAGAGTAGAGTAGAGTAGAGCAGAGTAGAGTAGAGTAGAGCAGAGCAGAGTAGAGTAGAGCAGAGTAGAGTAGAGCAGAGTAGAGTAGAATAGAGTAGAGTAGAGCAGAGTAGAGTAGAGTAGAGTAGAGTAGAGCAGAGTAGAGTAGAGTAGAGTAGAGCAGAGTAGAGTAGAGTAGAGTAGAGTAGAGTAGAGTAGAGTAGAGCAGAGTAGAGTAGAGTAGAGTAGAGTAGAGCAGAGTAGAGTAGAGTAGAGCAGAGTAGAGTAGAGTAGAGTAGAGCAGAGTAGAGTAGAATAGAGTAGAGTAGAGTAGAGCAGAGCAGAGTAGAGTAGAGTAGAGCAGAATAGAGTAGAGTAGAGTAGAGTAGAGTAGAGTAGAGTAGAGTAGAGTAGAGTAGACCCATGAGGACAGGCAGTTTGTTATGGGGTGAGTCAGAGAGAGAGAGAGAGAGAGGTGGCTACCATCCATCACACCAGCCCATGCTACACGCTACATGCTACACGCTACACGCTACACGCTAACCACATACCAGCCGTTACTGTGCCACCACCTGTCTGGAAGCCAAACACATAAATAACGTTCTGTTGGGTTCTGCATTTCTGCACCGTGACATGTGTGTGAGTTCTGCTCACAGTGGTTCCCACAGACCCCCCCCCCCCCACACACACACTGTTCAACAACCTGGAGATTGGAAATATGGTTTCATGAAGAAGAAAAACCCCAGATGAATCATACTTTGGTTATGGATTGGTTTTGGGTTTATTGCCAGAGATCTGAATAGATGCTGACTGCAAATCGCTGATAAATCTGTGGGAGTTACCCACAACCGTTACCCATAAGCCCCCTGGGCAGCCTTGGCTTTCCTCATAGACCATCTGAACATGACTCGTCTGTTTAGCATGTGCAGGGCCACACTCTTATCTTAACGACATCATCTCATAGGAGGTACAAACGTACCGTGTGTGTTTAATCTCTAAACAACTTACACACGGTGCAGTCTCACAATGTTTACATGCTTACAAACATAAGACCAGAAGGCCTGAGGCTCTGTAGGGCCCTGGCTGCCTCGCCTGGGACCTGCTGTATGCAGTCACACACTAGCTACACTCAGAGAAGAAAGGCTTCCAAAAGGGTTCTTCATTTGTCCCTGTAGGGGAACCCTTTGAAGAACCCATATTGGGGTCCATGTAGAACCCTTCTAAGTTCCATGTAGATGTAGAACCTTTTAGGGTTCCATACTCTCTGTAGTAAGAGTTCTACATGGAACCCAAAAGGGTTCCCCTGCAGGGACGAATCAAGAACTCTTTTTTTGTACTAACTGGCACCTTTTTTGTAGAGATCTAGTAACACTAGGCACACTATATAGGGCACAGCTGACACACACTAGCTAGGGCACAGCTGACACACACTAGCTAGGGCACAGCTGACACACACTAGCTAGGGCACCACTGATACACACTAGCTAGGGCACCACTGATACACACTCGCTAGGGCACAGCTGACACACACTAGCTAGGGCACCACTGATACACACTAGCTAGGGCACAGCTGACACACACTAGCTAGGGCACAGCTGACACACACTAGCTAGGGCACTGACTGAGAAGGAAGGAGGAGGAGAGACAGAGGAAAGAAGGAGGAGACAGAGGAAGGAGGAGAGACAGAGGAAGGAGGAGAGACAGAGGAAGGAAGGAGGAGAGACAGAGGAAAGAAGGAGGAGACAGAGGAAGGAAGGAGGAGAGACAGAGGAAGGAAGAGAGACAGAGGAAGGAAGGAGGAGAGACAGAGGAAGGAGGAGAGACAGAGGAAAGAAGGAGGAGACAGAGGAAGGAAGGAGGAGAGACAGAGGAAGGAAGAGAGACAGAGGAAGGAAGGAGGAGAGACAGAGGAAGGAGGAGAGACAGAGGAAGGAGGAGAGACAGAGGAAGGAGGAGAGACAGAGGAAGGAGGAGAGACAGAGGAAGGAAGGAGGAGAGACAGAGGAAGGAAGGAGGAGAGACAGAGGAAGGAGGAGAGACAGAGGAAGGAGGAGAGACAGAGGAAGGAGGAGAGACAGAGGAAGGAGGAGAGACAGAGGAAGGAAGGAGGAGAGACAGAGGAAGGAAGGAGAGACAGAGGAAGGAGGAGAGACAGAGGAAGGAGGAGAGACAGAGGAAGGAGGAGAGACAGAGGAAGGAAGGAGGAGAGACAGAGGAAGGAAGGAGGAGAGACAGAGGAAGGAAGGAGGAGAGACAGAGGAAGGAAGGAGGAGAGACAGAGGAAGGAGGAGAGACAGAGGAAGGAGGAGAGACAGAGGAAGGAGGAGAGACAGAGGAAGGAAGGAGGAGACAGAGGAAGGAGGAGAGACAGAGGAAGGAGGAGACAGAGGAAGGAGGAGAGACAGAGGAAGGAAGGAGAGACAGAGGAAGGAGGAGAGACAGAGGAAGGGAGGAGGAGACAGAGGAAGGAAGGAGGAGAGACAGAGGAAGGAGGAGAGACAGAGGAAGGAAGGAGGAGACAGAGGAAGGAAGGAGGAGAGACAGAGGAAGGAAGGAGGAGACAGAGGAAGGAAGGAGGAGAGACAGAGGAAGGAAGGAGGAGACAGAGGAAGGAAGGAGGAGAGACAGAGGAAGGAGGAGACAGAGGAAGGAAGGAGGAGACAGAGGAAGGAAGGAGGAGACAGAGGAAGGAAGGAGGAGAGACAGAGGAAGGAAGGAGGAGACAGAGGAAGGAAGGAGGAGACAGAGGAAGGAAGGAGGAGAGATAGAGGAAGGAAGGAGGAGAGACAGAGGAAGGAAGGAGGAGACAGAGGAAGGAAGGAGGAGAGACAGAGGAAGGAGGAGACAGAGGAAGGAAGGAGGAGAGACAGAGGAAGGAAGGAGGAGACAGAGGAAGGAAGGAGGAGAGACAGAGGAAGGAGGAGAGACAGAGGAAGGAAGGAGGAGAGACAGAGGAAGGAAGGAGGAGAGACAGAGGAAGGAGGAGAGACAGAGGAAGGAGGAGAGACAGAGGAAGGAGAGGAGACAGAGGAAGGAAGGAGGAGACAGAGGAAGGAAGGAGAGACAGAGGAAGGAAGAAGGAGAGAGGCTGTGAGAGCTTGGAAACATGGAAACAAACCAACACAAACAGAGGACTGCTCAGAGAGCTGTAGGACTGCTAGCATGCTAACGGCTAGGTCCTCTGGCACTCCCTCCGACAACGTGTTTACGCTGAGCCCTTTTTAAATAAACCCTAATGCACTTTTCAAATGAAATAAGGGAAAAGACAAACAGAAAAAGCTTGAAAGCAAACAGACCCTTTCTCCTGCGGTTTCATCTATCATGATTTAAATATTTTCATGATTCGATTTAAAAAACAGACGATGCTTTATTGGCAGATGAAGAGAGGGACCTGGTTGGGCAGGCCAGTGAGGGAGGGATGACTCAGGAGGGTTTCTGTCTAAATTGTGAGGTTAACATTTGTTAATGCCTTGAATGCCTTCTCTCTACGCACTGCAACCTTGGCTTTGCTCAGGATGGACAGGCAAAACCACAAACATGCAAACACTGAAAAAAACAACAACAAAAAGATGTAACATGAGGATTGAAATATATTCTCGTGTCGTAATACAATCAGGGAGTGTGTATAACTTTCCAGCCTCATTCATTTAGTCAATATAAGCTACAGTAACAAGGTAAACCAGACATACTGTACATACATACATCCAACCGAAGCCTTCTCTCCATGATATGGAACTCTCGTTTCTAATCTCGTAGCTTGGCAAGCGATTACCAACCAGTCAACAAACACATCATCATTATCATCATCATCAAAAATGTCGTTTAAGATGTTTTTTTTAACAGACAGAGAAATAATAAAGAGAAGAACCGCTTAAACAGACAATAACAACATGTGGTCGCCACGGACGACACCGTGACGCCTGGCTGAGTCCCCAGAAAGCTCCAGAAGTTCCTCATGGCCTCAGGCCCAAGGGCATTGTTCTTGGTCCACTCTGACAGGACCCAGGGGCATTGTTCCGTGACAGAGTGGCAGATGCTCCACTCTGTCGGGGGTTGACCTTCCTGTTTCCTGCTTCCTGTCTTGGTCCTGAAGAACCTGAGTCATGATGGTGATGCAGAACGACAAGAGAGTCCTCTGAGAGGACTGGGGGGGGGGGGGTAGGAGGTCTGGGGCTTCACTACTACACTCCTGTTAGTGAACCGGGGGCTGGGGGGTGGGGGGTGGGGCATGGGAGGGGGTACAGTCTGCAGACGTAGAGTTTCTGAAGGTGAAGCCGGGGAGGAAGTACAGGAGGAAGGTTGGGGGTCTAGAGTCAGACTCTGTGTGAGTGGAGGACACGGGTGGAGGACGCGGGAGGAGGACACGGGTGGAGGACACAGGTGGAGGACATGGGTGGAGGACACAGGTGGAGGACACGGGTGGAGGACGCGGGAGGAGGACACGGGTGGAGGACACAGGTGGAGGACATGGGTGGAGGACACAGGTGGAGGACGCGGGTGGAGGACACAGGTGGAGGACACAGGTGGAGGACATGGGTGGAGGACACAGGTGGAGGACACAGGTGGAGGACACGGGTGGAGGACACGGGTGGAGGACACGGGTGGAGGACACGGGTGGAGGACACGGGTGGAGGAAACAGGTGGAGGACACGGGTGGAGGACGCGGGTGGAGGACACAGGTGGAGGACACAGGTGGAGGACACGGGTGGAGGACATGGGTGGAGGACACGGGTTGAGGAAACAGGTGGAGGACACAGGTGGAGGACACGGGTGGAGGACGCGGGAGGAGGACACGGGTGGAGGACACAGGTGGAGGACACGGGTGGAGGACACAGGTGGAGGACACGGGTGGAGGACACGGGTGGAGGACACGGGTGGAGGACACGGGTGGAGG
>NC_137681.1:20300493-20307993 GCF_963989245.1 Nansenia antarctica | reverse complement strand
ACTAGGATACACCCAGGACTGGGCCTGTAGACTAGGATACACCCAGGACTGGGCCTGTAGACTAGGATACACCCAGGACTGGGCCTGTAGACTAGGATACACCCAGGACTGGGCCTATAGACTAGGATACACCCAGGACTGGGCCTGTAGACTAGGATACACCCAGGACTGGGCCCTGTAGACTAGGATACACCCAGGACTGGGCCTGTAGACTAGGATACACCCAGGACTGGTGGGGGGGTCTGGGCCATGAGAACTTGGGGTGGGGGGGTGGGTCGGGGGGGTTGCTGCTGCTCTGATCTTCACATGTGCTTGTTCCATCGAGGTGTCAGGAGTCAAAGGGCCTCCGCTCTTTTGAAGTGAAGTGCAATGTGGCTGTAGTAAAGGTTAGCAAAGGCTTTTGATTGGTCAGGTGTTGCCATGGTGAGGGCTAACGAAGGCCTGCGCTTGGTCAGGTGTTGCCGTGGTGAGGGTTAGCGAAGGCGTTTTGATTGGTCGAGGGTTGCCACAGTGAAACCTCGGTACAGGTTCAGAGGTAGGTTGAAGGTCATGACACGGGGGAGTGGTCAAGGGTCAGAGGTCAACCTGTTTAGGGTCTCAACCCCTCTGTCTTCTGGAGCCTGTTGCTGTGTTGACCATTATGACCCCTCTGTCTCTCCTCCTCTCTTTCTCTCTCTACCCCTCTCTCTTTCCTTTCCCTCTCTCTATAGCTCCCTCCCTCCCCCTCCCCCGTCTGTTCCTGTGTCCAGGTGCGTTGGCCGGAGCCCATTTGGGAATGTCTGACATTCCAGAGCCTGGCGCTCCGTAAACGTGTTAATGAAACACAGATGACGAGGGTCCTGAGCAGCCCTGGGCCGACACCCACACACACACACACACACACACACACTCACACACACACACACACACACACACACACACACACACACACACACACACACACACACCTAGGACCAATAACCAGTGACAAACCCTTCCATATCTTACACCCCAGATCTGTATCTGTTCACTGTGATCAGGACGTCTACCGTCCTTCAACATTCATTAAATTCCATCATTCAATATGCTGGTAAGGTAGAATGTTACTGGAGACCCAATATGTTCATTATTTTGCTTTCCCCATCATTCTAGAAACTGCTGGTTAGAAGGTTCTTATTAAACTGCTAGTTAGAAGGTTCTTATTAAACTGTTGGCTAGAAGGTTCTTCAGCGATATTAGTGACTGGTCATGTTGGCCACGTTAATTGTACCAGTTTACATGTCTCCAGTATCAAATAAAACTTTTTTTTCATGCAAAAAATGCTAAAAACCCTATAATTTACTATTCTCTTAATCTCTTATGTAGCTTCCAATACAAGACTGCTGTTTGTCTCCAGATATATTTCCGTTGTCATGGTATTCTTTGATTGTGATGCAATCACTTTACCAGTGTGTGTATGTGTGTGTGTGTGTGCGCATGTCTGTGTGTGTGTGTGTGTGTGTGTGTGTGTGTGTGTGTGTGTATGTTTCTGTGTGTGTGTCCAGTCAGAGAACAGATCAATCTGGTTGCTTATAATAGCATCAGATGCAGCATGTATCAACTGGCTGGATAATTCATCTGAGCTCCAATGATTCCACTCAGAGATTATAGGCTTGCCTATGAAAACACACACGTGCCAAAGCACACGCATGCACACACACACACACACACACACACACACACACACACACACACACAGCATCTTAGACGTCACCTGATCTGTCTGGTTCAGTGTGATGTCAGTGCGTGTCTGGGTGTGTGTGTGTGTGTGTGTTTGTGTCTGTCTAGTTTAATGTGTGTGTGTGTGTGTGTGTGTGTGTCTGTGTGTGTGTGTGTGTTTGTCTGTCTGGGTTAGTGTGTGTGTGTGTGTGTGTGTGTGTCTGTCTGGGTCACTGTGTGTGTGTGTGTGTGTGTGTGTTTGTCTGTGTGGGTTAGTGTGTGTGTGTGTGTGTGTGTGTGTGTGTGTCTGGTTCAGTGTGGTGCCAGTGTGTGTAGGTACCTGCCTGGACATGCAGTGACAGACCAGCATCAATCCATAGAGTCTCTCAACTGATCCATTGTTCCTGACTGTCTAACACTAGGCTCAGGGTTATCCTACAAGCGTCGCTTGCAAGAGGTTTATACAGCTAGCAAGAGGTTTATACAGCTAGCAAGAGGTCGGATAGGTACAGGGGCACGGGCATGGAGGGACTTATGGGTGAGGAGGAGGATTTTGTATGAGATGCGGGACTTGACCGGAAGCCAGTGGTAGTGGACGAGGGTGGGTGGGGGTGATATGCTGCCATGGCTTTGTGTGCGTGAGAACCCTGGCAGCAGAGCTTTGGACATACTGGAGCCTGTCCAGGGTTTAGTTGGGTACCCCGAACCAGACACCATTGCAGTAGTCCAGACGGGAGGTGACAAATGCAGGAACCAGGGTTTCAGCAACAGACTCGGTGACAGACTGACGGTCGGAGCCTGACAATGTTCTTTAGGTGGAAGAAGGCAGATTTTGTGACGGACTTGATGTGGGTTTGGAAGGAGAGGCCTGGAGTCAAAGATGACACTCAGGTTGCGGACTTCGGGAGATGGGGAGATGGAGCAGTCGTCGACCTCGAGGATGATTTTTATCATTTGAATATCTTTCAGTTGTTTTTAAATGTTCCACTCGAATTATTTTTATAATTTTATACAGACCACCCCAATACTCTACTAGCTTCTTTAATGAACTTACAGAGCTTCTCTCCATCATTACTACTGAATTTAATGGTCTGATCATTGCTGGTGATTTCAATATTCATGTAGATAACTCAGAGGACAACAAAGCCAAAGAACTCTCTGTTCTGTTAGATGTTTTTGAACTTCAACAACATGTGAACCTCCCTACTCATAATCGAGGTCACACTCTGGACCTTATCATCACCAAAGGCCTAGATATTTCAAATGTTGTTGTAACTGACATTGCCCTGTCTGACCACTGTTGCATATTCTTTGACGTATCTATCTTTCCTGTTATTCAAACTATGTCTAAAACTATTTCCAAACGATATATCAATGAAAAGACCAGTGCACTGTTCACACAGGCCTTTTCCCTAGCCCCCCCACCCCAAACTTCTATTCCAACCTCAGTAAATGACCTTCTACACGATTTCAACTTAAAAATCACAAAAACCATTGATGATATTGCACCCATTAGATCCAAATGCATCTCTGGTAAGCAAAAAGCTCCCTGGAGAACTGCCCCATCCGTAAAGACCCAAAAAAGAGAATGTCGTAAAGCAGAGCGCAGATGGAGAAAAACAAACCTTCAAGTCCACTATGATATCTATAAAGAGAATCTTCAGAACTATAACTTAGAAATAAGAAGTGCCAGGCAATCATTTTTCTCTAAGATCATAAACAATAACATAAATAATGCCCGCATCCTTTTCAGAACTGTTGACAGACTAACAAATCCCCCAACACCCATTGCTCAGGAATTTCACTCAACTAGTAAATGCAATGAGCTTGCATCCTTTTTTAACAATAAAATAGAAACCATTAGACAAGGCATTAGGTCTTTTGTGTCAGGCATGAAAAACATGTCCCCATTAACAACCCCAAATAGGGCGGACATAACAACCATGTCGCAATTTAACACCATTGATTACAAGACCCTAGATAAAATCATGTCACGTCTTAAACCATCCACCTGTGCCCTTGATGTCCTGCCAACAAGCTTTTTTAAAAACATATTTAGCTGCATGGCAGGCGAACTAATACAAATAATTAACACCTCCCTTTCATCAGGAATCTTCCCTGAAGCCCTGAAAACTGCAGTTATTAAGCCTCTACTAAAAAAGAACGGCCTAGACCCATTTGTACTAAACAACTACAGACCCATATCAAACCTTCCCTGTACAGGAAAAATTATTGAAATGGTTGCCCACGAACAACTTAGCAATTATTTGACCCTAAATGATCTCTTTGATGACTTTCAATCAGGCTTTCGCCCCCTACATAGCACTGAAACGGCCCTTATTAAGGTCCTTAATGACATTCGCGTAAACACAGACTCCGGAAAAATCTCAGTTTTGGTACTACTAGATCTTAGTGCTGCCTTTGACACTGTAGACCATGACATTCTAATAGATAGACTAAAAACCTGGGTAGGACTTTCGGGCACTGCCCTAAACTGGTTTAGATCCTACCTACAGGACAGAAGCTACTATGTCTCCATTGGCAACTTTGTATCTGACCAAATTAAAATGACATGTGGGGTTCCCCAAGGGTCAATCCTTGGCCCCCTTCTATTCAATCTCTACATGCTTCCATTGGGACACATCATAAAAAAGAACAAAATTGCCTACCACAACTATGCGGATGACACTCAAATCTACATAGCCCTCTCACCGAACGACTATAGTCCCATTGACAATCTCTGTAATTGCATTGAGCAAATAAACGCCTGGATGACACAAAACTTCCTCCAACTAAACAAGGACAAAACAGAGATAATTGTATTCGGTGCACCTGACAAAAGATCGAAAGTCAGTGCAAAACTTGATTCTCTCTCTCTTCACAGTAAAAAACAGGTCAGAAATCTTGGTGTAATTCTAGACTCCGATCTAAACTTCAACAGCCACATAAACTCAATAACTAAATCAGCCTACTATCACCTGAAAAACATAACAAGAATGAGAGGTTTCATGTCCAAGCAAGACCTTGAAAAACTCATCCATGCATTTGTTTCGAGTAGACTTGATTATTGTAATGGTCTACTAACAGGCCTATCTAAAGGAGCTGTTCGTAAATTGCAGCTCATCCAAAACGCCGCTGCTAGGGTCCTAACAAAAACAAAGAAATTTGAACACATTACACCAATCCTGAGATCCCTGCACTGGCTACCAGTCTCTCAGAGAATTGAATTCAAAATCCTCCTAATTACATACAAATCACAAAATGGTCTTGGACCAAAATACATATCAGATCTCCTCCCACCCTATATTCCCGCAAGGTCCCTAAGGTCAGCTGAGACAAATCAGCTAATAATTCCAAGAGTAAAAACAAAACACGGTGCAGCAGCTTTCAGTCACGCTGCTGCATGCTCCTGGAACAAACTCCCTGAAGAAATCAAACAGGCCCAAACCCTTAAAATATTTAAATCTAAGCTAAAAACCTTCATGTTTTGCACCAGTTATGATTAAACACAAACATTAACTATTGTCTTTTTAAATGTTTTATCTATTTACTTCTTATATTTGCTTTTATTCATTGTAATTTTTATTTTCTTATGCTCCTCATGTGGAGGGATATGGAGGGATATGGAGTGGTGTAGAGGGATGTAGAGGGATGTAGAGGGATGTGGAGGGATGTAGAGGGATGTAGAGGGATGTAGAGGGATGTGGAGGGATGTAGAGGGATGTGGAGGGATGTAGAGGGATGATGTGGAGGGATGTAGAGGGATGTAGAGGATTGTAGAGGAATGTGGAGGGATGTAGAGGGGTGTAGAGGGGTGTAGAGGGATGTAGAGGGATGTAGAGGAATGTGGAGGGATGTGGAGGGATGTAGAGGGTTGTAGAGGGATGTGGAGGGATGTAGAGGGTTGTAGAGGGATGTAGAGGGTTGTAGAGGGATGTAGAGGGATGTAGAGGGATGTGGAGGGATGTAGAGGGATGTAGAGGGATGTAGAGGGATGTAGAGGGATGTGGAGGGATGTGGAGGGATGTAGAGGGATGTAGAAGGATGTGGAGGGATGTAGAGATATGTAGAGGGATGTGGAGGGATGTAGAGGGATGTAGAGGGATGTAGAAGGATGTGGAGGGATATGATTAAACACAAACACTTCTATCAATGTCTTTTTCCCATTAACTATTGTCTTTTTAAATGTTTTATCTATTTACTTCTTATATTTGCTTTTATTCATTGTAATTGTTATTTTCTTATGCTCCTCTTGCTGTATTTTTAAATAATGCATGTAAAGCACTTTGAATTGCCCCTGTTGTATGAAATGTGCTATACAAATAAACTTGCCTTGCCTTGCCTTGCCTTGCCTTGAAGTCACCAACCTTCCGGAGGAGCGCCTTGGGTGCCACAACCATGAGCTCAGTTTTCTTACTGTTCAGTTTGAGAACATTTGATGACATCCACGTTTTTATTTCGTGCAGGCAGTTGACCAGGGACTGAGGGGGGAGCTGGGAGGTTGGTGTAGTGCTGAGATAGATTTGAGTATCATCAGTGTCGCAGTGGTAGTTGAGGCCGTGATGGCGGATGATCTGGCCGAGGGGGAGCATGTCGATGGTGAACAGGGGGGTCCAAGCACAGAGCCTTGAGGCACACCATGGTTGACTGGGGCTGGGGGGAACTCGAGCCATTTATGGTAACAAACTGGGTGGGTAGGCAGGGTGGGTAGGCAGTCCTTGACCAGGGATGTGGGCATGCATGGGGTCCAGGGAGCAGGTGTCTTGGCCAAGGTGACCAACTTGGCGACTTGAGGTGCATCCACTGGAGAGAAGGAGGAGAGGCAGCATTGGGGGAGGCGTGACGCTGAGGGGGGCATCGCCATGTGGCTGAGGTGCGGGTGGAGGGGGAGGGGCTTGTGCCAGAAGCTGTTGGTGGATGGAGTCAACTTTTGTGTCAAAGCTATACAACTAGCAACAACAGGTTTATACAGCTAGCATCCGCTAGCAACAACCGGTTTATACAGCTAGCATCCGCTAGCAACAACAGGTTTATACAGCTAGCATCCGCTAGCAACAACAGGTTTATACAGCTAGCACCAGTTAGCAACCACTCTATACAGCCAATTTAGATGAGTGTATTCATGTAGCATTATTAGCATAGCAACAAGTAAGGATCCCAATATGACTGTGTTGTAAAGGGGCTAACTAAAACTTAAATGAGATAGATTACAACTAGTAAATATGTAAACAAGTGGTTATACTGATAAACATACACAATATAATATGACTTATAGAAGTAGACATAACAGAGGATTGTTAACTCTAGTGGAGGCCTTGTGGAGGTAGAAATCGGAGGAAGGGCTCAACTGTAATGCATAGATGGAATTACATGTTTTCATACCATTCCTCATTTTGTTCCATTCATTACAATGATCCCGTCCTCTGATTTCTACCTCCTCCAGCCTCCCTTGATTAACTCCAGAATCCCTGCTCAGACAACAACAATACCAGGGTAGCCTACTAGGGAGTCAGCCCTCCCCTCCCCTGCCCCCCCTCCTCCCTTTCCTCCCCACCCTCCTCACACGTCTCCCTGGAGTTTTATGTGCAGGGCTTGGGCACGTTAAGACATTGTAAAACCCCCTCAAATGTTGATGACTTTTCAGGCCTGTGTGTCTGAGGGAGTGACAGGTGGCACCCTGGGAATTGTAGTCTTTGGACGGAGAATTCATTATTCTGGATTGCGTAATGCTCTTGTTACTTTTTGAGGTTCTCTACAGCAACGATTTACACATGTTCCACATCAGAAGTCACTATAGGACGTTGTTAATACATTAATACATTC
>NC_137681.1:20277993-20287993 GCF_963989245.1 Nansenia antarctica | reverse complement strand
TACCTGGTTGGGTAACTGAACAATGTTATAATCCATGTGTGCTGAAGGCTGAGTAATTGCATTAGCCTAGTTCAATGGTATGACTACTTTATTGAACTCAGATTATAGATTCCATATCACAGTCAACATGAGCAAGAGGAAAGGAGATATCCGGCACACTTTTGGTGCTAAAAACGAGTAAGTTGGAACTTGTAAATGCAGCCTGTATTTTCTGTGGTTGTCATGCAGGTTTATTACTAAGCAGGATAGTATGGGTGATGGTGAGTTTTACATTCAGGTGCTGTTGTATTAAGGAAGCAGAAGGAGGTCAGAATGACAGTCAGCAGGCAGGACCTGGCAGCAAAGAGTAAGAAAGGAGACTGCACTTAAAGATGTATGCCTCATACCAGATATTTAGCCTAATAGTACTTTCAGAAACTGATGGGATGCACGACAATCACTCTATTGTTCTCAACTAATTATGCTAGTACTTCCCGCCCCCCCCCAAAGGTCTTTCCTACAATGACTAGTCACCTTAGTTACTGCACATTGCACATTCTAGTTCTCCACTAAGTTAGTCTTCTATAGATTTGTATTACCTAAGTCGTTATACCATGTGTGTGTCCAATGTCTTATACGCAACTTGTTTTATGTATCTTTGTATTTCTGTAGCACTGATTACACCAAAGTTAATTACTTGTGCATGCTTGCATTGTACTTTGGTGAATTCTGATGTGTGTCTTGAGAACATAAGAATATCAACATCTTTCTGAAGGCCAAAGGAGCTGGATCATCCACCATCACATGATCCATCATCACATGATTCACCAGCGAAACTTGTAAAAATGTGGATTTGTATGATAATGCAGCCTGTATTTTCTGTGATTGTCATGTAGGCTTAATACTGAGCAGGATAGTATGGGTGATGGTGAGTTGTACATGTATGTGCTCTTGTATTAACATTATGGATTTGATTTATCATCATCTACAGACTGCAGACATTAAACAAGCAAGATACTGTAAGGATTGGAAGACTTCAGATCACTGAAGCACGTGTCTGTGCTGTACTGTGACCCCCCGCCCCCCAACACACTGTACTGTGTTCCCTTTACGCCCTGGAGAAAAAGTTGACCCCCCCCGATTTGTCATTGTATAATTCACACTGTGTGTGTGTGTGAGTGTGAGTGTGAGTGTGCGTTCTGCTGTTCCTCAGCTGTTCCTGTCATCTCCTGTTGTTAGGGGGAGGAGTTTAGAAGGGCTTCACGCTGGTCTTGTCCTTCAGGAACATGTTTGTATGATGCTCATTTGACCTGAATTGGTTTCCACCTTTCACCCATTTAGCAAAATAATTTGAACTTTGAAAACACGCCTACAACTACAACTACTATTATAATACTATTATTACTATCAGGATGCTGTCACAGGACTAGTAGAAACACGCTGGACAAAGATTTACTTTAATGTCAAGTTCTTATGAAGAGAAAATCCTTGTATGAACATAATCCACCTACAAGAGAGGAGGGTTGAACATGACACATCTAGAACCTCCACCTACAAGACAGGAGGGTTTAACATGACACATCTACAACCTCCACAGACAGCCCTGCAGCATAGATAAGCCCGCTACATAAACAAGTCACAGAAGTTGCAGTAATTTCTCTTGGCTGGGTTTCAGAGTGTATGTGTGTGGGTGTGTGTGTGTGTGTGTGTGTGTGTGTGTGTGTGTGTGTGTGTGTGGGTGTGTGTGTGTTCATGTTCATGTTCATGTTCATGTCTTGAGGTGAAGACAATCAGAGCCAAATGACATTCCTGGATGACTTACCCACAGAGGTGTGTGTGTGTGTGTGTGTGTGTGTGTATGTGTGCATGTGTGTGGGGGGGTTTGTGCTCGCGAGTGTGCGCACGTCCATGCATGTGTGTGTGTCTGTGTGTGTGTGTATTTGTGCATGCATTCGTGTATGTGTGTGTTTGTGTATGCTTACGTGTGTGTGTGTATGTGTGTTTGTGCATGCATACATGTGTGTGTGTGTGTGTGTGTGTTTGTGTATGCATACGTGTGTGTGTGTATGTGTGTTTGTGCATGCATATGTGTTGTGTGTATGTGTTTGTGCATGAATACGTGTATGAGTGTGTGTGTGTGTGTGTCTGGAGCTGTTGTCATTGTGTGTTTAGACTTGTTCAGGAGGAGAGTTGGTTCAGGAGAGAACAGACGTGGTACAAGCTCAGCTAACATACATCATAGTACACAGAGAAGAGAGAGATGAGAGAGGAGAGGAGGGGAGAGAGAGGGGAGAGGAGAGGTGGGGAGAGGTGGGGAGAGGAGGAGAGAGAGAGGGGAGAGGAGAGGTGGGGATGAGGAGGAGAGAGAGGGGAGAAGAGAGGTGGGGGAGAGGAGGAGAGAGAGAGAGGGAGAGGAGGAGAGAGAGAGGGGAGTGGAGGAGAGAGAGAGGGGAGTGGAGGAGAGGAAAGAGAAGAGAGGGGGAGAGCCTAATCCTGACACACTAACCACCCCCTCCCCCCCACACACACACATACACACACACACACCCCACACACACAAACACCCCCACACACACACCCCTTCATTCGGCATTCAGAGAGGCTTTGAGGAGCTTGTCAGCTGCATAGAAAAACCTCCTTCACTCACAGAGGCGGGGCGGCGGGGGGGGGGGGG
The DNA here is from genome assembly GCF_963989245.1 of Nansenia antarctica. NCBI lineage: Eukaryota > Metazoa > Chordata > Actinopteri > Argentiniformes > Microstomatidae > Nansenia > Nansenia antarctica. The sequence goes on along the minus strand of NC_137681.1, from coordinate 20,285,340 downwards.
GGGTGGGGGGGAGCCTGGGGGGCCATCCAACGCCCGCTGACAGAGACCCTCACACACCAGACCCTCTAACACCAGATGGGTGAAGGATACGTCTAGAAAGACTGTCACCTGACTGTCACCTGACTGTCACCATGGACACACAGCTGCCACGGAGACAGGAAGATCTACCTCAGCGTAAGAAACACTAGAGAGAACGGAGACCAGGCCACAGACGAGAGGGGGAACGATTAGGACAGAGAGATAGAGAGATAGAGAGATGGAGAGATGGAGAGATAGAGAGATGGAGAGATAGAGAGTCGGAGAGATGAATAGAGAGATGGAGAGATAGAGAGATGGAGAGATAGAAAGATGGAGAGATGGAGAGATAATGATGATAAGGAAGGTCAGACACAGAGATGGAGAAATAAAGAGATGGAGATAGAGAGATAGAGAGATAGAGAGATAGAGAGATAGAGGGATGATGATGATGAGGACGGCCAGACACAGAGATGATGAAGATTCGTTGTGTGTGTGTGCATACATGCGTGCGTGCGTGTGTGTGTATGTGTGTGTGTGCATGCGTCCGTATGTATGTGCGTGCGTGTGTGTATATGTGTGTGTGTGTGTGTGTGTGTGTGTGTGCATGTGTGCGTGCGTGTATGTGTGTATGTGCGTGTGTTTGTTTGTGTGTGTGTATATGTTGTGTGCGTGTGCATGAGTGTGTGTATGTGTGTGTGTGTGTGCAGGGAGGACAGACTCACGCAGACATTCGTTGGCCTCGCGGGCGTTGGCTCTCTGCCAGGGCCGGTCGTAGTGGAAGGGTTTGCAGCGGTCACACTCGGGCCCCCTCCGTGCTGTGCTTGCAGTCACACAGCAGCTTGCCCCCCCCGGCCCCCCCGGCCCCCCCCCCCTCCCGCACGCACCGGCTGGCGTGCCCGTTGCACTTACACCGCCCGCCCACCTGGAAGTCCCCCACGGCGTAGAAATACGCCGGCACGCCCGTGGTGGCCCCCGACGCGGCCCGAGGGGTCCTCCTCCCTCCCCCCCCGCCGCCGCCGCCCCTCCCCCCATCTGCGGCCGGCTGAAGACCACCCGTATGTCCGTGACGGTGACCCAGTCCTGCAGCACGGGGCTGTTGTCGAAGTCCTTCCCCGAGGGCCCGCCCGTCCAGCGTGCTGAAGGCGATGAGGCCCCCCCGTGGCCGGCTGGGGGTCGGTGTGTCCGTCCGAGCACAGCGCCTCCTGCTCGTTCTGCTTGGTGATGGCCGCCTTGCTGGGGCGGCCGTAGACGCAGGCGGCAGTGGGAGGAGTAGTACTGGTAGGGCGTCCAGGTCTTGCCGTAGTCCATGCTCTTGGCGATGGCGAGGGACTCGGGCCGTGGCGAGCAGAACTGCAGGCTGACGTAGGTGATCTCAAACTTCTTGCCCAGCGACAGCGTGAGCGTGACGTTGTGCGGCGCCACGTGGAGGTTCTCCGACTGCCAGCAGGTGAGGTTGTGGGCGGAGTTGAGGTCGGTCAGGTGGGAGGCGGGCCGGGCGCGGCGCGGGTCGGCGGCGTCGCACACGTGGCAGGAGCGCACGGGGGGGGCGCTCGTCCCCACGCTCCGACCACGGCGCTGCAGGAGCGGGAGGGGGGCCGGCCGCACTCACTGGACACGGCCACTTCCTGCCCGAAGGCGGCGTTGATGAACTCGGGGACGCAGCGTGCGGGCGGCGCCGGTGTCGTCGTAGCACGGGTCCGCGGGCGTCTGCTGCCCCGCGAAGGGATTGGTGGAGCTGCCGTGGGGGTGGGCGGAGCTAGCCAGGAGGCACAGGCCCAGCAGGCACCTCCAGGCTAACCTCATCCTGCACAGAGGGTGTGTGTGTGTGTGTGTGTGTGTGTGTGTCAGTCTGCGTGGGTGTGTGTTTCTATTTGTGTATGTGTGTGTGTCTATTTGGCTGTATATATGTGTGTGTGTGTGTGTGTGTGTATATGTATGTGTGTATGTCTATGTGTGTGTGTGTGTGTCTATTTGTGTGTGTGTGTGTGTGTGGTGGAGGTGTCCCAGCAGACGGACTCTTCCTTTAGGCCGACCACGACGGACAGCCTGTCCTGTGAAGAGAGAGAAAGAGAGAGGGAGAGGGAGAGGGAGGGAGAGAGGGAGAGGGAGGGAGAGAGAGAGAGTGAGAGGGATATGGAGAGGGGGAGGGAGAGAGGTCAGTGTCACAGCTTGGCTGTCCATGAAAGGATGGAAAGCAGGGGCAGCAGTCGTGACAAAACCAGCCTGGTGTGTTTGAAGTCTGTTAGCATTAGCATAGTTAGTCCGTTAGCATTAGCATACGGAAGCCTTCTGTCACAGCAGCCTTTCACTGTGATGTTCCACTGAGAGCGACGGCTACTAACTAAGTTCTCTTCCATTCATTCACAACCTGAAAGACACAGAGAGAGGGAGGGAGGGGGGGGGGGGGGAGGGGGAGGGGAGGGAGGGGGGGGACGGAAGGAGAAAGGGGGTGACGGAGAGGGATAGAGAGAGAGAGGGATAGAGAGAGAGAGAAGGGGTGACCATATAAAGGAGAAGGTTTGGAGCGACCGCGTCCTGAATGTTAATGCTGCTCCTCTTTCAGCCCTCCGCTAAGACCTCTGGAGCTGTCTCTCTCTCACGGAGGGAGGGATGGAGGGAGGGATGAGGCGTCGAGAGGGAAGGAGAGAGATAGAGGGGGAAGGAAAGAGGGACGAAGGGAGAGAAGAGAGACGTGGGCCAGAGAGAGGCAGGGAGGAAGAGAGAGGGATGAGGGGTAGAGATAGAGAGAGGGAGGGAGGGATGGATGAGGGGCAGAGATAGAGAGGGAGGGATGAGGGGTAGAGATAGAGAGAGAGGGAGAGAGGGACGAGAGGTAGAGATAGAGAGGGAGGGAGAGAGGGAGGGAGGGATGAGGGTTAGAGATAGAGAGGGAGGGATGAGGGGGGTTCCCTTCCTTCTCTAATGCATTCTTACTTGTCTGGGTGTCAAAGCCTGACCCTCTCTCTCTCTTTCTCTCTCTATCTATCCCTCTCTGTCTCTGTCTCTCTCTCTATTTCTTTCTCTCTCTCTTTCTCTCAGGAATGTATTAAGCTACAATGAACCGTGCCCCCCCCCCCCCGCCCCCTCTCCTCTCAATCACACCCCTCTTTTCTTCATCCTTCATTCTCTCCCTTCCTTCCCCGAACAAAAGCCCGCCTCTGCAGCCACTTCAGAGGAGAGAGAGAGAGAGAGAGAGAGAAGAGAGAGAGAGAGAGAGAGAGAGAGAGAGAGAGAGAGAGAGAGAGAGAGAAAGAGAGAGAGAGAGAAAGACAGTTAAAATTAGAGGAAAACAACAGCTCTCTTCTCCTCTGATAGACCGACGGACAGGCGGGTGGGCAGGCAGGCAGACAGACAGAGAGACAGGCAGACAGACAGACGGACAGACAGACAGACAGACAATAAATCTAGTGATTGAGGAGCAGGACAGGCAGACAGGCAGGCAGGCAGACAGACAGACAGACAGACAGACAGACAGACAGACACTAAATCTAGTGACTGAGGAGCAGGAGAGAAAGAGTGTTGGGCCGCTAAATAGACCTCTTCTCTGCTCAAGGACTTAAGCCCTAACAGGCCTCCCCTCAAGTAGAGAGAGAGAGAAAGAGAAAGAGAAAGAGAGAGAGAGAGAGAGAGAGAGAGAGAGAGAGAGAGAGAGTGAGAGTGCGTCTGTGTGTCAATGTACGGATCCCTTACACTATAATTCTACTCTAATAGTAGACTTTACACAGTTAGAAAAGTGTGTTTCAGAAACGTTTCTGTTTATGACTTTGATGAAACATTCCTAAACAAGACGCCATCTGGCCACAGAGCAGATAAAACAACCATATAACAGATACTAGGCTCCACACACACACACACACACACACACACACACACACACACACACACCCCCCCACACACACACACACACACACACACAGTTCTGTATCCTCTTTTACCTGTGACATTAAAACACTCTTGCAGTACTTCAAGAGTGAACCTCATTCCAACACCACACACACCTCCCATTAAACACCACACACACCTCCCGTTAAACACCACACACACCTCCCATTAAACACCACACACACCTCTCGTTAAACACCACACACACCTCCCATTAAACACCACACACACCTCCCGTTAAACACCCCACACACCTCCCATTAAACACCACACACACCTCCCATTAAACACCACATACACCTCCTATTAAACACCACACACACCTCCCGTTAAACACCACACACACCTCCCATTAAACACCACACACACCTCCCATTAAACACCACACACACCTCCCATTAAACACCACACACACCTCCCGTTAAACACCACACACACCTCCCATTAAACACCACACACACCTCCCGTTAAACACCCCACACACCTCCCATTAAACACCACACACACCTCCCATTAAACACCACACACACCTCCCGTTAAACACCACACACACCTCCCATTAAACACCACACACACCTCCCATTAAACACCACACACACCTCCCGTTAAACACCGCACACACCTCCCATTAAACACCACACACACCTCATATTAAACACCACACACACCTCCCATTAAACACCACACACACCTCCCATTAAACACCACACACACCTCCTGTTAAACACCACACACACCTCCCCTTAAACACTACACACACCTCACGTTAAACACCACACACACCTCCCCTTAAACACTACACACACCTCACGTTAAACACCACACACACCTCCCATTAAACACCACACACACCTCCCGTTAAACTTGAAACATGGAGCGTCGTAACAGAGAGAGCTCCATAAATAATCTGCCAGTGGATAGACTGAGCAGGGCTGCAGGGAGGCAGAGAGGGAGGGAGAGAGAAGGAGGGTGGGAGGTTAGGATGAAGGGAGGATGGAGGGAGGGAGGATGGAGACATTGATCAATGGGAGGTGACAGAAGAGGGGGAAGGTTAATGTGGGCGCACAGCTACTTCATCAGACCAGTCTGTGGTGCCATGGTACCCACCCTGCTACCCCCCACCCACCCACCTTGCCCACCCTACCATAGTCTGCCCCCCCACCACCCTGCCACCCCTACCATGCCACCCTGCCAACCTGCCCCCCCTGCCTGGCTTAGAGAGAGAGAGACAGACAGGGAGAGGGAGAGAGAGAGAGAGAGAGAGAGAGAGAGAGAGAGAGAGAGAGAGAGGGAGAGAAAATTGGGGAGGAAAGGAGGAGGGATAGAAGTGTGTGTGAGAAAGAGAGAGAATGAAGACATCAAGAGAGAAGGAGACAAAGAAGGAGAGAGACAATGATAAAACAGACACAAGTAGAGGGAGAGAAAGAGAGGACAGGGATAGATTGAAGAAGAGCCGAGAGAGAGAGGGAGAGAGAGAGAGAGACAGAGACAGGGAGGGAGAGACAGAGAGAGTAAGAGGGAGAGAGAGGGTAAGAGGGAGAGAAAGGGAAAAGAGAGATGGATTAAGGTGCAGGAGGACAGCAGTGTGTGAGTGTGTGTGTGTGTGTGTGTGTGTGTGTGGATCTGCGTGTGTGTGTGGATCTGCGTGCCTGTCTGTGTGTGTGTGTGTGTGTGTGTGTGTGTGTCTCTGTCTGTCTGTCCGTCTGTCTGTACGTGCGTCGCTGTCTGTCTGTGTGTGTGCATGTGTGTGTGTGTGTGTGTGTGTTTGTGTGTGTGTGAGTGCCTATCCTAGTGTGTGAGTGTGTGTGTGTGTGTGTGTGTGTGTGTGTATAACAGACCTCTAGATGACTAAATATGGAGCTGCTGCCTGTTGGAAGGTCGTTCCAGAGGTCGGAGCTGTCGAAGGCTAAACACACACACACACACACACACACACACGCACGCACACACATGCACACGTGCACATACACACAGACACAGACACACACACGCTAGACACACACACACACACACACGCCAGGTCCTAGCGACAGGATTAGCTTAGCAGAAACAGACGTTAACCATTAGAGCGTGGTACAACACAATCCCACCACACAGGAAACACTCTGTGGAAACTTCCCTGTCTGAAGCTGGTCGTCACAACTACTCTCTGTAGAACAAGAAGACCTGTATGTGTGTGTGTATCTGTGTGTGTGTGTGTGTCTATGTATCTGTGTGTGTGTGTGTATGTGTATGTATTTGTATGTGTGTGTGTGTCTGTGTGTGTGTGAGAGTGTGTGTGTGTGTGTGCGCATTATGGGTGGGATTCAAACCCAGGTCTCTCTCAAGTGGTAGATCCAACTCACCCGAGTCATGTGACTGCTCCATACAGGAGAGAGAGGGAGAGTGAGAGAGAGAGGGATAGAGAGAGAGGGATAGAGAGAAAGAGAGAGAGGGGGAGAGAGAGAGAGAGACAGATAGAAAGAGAGAGAGAGAGGAAGAGAGGGAGAGAGAGAGAGACAGATAGAACGAGAAAGGGAGAGAGAGAGAGACAGATAGAAAGAGAAAGGGAGAGAGAGAGAGACAGAGAGACAGATAGAAAGAGAAAGGGAGAGAGAGAGAGAGAGAGATAGAAAGAGAACGGGAGAGAGAGAGACAGATAGAAGGAGAAAGGGAGAGAGAGAGAGACAGATAGAAAGAGAAAGGGAGAGAGAGAGACAGATAGAGAGAAAGGGAGAGAGAGAGAGAGACAGATAGAAAGAGAAAGGGAGAGAGAGAGACAGATAGAAAGAGAAAGGGAGAGAGAGAGAGACAGATAGAAAGAGAAAGGGAGAGAGAGAGACAGATAGAAAGAGAAAGGGAGAGAGAGAGAGACAGATAGAAAGAGAAAGGGAGAGAGAGAGAGACAGATAGAGAGAAAGGGAGAGAGAGAGAGACAGATAGAGAGAAAGGGAGAGAGAGAGACAGATAGAAAGAGAAAGGGAGAGAGAGAGAGACAGATAGAGAGAGAGAGAGAGAGAGAGAGAGACAGATAGAGAGAATGGGAGAGAGACAGATAGAGAGAAAGGGAGAGAGAGACAGATAGAGAGAAGGGGAGAGAGAGAGAGAGAGAGAGAGGAAGAGAGTGAAAGTCTCTGTACAGTAGCTGCATAGATGAATGGTTTCCTGGTCAGGCTCCCAGACTACGTCCAGGCCTCAGGCTGGTAATCCCTCTCATAGACGGTGTGTGTGTGTGTGTGTGTGTGTGTGTGTGTGTGTGTCTGTGTGTGTGTGTGTCTGTGTCTGATACATGGATATGTGGTGGTCAGGTAAGACACAGTTAGCGGTTAGCTGTTAGCATCTCCTCTACGATGCTCAGCAGCACGACAGAGAGGATCACACTGTTAATGAACCACTCATAAGGTCTGGCTGGAGCTCCATCTACCTGACAGCATCATTAGGGACGGAGGGAGATGGAGGGATGAGGGA
>NC_137681.1:20267993-20270493 GCF_963989245.1 Nansenia antarctica | reverse complement strand
CTCCTGAAGAAATGTGAGTACCATTAATGGTTAGACTTTTGCATATCTACATATAGGCTACGGTGTTGTGCTAGTGGTTAAAACGTTTTAGCTGTAACATTATATTTTGTAGTAGGCTACTCTGGTCTCTCATCATCCGATCTCAGCTTGCTAGTAAACCTGTCGTCGAAATGCTAGCTAATGCTAACGTTAGGCTATAGGCTAGGTAACGTCAGCTATATACATTTGAATGCTTGAGTATGTTTTGTTTGTGTATTGTGCAAGTTATAAAGTGACATGTGTTATGTGATGGTTAATGTTACAGTATGAAAAGAAATCAGAGCATTCAGGGTTTCTTCCAAAGAAAAAAACCCAAAAGGACAGAGCAGCAGGACAGAGAAGCCAGAGCTAATGTTAGTCAGTCAGAGGATGAGAGCCAGCTGGAGGATGTAGACCCAGTTAGCCCACAGCAAGAGCCTCCAGCTTCTGCTGTACACATGGGTATGTATGTAACATTCTGATAGCTCCAGATGTATTTTTAGTAAGCACTTATTTGATAACCGTGATAATGTAACATTGTGATTAATTGCTATACATTTAAACTAAAGCCGAATCTTGTCGATTAAGCCTGTAGGGGTATTCGTATTGTATTCATTTGAGTTTGGTAGCTAACATCGGCCTACTTACAAAAAAGGCTGATTTTGTCATTATGATGACCATTTCTGTGATTTTGTAGAGTCAAACAAGGATACTGATGATGAAGGCTGCACATCAGCTTCACCTGCACATCAGGGTATGTTGTACAGTATACAATACATAGAATATAAGCCATCTACTTCTCTGCTTTCAGGTTGTTATGAATACAACTATTACTACTATTACTATTACTACTACTATTAAATTGATACAACTATTACAATTCCTGCATTGCTTTAGGTGTGTCTAGTCAGCCACTCTCAGTCTCAGACTATGATACTGACAACGAGGACCAGCCATCAGTACCTGCAGGCCCTGCATTTTCCTGTGGGGACAGTGATGTGGCAGGCCTTGCTGCCCCACGTGGACCTCCTGGTAAGCCTTAATATGTAATTGTTCATATTAAATATACTGTAGCCCGCTTAATATATTGTACTACTTCAATTCTTTAATCTATGTATTAATGCACCAATGAGTACTTCTGTCTCTGAGACTTGAAGGCAGGATCTGATTCTCAGGCTTTTGTCACAGATATTTCACAGTCAAGAGCAGAAGGTCCCACTCAACCTCGGCTAAAGATTTTTCCCAAGACTGTCCAAGGTGAGAAGAGGAGGTCGTTCAATCCGCCGTGGTATCAGCTGCATTCATGGCTTGAATACTCACCAAGCCGAGATTCAGCCTACTGTTATCCTTGCAGACACTTTTCCCTGCCTAGTGCACCACAGTCTGTTTTCACGTCAGAATCAGGTTTTTCTAATTGGAAGAAAGCAATGTTCAAAGATGGTGGCTTCAAGCAGCATGAGAAATCTGAGTGTCACACTAATGCCATGTTTGCTTTGAATGAGTACAAGAGGGCAGCACTTACAGATGCTTCCATAGTAGACCTGATTAACAAAGAATACAGAAAAAAAGTGCAAGAGAATCGCAGCTACATAAAAACAGTTGCAGATGTATTGCGTTTGACTGCAACTCAGAATATAGCCCAAAGAGGTCACAGTGACTCTGAAGAGCACAAAGGGAATTTCTTAGAAATTCTTGAAATGATTGCTAAACACAATCCTTTGGTAGCCAACAAAATGAAGGCACAAGGTAATGCAAAATACACCAGCAATACCATCCAGAATGAAATTCTGCAGTGCCTAGCTGGTATGGTGCGTGATTCTATTGTGGCAGAAGTGAAGAAGAGTGAGTTTTTTTCTGTGATTGCTGATGAAACCAAAGATCTGCAAAAGAAGGAGCAGCTCTCATTGGTTGTTCGATATTATTACAACGGGGCTGTCCATGAAAGTTTTCTGGATTTCAAACATGCCCAACATCTAGATGCTAAGGGGCTTAGTGACATGATCATCCAGTCTTTAGAAAACTATGGCCTCGACTACAAGTCTAATCTGGTTGGGCAAGGCTATGATGGGGCCTCAGTGATGAGTGGCAAACACTCGGGTGTGGCAGCCAGAATTAAGGCAGAGGCCAAGCATGCGTTTTATGTACACTGTAATGCGCACTGTCTGAACCTGGTCTTAGTTGACACTGTAAAGTCAGTCCCAGAGGCTGATTGCTTCTTCTCGCGTCTTGAGAAGATCTATGTGTACATGTCTGGATCTTATGTGCACCAGAAATGGCTTGGTGTTCAAAAAGAGATGTATGGTGGCCAGGCCAGGGAGTTGGTAAAACTAAAGTGACACAAGATGGGCATGTAGAGCATTGGCTTGCAGGAACTTGATGGATAGGTTACCAGCCGTGTTGCGTGTTCTTCAAGATATATGCACAGAAAATCATAGAGACAGATCCATTGATGCTCGAGGTTTGCTTGCACAGATTGACCTGA
>NC_137681.1:20240493-20262993 GCF_963989245.1 Nansenia antarctica | reverse complement strand
CCTCTAGGCCTATTAGATGACACATCTATAACCCTGTTGAAGTGTTTCTTTATGATACAAATCCATATGACTTAAACTACAACCAGTCTGAAAAAGGGACCAAAATAAATACATATAAATACTACCGCAAAACGAGTCAAATAAAACATAGGCTACTTAAATAAGGACCATCTCAATTCAGTTCACCTGTTCTGGATTCCCCGTGGCTGGCCTTCTCGCGGACACTTTAGACCCAGCAGACGTACACGGATGGAGTAAGAACCCAAGTATTCTCTTCAATCAGTAAGTCACGTATCATCGATACTGTGAACGAGAATCAATACGGCGTCGTGTGGACGGACGGACGGCGTGAAACACGCACTGCTCAAACAGGCGCTCCTCAATCACCGCTCCTCCAAACCGCTCTCCTCTCAGCACCCAGGACAACGGACCTACCGCGGACAGCCTGCACTAATCTATCTCCGTAATCACTGCTGCTACACGTGGGGACAGATTAGTCTGCATTAAAGCAAGAATGAACCAAAAGGATAGAGAAAGAGAGAGAGAGAGAGAGAGTGAGAAAGAAAGAAAGAGAGAGTCAGAGCAGGCACGCTCACTCACTTGGTGTCACAGAGGATTCACGCGGAGAGCGCTCTGTCCGTCTTTTGTTGGAACTTGGATTACTGGATTTTGTCTAAAAAAACGACCTCCGGGGGTATTCTCCAAGAGCCCCGTTCTTCTTCCCAGCGCCGGGTTCCCTGTGGCGGACACCTTTAGAGAAACGTCAGCCTCCGAGCTTGTGGCTCGGTTCATGCTTGGCACCTCTCTTCCCCTCTCTGAGGCTGCCATCCCCGGGGGACGTCCCGCACGGGAGTTGGAGTGGATCGAAGGCGCCCTCTTGTGGCCACACTCCTACACTACACCACTCATCCCTGAAGCGTCGAAACACACCAAACAAAACCTCCACTGACATCCGATGAATTGGACTAAGTTTGACTGCAAAGCAGGCCACATCAAACCCGTCGGATGCCCTATCCGTAGCCATAACCCGTGTTAAACGAACGAGGCCAGTTCCGTGTTATCAACAGGTCAGCAAGTGGAAAGAGTAACGAAAGAACAACACATATTGGCCTTCATTGTCTAATTGGTCCAATCAGCCAATCGATGTCGCGCTACAAGTACCAAACAGGGGGGAAACTTCAATACGGTTTTTAAACAATTGACACTATTTGAAAACACAGATAGACACAATTAGGCAACATCATATTAAACGTAATGGTAATTAATTGTTATTTGATGAGTTGACTTTTATTTTGAAAGTACTCAACACTCAACCTTACGCAAGATAGAATAAGGAAGGGATTTATCCTATTTTAGGTTTGATGAGTCCTGACACGTGAGGGTGCGACACCGTTATTCAACTACACACGGCGTTCACGCCCTACCGCACCACGTTAGCTTAAATTATTTTTGTTTGTTACTTTCTGCATACAGACATTACACATACTGATTACACAGACCCTAACTTTGCATTTCAAGCGCACTTTCTTTCACGGGAAAGGCCGGAGATATTGGTTACGGACTACGGACAGATTGACAATAAGCGACAAGGTGCGTTGAAACTGAACACCCACTCCTGCCAGGACGGTGGCTGGTCGATTTGCATGAGAGCCATCACATTAAGTTGGAAAAACTCGCAGTTGAAGCTCTGTTGAAAGAGAAACGCTTTTGCAAGCTGAAGAACTACAGCAAATGGGAAAACTTTCGCCAAGTTGAACACACTTTGAAGTGTATTCCTGTTGTGTTTGGGATGGGATTGAGACGGCTCGTTTGGAAGGACGTCGGACCCGCGTGAGTAGTACAGTAAACCTCCGGAGGTGAAGTCTCACCGGGATCAAACTAACTGTTCGCTCGCACTGTTTGTGCTATGCTATAGAATGTATGTTTCTTTGGCTGTTTCTATGCAATGCTATGGAAAATGTTCTAGGAACACCTGTCAACTGGTGGAGGTGGTGTAATGGTGTGGCACACTTTGGGCCCGTTAATACCGATCAATCGTCGCTTGAATGCCACAGTCTATTTGAGTTGTTGCTGACCATGTGCGTGCGTCCCTTCATGGCCACAATGTACCCATCTTTTAATGGCTACTTCCAGCATGATAATGCACCATGTCACAAAGAAAAGCAGATGTCGCTATCAGCACACCCTGGGAGATGCATGTTGGAGAGGAAAGTTGATGTGGTTGCTTGGTTTGGTTGCTTCGGTCAGGAGAGTTTGGTCCTGCAATCAGCGTGTGTTGACTCCAGTGGGCAGGTGTGAGCCGTCAGCGGTGATCGCATGCATCTATAGATTGGCTTTTGTGGAGGTTCCCTGCGTAGGAATAGCGACGCTCATTTGGGCTCGTTGGTTTGTTTTCTTAATTTGTTATTTTTGTGTGGTGTGCGGTCAGAGCCGTTGTGGGACACCCGTAGCTGTCAGGTGAGTAACCAGCTTGCTGGGGGACCTAACCGGGCTACTGGGTTGAGTGTTTTAGCGATAGTCAAGGCATTATTATGGCCAGGATAGAGGATTTTATTGCTGCTCCATGTGAGGAGTTTTTGGATCGTTGCACTAAAGATCAGCTTCTGAAAGTTGAAGACGAGTATGAACTTGGATCTAAGCAGTGGTGGGCCGTCAGGGCCAGCAAGGCCTTCTCTGCTGGCCTAAACATCATCAGAATATAAATTTAATTTTGATATATTTTTTACACAAATATGTATTAAATTATTCCCTAGTCTATTCTCTTAATTTCATAGCTTTCCTCTTGGTTGCGCTGCTTCCAGCCATTTGGAGGGCTGGCCTTTAGCTTTTATCCAATCAATTTCAGCCATAATGTGTTGCCAGGTGTCGTGTTTTGTAAGTAAACGCGTGAGACAACTGTTAACTATATACCACGTACTTTATTAACCATCCAGTTCCACCATTCATTCCACTCTGCCCGCTTTCCCACTGCGCATGCTCCGCCCTGTATCCCCAACTCATTCCCATTGGTCTACAGCATAAGCGTCACACCATATATTAACATAACACCACATCTCCCCTTTCTAGAGACAAAGGGTAGACTGCCTTTGCCTCGTCAGACCTTAGAGGATTATTCTGCCTCTTTTGTTGTAAAGGTCTGTCCCTGTGTAAATCCTGAACATACGTTACTATAGCGGTTTGATCCATAAATCTCAAAACTAACAGGGCTACTAAAAGTGCTCAAACTAGACCCCATCCAACGTAACATGGAATAACTTTTCCTTAAATACAACAGTAACATTACCCATATACTCCTTTTTTTTTTTTTTTTTTTTTTTTAGGGTAAACACTTATACAAACACTTGTCCACATTTCTCAGTTACATGTCAAACCTCCTAGGTTTAACCACTGCTCTCCCCCCCCTTGTTCTGAGCGTGGGAGTCTCTGCAGGTGGGGCCTGTGTTCCGACTGCAGGTGACATGGGAGCCTGCCCAGGGGTCGGGTCTGGGGCCGGCTCCGGGGCTTGTTGCTGCGGCGGGGAGCCCCTGTCTTGTGTAGGTGTGTGTAGGGGTATCAGATGCTGTCGGTTGCGTCTCACCACCCCCTGGGGCAGGCCCACCAGGTAGGACCTCGGAGTAGAGTGGTTTCGGAGCACAGTTCCCGACGTCTTAGCATCCGTGACCCATACCTGCTCTCCCGAAGACAGGTCACAGAGGGGTCTTGCACGGTGTCGCCGGTTGTAGTTTACCGCATCCGACCTCCCTTTCACCTCCTCTTTCTGCGCGAACGCGTCGCTGTCCGGCAGTGTAGGGACCAGTCGAGAGGGCAGCACTGGCACCGTGGTGCGCAGACGTCGGCCCATGAGGAGCTGGGCCGGGCTGTACCCACTCTGAAGGGGTGTGGCTCGGTAGGCGAGTAGAGCCAGGTAGGGGTCGCTCGCTTTTTTCAGGAGGTTTTTCATAGTCTGGACTGCCCTTTCTGCTTCACCATTACTCTGTGGAAACCTTGGGCTGCTGGTGATGTGTCTGAACCCGTACGCAGCAGCAAAGGAGGTGAAGGCTTGACCAGAAAACTGAGGCCCATTATCTGACATCAGGACCTCCGGGATGCCATGGCGGGCAAACATGGACTTCAGATGTACAATAATGTCAGTGGACCTGGTGTGAGACAATTGGGCAATCTCAACATACCTGGAGAAGTAATCGACGACGAGTAGGTATGTGTCTTTTCCCAGGACGAACAGGTCGGCCCCCAACTTCTGCCATGGTCTTTCAGGGCACTCTGACGGCATGAGAGGTTCTCTGGGATTCTGTCGCTCCTGAATGCATGCCCTGCAATTGAGCACCATTTCATTTACCTGTTGGCTGAGTCCAGGCCACCACACAGACTGGCGGGCACGCTCCTTGCACTTCACAACACCTTGGTGTCCTTCGTGTAGTCTGGCCAGCACGTCGTTCCTCATTACTGAAGGTATCACCAGTCGTGTGCCTTTCAGCAGTAGACCGTCTTCCACTGTGAGCGTAGCTTGCTCCCGCCAGTAGCTCTTCAGCACAGGTTCCTGGCTTGCGTGGTCAGGCCATCCCTCTGTGCACAGCATCATAACACGTGAGCAGACACTGTCAGCATTTAGCTCCTTCCTCAGGTTTTCCATATATGAGGCACCAACGGGTAGATTGTCCATTACACAGTCCACATATATATTGGTGCTCTCCATTAGCTCCTCTTCTGATGTAGACCTGGATCTTGTCACTGGGGAGCGCGACAGCGTGTCTGCTGTCCAGAGTGATTTTCCTGGCACGTGCACGATAGAATATGAGTAGCGCATCAACCGCATCCTGAAACGCTGGATTCTTGGCGGCAGAAGATCCAGGGCTTGGCCTCCCAGTAAGCTGAGAAGGGGTTTATGGTCGGTCTCCAGGCAGAAGTGTTTTCCTATGAGGAAATCCTGGAACCGTTCGCAGGCCCATGTGAGGCCCAGGGCCTCCTTCTCGATCTGTGCGTATCGTTGTTCTGTGGGAGTGAGGGACCGAGACGCGTAAGCCACAGGCTTCCATTCAACCCCCCACCTCTGGAGCAGAACACCTCCCAAGCCGAACGAGGATGCGTCGGCTGACACTTTGGTGTCTCTCTTTTGATCATAGACCGCCAGCACTGGAGGAGAGGACAGGGCTTCCTTCAGTGTTCTGAATGCTGTCACCTGGGCCACGTCCCAGGCCCAGCTGTTTCTTTTCGAGAGAAGGTCACGGAGCGGCTTGTCCTTTTCTGCTAACTGGGGAATGAATTTTCCCAGTTGATTGACCATTCCAAGAAAGCTTCGCAGCTCGCTGACGTTTGCGGGCTCCTTCATCTCCATGATGGCCTCCGTCTTCCTCGGATCTGGGCGGACCCCTGTAGCCGTGACGATCTGGCCCAGGAAGACCACCTCACTCTTTGAGAGTTCACATTTGTCCATATTCAGGGTGATGTGGGCCCTTTCCACCCTTTGCAGTACTGCGTGGAGTCGAGTATCGTGCTCTTCCTGATCCCGCCCCCACACCAGCAGGTCATCGATGTGGCATATCACACCTTCCAGCCCCTCGGTTACCTCCGCCATCATGCACTGAAAATGTTCAGGTGCTGAGGCAATTCCGAAAGGAAGGCGGTTGAAATGAAACCTTCCGAATGGGGTGATGAACGTAGTGTACTTGGCTGATTCTGCTGCAAGTGGAACCTGCCAAAACCCCATGTTTGCGTCCAGTTTACTGAAAACCTTTGCTCCGGCAAGCATCCCGAGGCTCTGCTCTATCGACGGCAGAATGTACTTCTCCCTGCATACAAACTCGTTCAAGCCGGTCAGATCCACACATAGACGCACTGATTTACCGTCCTTTTTGGGGACGACCACCATGGCGGCGCACCAGTCGGTTGGCTCTTCCACGCGGCTGATGACACCCAGGTTCTCCATGCGCTGGAGCTCATCTCTGACTTTCCCCATCATAGGCAGCGGAATCCTCCTGGGGGTTTTCAAGGAAAATGGCACAGCACCCGGTTTGAGTTTTATGGTGTATGCTTGTTTTACCTCACCCAGGCCACTGCACAGCTTGGGGTAGGTCGTCTTGAGGGTCTCCATGTCTATGCTGTTGACACGGAGGAGTAAGCCCAGGGCTACGATGGCTGGCCTCCCAAGCAAAGGCGTGCTCAGGTTATTCACCACATAGACCTTCTCCGTGGTCTGCATGCCTCCTCTCCCCAGCTGCAGCTTAGTGAACCCTGCCACGTCCAGCGGCATTCGTCCTGGACCAAACAAAGGTTTCTCTGCTTTGTGGAGAATGGGTGGCTGTGTGTTAGAAAACATGTTAGCAAAAACAGCCTGTGACACAACAGTGACATCGGCTCCAGTATCGAGCTTGAAGGTGACCTGTTTTCCCATCACTTCTATTTCTACAATCCATGGATCAGCCTCTGACGTCACAGAACCAAGGAACCAGCCCTCCACCTCTTCTTCAATACCGTGCACAGCTTTACCTGCAAGGCACACACGCTTGTAGTGACCCATTTTTCCACAGGAGTGACACTTCACCTCGTTGGCAGGACACTCCAGCTTGGGGTGTGGCGCGCCACCACATTTGTAGCACTGGGAGCTGCTCTGGCTGCTGTGTGCCTTTGCTCCAAAGCTCTTATACATGTTAGGTTTGGGCTTTTCCTTTGGCCTCCCTTTAAACACTCTGTCTACAGAGCTGACGTCCATCTGCACTGCACTACTGCTGCTGTCACTCCTCAGTGTGCTTTGCTGCTTTTTGATCTCCTCTGATTGTCTCGCCATGTTGATAGCTTTTTCTAAGTCCAAGTCTTTTTCCATTTGCATGCGTTCTGAGAGCCGCAAGTCTGCCAGCCCTACCACTAACCTATCCCTGATCAGTTCATCATGCAGTTGTCCATAATTGCAGTGCTCTGCCAATGCATACAAGGCAGTGACAAATGCATCCACGGTCTCATTTGCTTCCTGTTTGCGCATGTTAAATCGCGCACGTTCGTACACAATGTTCTTTTTCACTACAAAGAAGGATTGAAAGCCATCCCTCACTTTACTGTACAGATGCAGGTCTCCCTCGCTGAGTTTCAAACCCCTCAAAACATCGTCGGCCTCATCTCCCATACAATAAATCAAAGTGTTCACCTGATTGTCATCAGAGCTGGCGGCTAGCTTGCTTGCCTGTCGGAACCTCTCAAATCTCCGTATCCACTTTGTCCACTCGAGCGGCTTAGAAAAATCAAAAGGCTCCGGAGGCTGAATGTTGAACGTCGCATTTGTAGTAGCCATTCTGCTAGCTTCCTCTTCCTCTTGCGGCACGTTGTCGTTAGCCAGCTGCTCGCCTTCTTGTCCGCTAGCCAGCTCGCCGTCACTGTTAGCCAGCTCCTCTTCAGCATGTAACGTGGAATCGCTCATACAGCCTGTCGA
Organism: Nansenia antarctica; assembly: GCF_963989245.1. NCBI lineage: Eukaryota > Metazoa > Chordata > Actinopteri > Argentiniformes > Microstomatidae > Nansenia > Nansenia antarctica. The sequence continues at coordinate 20,255,576 of NC_137681.1, read as the reverse complement.
TTAGGCACATCTCCGTACTGATTTAGTTCAACAGCACTTCTGACACCATGTCGTGTTTTGTAAGTAAACGCGTGAGACAACTGTTAACTATATACCACGTACTTTATTAACCATCCAGTTCCACCATTCATTCCACTCTGCCCGCTTTCCCACTGCGCATGCTCCGCCCTGTATCCCCAACTCATTCCCATTGGTCTACAGCATAAGCGTCACACCATATATTAACATAACACCACACCAGGGTACCAAGAAATCTGCCCGCCTGCAGATTCAACAGTGGCGCGAGTACAGATTGTAATTTAAAGTGAGCGAGAAAAGTCTTCATTGTTTAGCTTAACCACATGCTCTGCCTAATTCTGTTTTATGGACTGTGAGAACAGACATGATAACAAAATAGCATGGAATTGTCAAAAACATAATGGCTGCATGCGTTCGTAAATTCGCTATGGAAATCTGATCAGCACTCATGGAATGCATCTTGTCCAATCAAATGACATAGTCCCTTGATGACGTTGAACCGAGCGTGGGCTCCGGCGCTCTCAGAGTAGCGAAAAATGTATCCATATTAGGCAGGTGTGTGGGAACAGTTGATCGTCCACTTTCTCACGGTCAAAGTGTCAATCAAAGTCACGTCACGTCTTTTTTTTAAATGACAATTGTGTCAGTGGCAGTGGCAGTCATGAGGAGCGTAGCTAGCTAGCCAGCAATCTGAATCAATCAGTGATTATATATCAGTGTTTCCTCTACGGACCGCCACGATGGAATTTCCTCCGCCACCATTCAGATTTCTCAACCCAAAAAAAAAAAAAAGATTTAGGCCGCTTTTCAGACCTTCACAGCGCTAGACACACCCACAAGCGCTGAAACTGGACCAGTCCGTGTGTGTCGCGAGTATTGAACTTGAGGCTGCGTTCGTAAATTCGCTCTGAGAGCCCCGGAGCGCACACTGGGTTCAACGTCATAAAGGGACCAAGTCATTTGATTGGACAAGAGGCATTCCGTGAGTGCTGATCAGATTTCCAGAGCGTATTTACGAACGCGCCCTGGCTGTCACCCGAACACCGCGAGCTAGCGTAGTGTAGTGTAGTATAGGATGCGTAGTGTAGTGTAGTGTAGGATGGAGAGAGAGAGGAGAAGCCTCTCTATGTGTTACCTATGTCCAGTGTACTAGAACCACTCTAACAGGAGTGTTTGTCCGTGAATAACACCGGCTATGCCCGGGGTAGAAACACAAGACTATAGCTGGATAAGGTCTACACGGTCTACACGGTCATTTTAAGCCGTCGACCAGCCCTCTACGACCACGGGAAGTCATGTTAAAAGTGAAGATACTTCTGTTAAACTAAGCTAAGCTAAACATCGCTAATCGCTAACTCCCTCCTGGGCTTAAAGTGACAAGTAATAACGTTGTGAAAAAAAACGTCAGATCAGTGTTTTTGTTTTTATTGACAACGGAATTACATGCTGGAAAAACATGCAGACACAGACAATAAGAGACACACGGGAGAAGTACAGGAAAACATTTTTTTGGGCCATCCTCGAGTTTTGGCTGAAATTACGTCGTTGTTTTGAGCGCGCGTGCGCGTTTCATGCGCGTGCACGCGAAAAAATCGCGGGCGCGCGCTGCGCGCGCGCGGTCAGCACTACCCGCCACCATTGGAAAAATTCCTGGAGGAAACACTGTATATCATATCTAGGTAAATATCTGACTTTGTTTAATCGTGGCTAGGGGAGACATTTCACGATGTCAAATCTTTCAAGAGCACTTGACTACTCGTCACCCGTCTCACACGATCTCAAAGCTCCACGAAAGCCCAAGTGTGCCCGGTGTCGCAACCACGGGATGATCGTCCCGCAGAAGGGCCATGCGGGCAAGTGTCCCTTCCTGCAAAGTGTCCCTTCCTGCTGGAAATGTGCCCTGATCTCAGCCAGAACAAAGATCACGGCGACTCATAGGAAACTAAAGAAAGCGCAAAAAGAGGAAGAATGTGCCAGTGTGACACACGGAGGAGTGTCGTCGAGGCCGAGGGTCGGGGGTGGCACGGTGGTGGACCACCTCAGGGCGCTGGAGCGGGAGGGCTCAGCCACCACATCTGGACTACTGTCCCCCCCTGGAGGAGACAGTCATCCAGTCACCCAGTGGCCATCCAGATGGTTTGAGGGAGCGAACGGTAAAACGTATGCCGAGCTGGAGGTCTCCCCTCTGGACCACCCTCCTCCTCCGGTGGTGGAAGAAGGAGTGAGCCCCCCGAGCCCCCCGGGGTCTCAGAGGAGGGCCGCCCGGGCAGACGGGGGTCACAGCAGCGGGGACAGACGCTACGTTTTCCCGCACAGGAACGATGATGAGACGACGCCTCTTATGATGAATCTCAGTAAGTAAAGTGTGGATCATTTTCGGGGAAACTTCCGAGGTTATTTTCACGCAGCTCGGAAGTGATTTGATATCATTTTTTAAAAGTTTGATAACACTGACTTCAAACATCCACTATCAAGTCAAGTTAGCTTGCAACATCTCAGGAGGGTATAGTTCATTTAGGCGCCATTGTACTTTTACTCGATGGGGGGGATTTCTGCATGCCAACCAGAATGAAACTATGAGGAAAATGAATTATTGCTTTATTTAAATTTTTAAAAACCGAGTTACAATAAGTACATTTGTCTCAGTAAGAGAGAGACACTCATCATTGTAAGTAAAACCATCGATAAGAACAAGACAAGAGCCATCGGCAGTCAGGGTGTTAGAGAAAACTGTCTTTTCTAAAAACGCTTTATCAAATTATTATTGTTATTGTTATAGATGTTGTGGGGAACATGGCGCGTTCTGGCCTGCAGAGGGAGCTAGACTGCCGTTGGAGGGGAATAATGGGCTGATTACAGACAGGTGTTAGTGATCAGACTCGTTGTTCCACTGGTCTATTTAACCTGTGTGTGTTTGTTCCCTCGGGAGATGAGTAGGGCAGGAAGTACCGGCCGCGTGAAGACACACGGAGACAGAGAGAGAGAGAGCCGCGGCGAGGACGCACGAGATCCCGAAAGGGGGTGAGGTGCGGGGAGCCGGGCGGACGGAGCGGGTCCCGAAAGGGAGGAGCAGCGCTGGGCGAGAGCGAGGGCTCTGCCGGGAGCGGGCGGACGGAGCGGGTCCCGAAAGGGAGGAGCAGCGCGGGGCGAGAGCGAGGGCTCTGCCGGGAGCGGGCGGACGGAGCGGGTCCCGAAGGGAGGAGCAGCGGGGCGAGAGCGAGGGCTCTGCCGGGAGCGAACAAGTCCCGAGAGGGGGCGGGTCGCGGAGCGGGTCCCGAAAGGGAGAACAGCGGGAGCGGGTCCCGAAAGGGAGAACAGCGGGGGGGAAAAGACTCGCTCAGCACGTCAGTGACGGTGCTGAGCTGTGCAACTGTTAAATAAAAGCCTATTCTACAACTGTTCCTCTGTGTCGACCTCCCTCTGTGCCTAGAGACTGCTACAGATGTACATGACCAATTAAAGTTCTCCGTCGCTACGACGGATTTCCGTCAATTTATTCCAAGTTGTGACGGATTTTACCTGGTGTAATATGATGTGTAGAGGCATATAATCTATTTTGATGTTGGTATTAGGTATATAAATGATATATAATAGCCTATTATAGCCTACATATAGGCCTTTATTGGCTACAACTATGCCTGACAGTAACAGAGCGGAGTGCACTGACGCTGAACCCCTCATAGTGAGAAGTAGGTGGACACGCGGTGTGTGGTTTGAAAAAAGTAACGCCAGCTCAGTAAATCATTCTAAGCGGTCTTGGTGATAAAGGAAATATAAAGGCTATTAGTCTAGTAGGAGAAATAGGTTCCCATGTACCCGAACTCCACATCTGAATTGATGTGGATTCAACCGAATGGTGAAAAACGCCGATTTTCATAACTGAACCAGACAACCTACAAAGACAAATGAATGAACCCACTTTTTCCATATCATTTTGACACCAGGAATCCAATGGAAAGGTCACTGACATAGTACAACAACTACTTTTAGGCTCATAACAATCACTTTTACTATTATTTATTTACTAGGCCCAGAAACGCTCCAAGATGGGGCAGTCTCGGCCTATCAGTGGCAGGACTAGGAGATTGGGCACAATATATTCAAGGATCCTCTCCTCCCTTGCCTCTGCCCTCTCCTCCATTCTCTCCAGGAATGCCATCCTCATTGCCAGTCTTCTCTTTTCCTGGGTAACAGGAAACGGGTATTAAGCAATACAGAAGTCATTTTCCCAGGTGGTGGATGAGGCCAGGACAGATGCCAGCCCTGATGACATATGTTTGGAAAATATAAAGGATACTGGAAAATAAGGTTGTGTAATAGACCATCAATCTTCATACATCATCAACTAGCCTCAAATACTTACTTGCTCTTTTCCTCGGTTGTGAGGGAGGGATTTCCTTCTCTGAAGCAGCACTGGTGGTACAATGTGTGCTGGTTGATGGGTCCGAACCACGTCTGGTGGAGTTGGCGTATAATTCTGAAGGCGTTATTAAATCACAAAGACATTAAGGCTACGTGTCACACAAGGTGAATGTACAGTAGGCCTGCTGGTATATCTAAAATATTACGTTGCTGACTTGTCCCTCCAAAAACATAATCAGCTTGGAAATTTGGCCATGAAAGTTGATGGTTAAGTCGCCAGGCATGATTATAGCATACGGTTTCCCAACATAAACATTCTATGCGTTAGAACAGCACATTTTGTAAGATGTTGAGACGTCAACACAAGCATACAGAAATGTAGCCTACCAAAATGTAGATATGATTTGGCGCTACATAAATATCCAAATATTGTCAATCAACGTGGCAACATTTAAGTTTTAGGCTAAATCTTAGGCTATTCCAATGTTTGATCAACATAACTTTGCATATCTGAACTTCAATTTCAACCAGTGGTTCTGTGGAAGGCCCAGGCGATGCATCGTCCTCATCACCGGTGGCAGCTGTGGCTGAATTCAGGCCCCCATCAGCTGGTTTGCTGGTCACTGACCCATAACACTGTCCAGCAGGTCACCGACCCATAACACTGTCCAGCAGGTCACTGACCCATAACACTGTCCAGCAGGTCGTACGTTGAACATGTGTCGCCCCGTCCAGCTCCACTTTTGGCCATTTCTTTCTTCGTGTCCCTATAATCCTTCTTGATTGATTGATTTTGGGGCAGTTTGTTAATTACTTTTAATAATTACGTTTACTCCTCGTAAACCCAGCCTTCGCCAACTCTTCTACTAATCTTCGTTAGGCTATCATTTTCCTTTTCTTGTGCTGCTGTCCAGTCTGTCCTGGAATTCTGTGAAAGCCCAGATTGCCACCAAACATTAAGTTTCCCCAGCAGACCAATTAACACTTTCTGTCCGTTTTCCACCTTCCTCTTTTGTCTTTCTTTATCTCTTCGTTATCTCTTTTCTCCTTCTTTTCTCGTATTCCCAGCTTGTATTTATGGATAGAATATGACACACCCACTGATGTCACAGTTCTACTTTTTGTTTTCGCTCTGAGAACCACTATTTTCTGGTTCCAGCTGTGAACCAACTTTCCAATTTATTTTAGTTCTGAACACGCCGGCCAGTTCCAGACATGGTTCTGAACACGCTGGCCAGTTCCAGACATGGTTCGCAAACGCCAACCGGATCAGTTCCTTGGCTGTGTGAAACCCCTAACAGAGTTGTGTGTGTGTGTGTGTGATTGATCGTCAGCTAGAGCTCCCACTATAGTGTGATATACAATTTGTTGTGTGTACCAGTGTCTGTAATCCTTGACTTTACTAGACGGAGTGTATTGGTTAATATTGGGCCAGTTTCACAGACAAGGCTTAAGCCTAATCCTGGACTAAAAAGCATCTTCAATGGAGATTTTACATTGAAAGTGTGATTTAGTCCAGGACTAGGCTTAAGCCTTGTCTGTGAAACCGGCCCATTGTGTTTTGGCCTTACTTTAATTTACTTACTACATTGTTGATCACACTATCTACACTGAACAAAAATATAAACGCAACACTTGTTTTTGCTCCAATTTTTCATGACGGCCCAAGGCGTAAGATGGTGTTCATGTCATTGTCTTTAGTTATAGACCTTGTTATGTGGAAATTTCTTGCTTTTATTGTTGAAAATGTTGACTTTTATTGTTATTCAACTTCTCAAATGTTATTTTATTTTTCTATTGTGTGTTTTTCTTATTGAGAGTGTGTGTCCATCTAGCGACTAAACACCCGTCATTTGAAAACTCCAACCTCCCAACAAAACGTGTGTATGGGGTTAGGCACATTATAAAATCTTGCTACGGGCTACAAATGTCCTAGGGCCGGCTCTGATATTGCTTATTATTATCATTATAATGATGACTGTATTTATTATAGGGCTGTTGTGTTACACTGCATTAGTTGTAGCTGGGTGTCTGTGTAGATATAATGACTGGAGAGAGTGAGAGGGAGCCAGGTACATTGCTGTAGAAAGCTCAAGCCATATCAAGGCTTATAACATTATGTTGTTTTTTTATGTTCGCTCTGAGAACCACTATTTTCTGGTTCCAGCTAGGAACCTCCAGCGTTCCGCAGCAGTGTGCGTCAGTGGAGCATCTTTCTTCAAACGTGAAAGGGTAATTAGAACAACTATGCGCTCAGAGTCGTTGAATATGGCATGTAATGTTGTTGAATGTATAGCAGCTGCTTCAGATGAAATGACAGGAAATGCTACTACAAAAACATTGTTGGTCATTTATATCTACCATCAGATCTTCAAAGCAATGCAGCTGCATATGTTCGGGTATGACACCTTTCCCGGCATGCCAGAATGTTCATGGAGCCAGCGGTTGTGCACAAATGGGAAACATCCCATAATGTGATGCTACAGCGGCTCAGTGAAGAGGTGGGGACATGAGGACACACTCTCCAGGTCTTTATTATTTAACACTAGAACAGCCATGGCTGGGGTCATTTGACCATGTGAGTAAAAGAAAAATGTATATCTTTGCACTTGATCAAATTTCAGGACCCTCCTTTCATGACTTTTCCTATATACAGTATGTGCGTTCTATCACCGGTGTTCTGCGTTCTATGTGCTGCACTCCTTAGGTTAGAATACCAAAAATCCACAGGACTCCGATGTAAAAAGATATCAACGGTTTTATTCCAATTTCCACAGGTTAGATTTCCTTTACATGAGCAAGATTGTGATTTCGTAAACTCTGTTTTGCAACTACGACTACGGTCAAACAACGATATGCTTCCAGTCTCAAATCCAATCACCGACACACTGCTTAGAACAATCTGGAAAGTTCCCTTCAACGTACAGAGATCTGACATTCTTAAAGTGACAGCAGCCCCAATACTTAACATGGGCTCTGAAGGCTAAACCAAAGGGGTTTCCTATGCTGATATAAATCATACAGGCAAGGCAAGTTTATTTGTATAGCACATTTCATACAACAGGGGCAATTCAAAGTGCTTTACATGCATTATTTAAAAATACAGCAAGAGGAGCATAAGAAAATAAAAATTACAATGAATAAAAGCAAATATAAGAAGTAAATAGATAAAACATTTAAAAAGACAATAGTTAATGGAAAAAAGACATTGATAGAAGTGTTTGTGTTTAATCATAACTGGTGCAAAACATGAAGGTTATTAGCTTAGATTTAAATATTTTAAGGGTTTGGGCCTGTTTGATTTCTTCAGGGAGTTTGTTCCAGGAGCATGCAGCAGCGTGACTGAAAGCTGCTGCACCGTGTTTTGTTTTTACTCTTGGAATTATTAGCTGATTTGTCTCAGCTGACCTTAGGGACCTTGCTATATCAAAACATTGTTTCTACATTATACTTATTAACATTTCCAGTGTAGAATTTATCCAAAACTATAAATGCAAAATCATAAACCTCATCCAAAGTACTTGGCTCCTACAGTAGGTAAAATAGGCACGGCTGTTCCAGTGTTAAATTGTGTCAGGATTGGACAGATGTTTGATTGTGTATGAAGTTGATGGGGAGAGCGCCTTAAAATAATATGCCACACTACATTCTGTAAGTACTATAATGCCATATGTGAAGTAATGTGAAGATTTCAATGTTTTCACAGGCCACTCTGCAAAGTCTGGAGGCTACACCAAGATGGACCTCAACACCACTGTTGTTGATATCCAGTTGCTTCAGGTGAAATTACAGAAGTGGATTCCTGGTATCTCAAAGCACATCTACTGGACTGGCCTGAAGAGAGTGGCGAAATGGACCTCCACCCTGAACCATAGGATATCCACCTCCACTGTGAACCATATAGGATATCCACATCCACTGTGAACCATATAGGATATCCACCTCCACTGTGAACCATATAGGATATCCACCTCCACTGTGAACCATATAGGATATCCACATCCACTGTGAACCATATAGGATATCCACCTCCACTGTGAACCACCTAGGATATCCACTAATATGCCAAACCAGGGACATGAGTAAATGGATGGCAGTAGGTGTGTCATATACAGACCAATCACATCACTCTTCTTTTTATCATTTACGATCAGAAATATTCAATAAAACACTGGGAATCATACCTACTCATTCAGTTAATTAGGTGTCATAAATTCATCGCAAATACTGTCACTACAGTAGTATCCAATTTGATGTAATATAAACATGTTTTGTCCTTTTTAGCAACTCCTGCCTTCTACAAGCTGGGGAAGGTGGTGGCAAACAAGAGACCTGACGGACGTCCAGCCTCCACTACCAGACTTCATCTGTAGAGGCTTTCCTCCACGACCAGACTTCATCTGTAGAGGCTTTCCGCAGCATCGTCCTTCGTATTGCTCCTACATTATTTATTTTTTTCATTTCTTGGAATGCTGCGCAGGTAATTTATACTATAGTTTCTTAGAACTGTGTGTGTGTGTATAGTTTCTGCAATTATTTACATGACTTTCTCTTTACTGTACTTCAAGACACTACCTGGCTACCCTGTTATAATGAAAGTGTTGAACGACTGCAAGCCACAACATCTGCTGGAGACCCTGTCTTCAAAGTGCACTTCCCAAAGGCCAGGGAGGGGGAATGCAGAGCCAAAGCAGTGAAGACTAAGCCGACATTTCTTTATTTTTCATCCAGACAAACTCAGTGATACTTTTGCAACACTTCGGAATGAAAAAATGTAAATAAAGTATTTGTGTTTGTGGACCCAGAAACATACACAAACGCGGTTTTGGGATCATCCCACAGGACCGGTGTGCACAGTAGAGCGGCCAGATGAGGAGGAGGACTTGATCGCCAGCTGTGTGTCTCGGTTCAATCAAGCGGGGGCAGTTTGAACCCTTCATATCTGCCTTGAAGAATCACAGTAAATACTGTCATAGCCATTTTTACTTGACTTTTGCTTTGGATTATTTATGATTAATGCTTTTATGTGATATTGCATGATTAATATTTTGTTTTATACTTTTTGTAATTTAATGTTTTATTTTATACTTTTGGTTATTTCATGATTTCATCTTTTATGCCTAATTGATTGTCACGTTGGTGACGGCGTAGGAATCCAAGGTAGAAGAAGACAGTTAGTTGCACCTGGGCTGATGGCGCTTTGTTTGTATTAAGATGGATATATGGAATAAACTATTTATTTTTTTTGCAACAATACAAGGACTGTGTATGCATTAATATCCAGCCAAACTTTAACTTTTTCATGGCATGGTGGAATGGTGGATACATACTTTAATCTATGCCTGTCTGTCAAATGTTTCATGTGAATTCATGTTTAATATCCACAGTATCTGCTGATGAAAACCTGTCTATATACTCTATATGTCTATATGTTCTGAATTTGGGCCAATTGGGTTCAACTGTACTTTAGGGTGTGTTACATTATGCCATTAGTAACCATTGTAATGTAATGGCCACTGAAGTAATGTAAAGCAAGATTGCATAAAATCTTACATATTTAGATTTGATTCAACTGTATTGTCATTGTAAAGTACAAGTACCAGAAATGCAGTTTAGCATCTAATTAGAGGTATATACAAGAGATTGATAGCAGTGTGCTATGTACAGTTACGGTAGCTATGTACAGTATGGTGTATATATGTATACATTAGAGGCCCCAAAAGGAGGTAGGGTATGTACAAATATGCAAAAATATGGTTTGTGCAAATAGCAGTTGCAACTCAAGAACTTGAGAATTTCACCAAAATATAATGTGTATGAAACGAACAGACATTGTCATGTTGAGGTGGATAAGCTTAGTCAAATTTCAAACGCACATCATGCTGGAACTTTGTAAACGGTAACTTGTAGCCTGCTATGTGGACATGGAGGACAACACGCACATCAAGAAGTGTAAAAAAAAGACATTGAGCAGGAACCTCTAATGTTAAGAGGCAAGTAGCATTCTACAAATATGTTAGAGTACAAATGCAGATGTGACAAACAAACAGACAAACCAGTCTCAACCAACAACATGATATTATTGTCCTTTCCTGACAGTTAAGTAACCGATGCTCAGGCTCCATCTAGTGGCTGAAATAAAGTATTACACAGCACTGAGAAGAAACAGTAGGCTCCAGGCTTTCATTCTACAAAAACGAAAGAAAGAGTAAAAGAGAAAATATATAAACATTTAAATTAGTTTACGTCTTAAATGATGTGCCTATTGTCCAGCACAAGGTTAGCAGTCCCCACTCTGCTGTTCCGCCCTGAGACACCCTTTGGTTTTTGTTAACGTTCGGCTTTTGTTATTACACCATACAACATTACACCTACACACGTTTCCACTCAGGCACTCACCTACACTACAGACTCACCTACACTACAGACTCACCTACACTACAGACTCACCTACACTACTGACTCTACTGATTACACTACTGACTCACCTACACTACTGACTCTACTGATTACACTACTGACTACTGATTACACTACTGACTCACCTACACTACTGACTCTTCTGACTACTGATTATGCACACCTGATGAGGATGATGATGATGATGGCGTTAGTGATGATGGTGGTGGTGATGATGAGGAGGATGATGATGATGGTGGTCATGATGATGGTGGTGGTGGTGGTGATGATGATGATGATGATAGTGATGATGATGGTTATGAAAATGATGGTGATAATGAGGATGATGGTAATGATGAGGATGATGGTGATGATGATGATAGTGATGATGATGGTTATGAAAATGATGGTGATAATGAGGATGATGGTGATGATGAGGAGGAGGATGATGATGGTGGTGGTGATGATGATAGTGGTGGTGGTGATGGTGATGATGAGGAGGATGATGATGGTGGTGATGATGAGGATGATGATGATGGTGGTGATGATGATGATGGTTATGAAAATGATGGTGATAATGAGGATGATGGTAATGATGAGGATGATGGTGATGATGATTACTTCAGTCTGAAGTAACTCCTTATTGGTTAGAACTGGCAGGGATTGAGCTTGGATGCCACAAAAACAACTATAGCAAGATGGCATCCTGAGTATGAGGGCTGTATCTGGGGATAGAGGTCGCACGCAGGGCTACCTCATCACAAGAGTAGGGTTCTAAACCACATCTAGCTCATTACAGGACAGACCACTCAGGAAACACACTGACACTGTTCAACCTAACAGGAAGCCTTTAGAAGTTGTTTTATGAGTCAAATCCCACACAGTTTAGACAGAGTGATAATCACACCCTTCTGACGAGAGAGAGAAAGAGAGCGCGAGACCACCATTCTACACACACACGCACACACGCACACACACACACACACACACACACACACACACACACACACACACACACACTCTCTAACCAGGAGACCAGTTCAAAGACTCCTCTGAGGGAAACATTATTGATGGTGGTAATGAACACGGTCACACACCAGAGAGCACAGTGGACACACACACATGCAGAGACGCACGCACGCACACACACGGGTCCCATGGGATGCACTTACACAACCGCACCTCATTCAAGTGATGGATGATTCATAGATGTGTGGGATCAGATATGTTAATGCTGGGCTGGAATGAAAGCCTGCCCCCAGGGCCAGAGGGGTGTGTGCGTGTGTGTGTCCGTGTCCGTGTGCGTGTGCGTGTGCGTGTGTGTGTGTGTGTGTGTGTAGTGCCAGTGTGCCCAGGTACTCTGGGGGTATTTAGCTCCTTCATGTGAGGGTTAGGAATGAGTGATTATCTCAAAGTGTTGCCATCTGGAAACGTTTGGGAGTTCTCATTTGAACTGTATGTGTGTCCTGAAGGAGAGAGAGGGAGGGAGAGAAAGAGAAAGAGAGGGAGGGAGAGAGAGAGAGAGAGAGGGAGAGACAGAGCTAGACAGAGAGAGAGAGCGACAGAGAGAGCGACGGGGAGAGAAAGAGAGAGAGAGAGCTAGACAGAGAGAGAGAGAGAGAGAGCGACTGAGAGAGCGAGGGGGGAGAGAAAGAGAGAGAGAGCGGCAGAGAGGGAGGGGGAGAGAGAGAGAGAGTGAGAAAGGGAGAGGGAGAGAGATATGGTGCTGAACGTCTAATAAATGCTAGCTCATGTTCTGGATCTCCATTTTGATATTCATGAGCTCTTAATCCTGTTCATTATGTGATTACCTGTGTGTGTGTGTGTGTGTGTGTGTGTGTGTGTGTGTGTGTGTGTGTGTGCGTGCATATTGTGGGCTTACAGTAATAAGTGTTGATTTTGAAGTGAAGGCTAACATAGAGGTAGAAATTGGAGAACGGGCTCATTGTAATGTATGAAATAGAATGAGGAATGGTATCAAAATTACAATGAGCCCTCTGATGTCTACCTCCACCTCTACTGAAGAGGTTGTGCCTCAGGAGTGGATAGAACTGAGAGAGAGAGAGAGAGAGAGAGAGTGTAGTGTAGTGTAGTGTAGAGTAGTGTAGTGTAGTGTAGTGTAGTGTTGATGTCTGTCCAGCAGGTGGCGGTGCAGCCCCAGCCAGAGACAGAGCAGCCTCTGGAATTCCTGTCTGGAGATCACCTGACCTTCTCCAACTCCTCATTCTGACAGTCCTCTTCATCCCAGTCTTGTTCAGCGTAGATTCGGACCAATCTTGTGATTCCAATGGATCACATGGTCACACTCTAGGAATAACGTAGCGTTAAGGAACATTTTGAATGAACTAGAGAAATGACCATAAACCTTGAAATCTTGAAGCTGTTGAGTTGAAGTTGTGTTGTCCAAACCAGAGATCCTCTCTCCTGCTGTAACTGCACCAGGGGAGGCTGGTGGAGGTAGAAATAGGAGGACGGGCTCATTGTAATGCATGGAACGTGTTTGATACCATTCCTCATTCTGTTCCATGCAGTACAATGAGCCCGTCCTCTGATTTCTACCTCCACCAGCCTCCACAGAGCGACAGGTACTGGTATTGGTAGAATGCGGGTGGGATGGTTCCCAGTGTTCCCAGTGTGTTGTGGGTTACCGGGGGTTACGGAGAGAGTCACTAATTACAATGCAACTCAATCCCCTGTCCTCTCCCTCTACAAACCATCTAGATGTTTCCTCTGTTGAAGACTGGTCAAGCATAATAGATGCTCTGTTCTCTGTCTCGGTGTGGGTGTGGGTATGGGTGTGTGCGTGTGTGTGTGTGTGTATGTGTGTGTGTGCGTGTGTGCGTGTCTGTGTGTGTGTCTGTTGTGAAGATGATAGAACAGGTTCTCAAGTCGGTGTGTATGCGTGTTGTGAAGAGCGTAGAAGACGTGGTGTCTGACTGGTGGTGAGACAGGCGTGTGTTCCTGATGCTGGTGGGTTGAAGGAGTGAAGGTTTAGAGCGACTTTAAACCTGTTCACTTTGAGTTGAAAAGCATCCCCTTTGGGTTTCCCTCCACACACACACACACACACACACACACACACACACACACGCACACACACGCACACACACACCTCCCCCCTCTTCACACTCCAAACCCCTGTGGCCCTATATGCTCCTCTCCTAATTGGTGTTTTCTTCCTGGAAGAGTGGCAGTGTTTTTGTGGAGCTGTCTGTGTGTGCGTGTTTGTGTGCGCGTGCGTGCTTGTGTGCATGTCGAGGTGTGTGTGCGTGTATGCGTGTGTGTGTGTGTGTGTGTGTGTGGAGGTGTCTCCCACCCAGGACAAGGCGCCTTGGTTCAGTCTGTCCCCACAGTGGAGGGGCCGTCCCCTTCTCCCCGGGGGTTAGGGGTGGGGGGGGTCTCTGACACCAATAAACCCCCTGCTTCCTCTCGTGTGTGTGTGTGTGTGTGTGTGTGTGTGTGTGTGTGTGTGTGAGAGAGGTTATGTCAGGAATGTCCTGGCCTATTGTCCTCCCGCTCCTCCACTGCTGCTAGCCCGTCACCAAGCATTCTACACACACACACACACACACACACACACACACACACAAACACACACACACACACACACACACATACACACACACACACACACACACACCCAGGGCGGCCGTCCCTGTGTCCCCGGCCCTGAATAGACCACCTTGGTTGAATGAGACAGACAGGCAGGCGTCAGGGCAGACAGACAGGCAGGCGTCAGGACAGACAGATAGACAGGCAGGCAGGAGTCAGGGCAGACAGACAGACAAGCGTTAGGCCAGACAGACGGGAGTCGGGGCAGACAGACAGACAGACAGGCAGGAGTCAGGGAACACAGACAGACAGACAGACAGGCAGGAGTCAGGGCAGACAGACAGACAGACAGGAGCCAGGGCAAACAGACAGACAGACAGACAGGCAGGTGTCAGGGCAGACAGACAGACAGGCAGACAGACAGGCAGGAGTCAGGGCAAACAGACAGACAGACAGGCATCAGGGTAGACACAGACAGACAGACAGACAGACAGGCAGACAACCAGACAGGCAGGCAGGTGTCAGGGCAGACAGTCAGTCAGGCAGACAGTCAGGCAGACAGACAGGCAGACAGAGAAACTAAGAGACAAACAGGCAGACATCAGGGCAGACAGACCGACAGACAGACAGACAGACAGTCAAGCATCAAGGCAGACAGACAGACAGACAGACAGACAGACAGAAAGCTATGTTCACCTGTTGGGTCCCTCTGGCACTTTGTCTTGCTGGGGAGAACATAACACAATGCACAG
>NC_137681.1:20225493-20235493 GCF_963989245.1 Nansenia antarctica | reverse complement strand
CATGGAGACAGAGCTTGGTGTACGGGTTATTCCCAGACTGGGCTCCGCTTTGCTCAGGGAGGGGGGGGGGGGGGGGGGGGGAAGGGGAGGGGGGGTATTTATAGCATTAGCCACTTCTAGCTACGTTGCTATCTGTTACATCTAACAAGAGTTAAATAGAGAAGTCATGGAGGAGTGTGATTGAGGAAACATGACTCTCTCCCTCCAGGATCTGAGGAAAATGTTACCGCACAGATACAACCTAGCTAACCCTGCTAGCTTGCCCTGCTACATATATACAGCCTAGCTAACCCTCACACATATACAGTGGCTTCAAAAAGTATTTCGGCCCCTTCACTTTTTCCACATCGTGTTATGTTATACTCAATTTAAAATGGATTAAAAGTATTTTTGCCGTCAGTCTGACACAATATGCCACAATGACAAAGCAAAAATACATTTTTAGAAATGTCAGCAAATGTATGGAAATTGAAATACAGAAATACCTCATGTACATAAATATTCAGACCCTTTGCTATGACACTCAAATGGCAGCTCAAATGCACAAATGTTGTCAACAAGTCACACAATAAGTTGGATTGAGTCCATCTCCCTGCAAGGATAATAGTTAATGTGATTTTGTTATTAATATATTTGTGATTATTAAAGTGTCTTTGGTTTGCATATGAATCACTGTGTAACTGATGGCACCTGGACCAGGTCTGGACAGACTGATGTGGTTTTTAAACCGTCTTCAAATGGTTCCTACAGTCACACACACACACATGCACACACACACACACACACACACACACACACACACACACACACACACACACACACACACACACTGCTAAACACCATGCCAATCCATTGAGGCATATCCCCAGTATGTGAAGGGCATCATTTGAGGGCTGGGGGCTCGGAGGAGCGTCTGCTGGTGGTGGAGAATCATCCAGAGACCACCCGGAAGTAACAGAGCTGTAACCCCCCCCCCACACACACACACACACACACACCCACACACACACACCCACACACACACACACACAAACGCCCGCGCACGCACGCACATACAAACAAAAACAAACACATACAGTGTACTTCCTCCAACACATGCACACAACTCATCCCTATTGCAGACACACACCACAACACACACACACACACACACACACACACACACACACACACACACACTCCTCCAGACACCGCAGCTTGGGAGCTGTGGTCGGGGCAGAATTCCGCTCGAGCCCGTGGCGGCGGGTTGGGTATCAGCTCTCATGACAGCTCACCCCCCCACCCCCTCCTCCGGCCCCCCCTCACCCACCCCCCGTCTCTCTCCTTCCCTCCATCTAATACCCCATCATCATCAATAACCTCATGACTGCTGACTCACTGGCTTTTACAACCATGGGTTTGGGGCTGCAGACCCTGTCTCTGTCTGTCTCTATCCCCAGCCACGCCAGCCCTGTGTGTGTGTGTGTGTGTGTGTGTGTGTGTGTGTGTATGTGTGAGTGTATGTGTGTGTGTGTGTGTGTGTGTGTGGGGGGGGGGGGTCTGTGTGTCTGTGTGTGTGTGTGTGTGTGTGTGTGTGTGTGTGCGTGCATGTGTGAAAGCCAGCTAATCACTCTTGATTACGTTATAATTCATCATCGTAATTGACTCCATCAGACGACGATGCTCATCATCATTATCATCACCACCATCATCATCATCATCATCATCATCACCATCACCATCTCAATCTTAATCATCAGAGTGTCAGCTCCGCTCGTAGCTCACAGAATCACCCCGGTAACATGTTATACTCCATGTTGATTGGCCATTGTAAATACATACGTTGTCCTCCATTGGGGGAGAAGATGAACGTGTTGTTTTGAGACTTTAATCTGGGGATCGGTAACATTCCTCATCCACCATTTTGTTTATCATCAGCTGGAGGGGTCAGACCAAGGGTCTGCCCATACAGCAAGCTGCTCCAGTGGGAATGGAACAGGTAGCGGAGGTGGTTCGAGAGCACGGTGGCAGGCTTTATAGCCCTGTCTGGGACCTTTTTTTTCTTAAAGGTGATTTAGAAAAGGTAGCCCCTCCCACTGTTTTCGACGTGTTTTATCTGTTTTTATTGACGGAGAAAGTAGAGAAAGACAGGAAGTAAGGGTATGTCAGCAGGGCATGGGCCAGATTCGAACCCATGCCGACATGGGCATATGTGTGCACTGTCGGCCGTGGTGCTGGACCACCGGACCACCCCAGGCCGTGGTGCTAGACCACTGGACCACCCCAGGCCGTGGTGCTAGACCACTGGCCCACCCCAGGATGTGATGCTAGACCACTGGCCCAACCCAGGATGTGATGCTAGACCACTATGTCTTAACAGGTTTATAACGCAGGAATAAGGACTTGTATGAAGTGAAGGAGGAGAGTGGGTGTGGGACCTGCTCTGTTGACGGACCACTAGGGCACAGAGTGTAGATGGTAGTTTAGGGCAGTACTATGGTGATGGTAGTTTAGGACAGTACTATGGTTGATCAGAACGTTCAGAACCTCTGAGGTTCTATAGGTTACTGGTCAGGAGACCTGGATTTACCCTACAGACCACCGCTAACATCAACTGTATTTGGACCCTAAAATCCCAATTTTCAACAATTAATTCACGAATTATACAAATAATATTCATTACTATATATCAGGGGGGGCAATGTATCAGTTTTCAGACAGAGTTAACATTGGCTGTGTATGGAATTAACCTTCACCCTCAATTCAAATTCAAAGCTTAGTGGACAGAATTCGTGTGTTTATTGCTCCGTTGGTTTGACACGCGTGCGACATAGATGTGATGATGGCGAAACATTCTGCAGATCAATGACATGAAACTGGAAGGAATGGCGCAGAGAAATACACAAATAACAACTCAGCCCTCTCCTCCTCCTTCGTGACGGGGCTGGTTTCTAAAAGGTGCGCACCTTAGCTCGCTGGAGCCGTATAGCCTTTCACACGCTTCTAAAAGACTCGTCCGCGCCGAGCAGAGAGCAGAGCGCAGAGCGGAGCCTGAAAGGGTTACTGTGTTCCCCAAAGCCTTCATTCTGAGGGGGCGGCTGGCTGGCGCCTCTGAGCCATAGACGCACTTTCTAAAACCCCGAGACATCATCAAGAAAGAAGCTGACAGTTAGGAAAGCAACCCCCCTCCCTCCCTCCCTCTCTCCCCTCCCTCCCTCCCTCTCTCCCCACTCCCTCCTCCCCCTCCTCCTTCTCCGCTGGCATACTGCCTCCCCTCTCCTCTCCTTACAGAATCCCTCCAGTATATCTGTCACAATAACCGCGCGGCAAGTGTCAAATCCAACCCGGGCCGCAGACACAAATCACTCTAACGCGCACAAGATGGTGCCTTTTTCGGTGGAATCACTTTTAACGAACTGTAGCTCTCGTTTCAGGAACATTTCGGTAACGGCCACGGGGGCGACTCGATCTGTTTAAGTCGTTGATTGCGTTTAAAAAGAATAATATAAACATCATAAAAAACCCTTTTAAGCTTCGAGTAAACGAGTCGTCGCTTTGATTTCATGGGCTTTTAATTCCGTGCGTGACGTGTCTGGAGAGCGCTTTAATTGGCCATATCTCTTTAACTCGCAGACTGCAGCTCAGCCGCTCTCCAATTAATAGTCTAGTAACGTCAAAAACAGTTGACCATTGTTTTATGTTGTTTTTTTCTTCTCCGCCGATGCTGTCATGTACTTGAATAGAGAAGGCGCCGGTCTGGGCTCCCCGTGAATAAGGCGCAGATCCCGGCTCCGGTAGGCTACAGGCCGACCGCTCCATCACCGGACAGTGTTTGAAATGTCTGAATCATATTTTACCGTTATGTATAACACCTCGAGACCCGAGGAATGGGCGCTTGCGTAGGAAGCAGAGACGGACACGCATGCCGCCCGCCCCCCCGTCTCTCCCCACCACCCCCCACCCCCCACCCCCCCTCCCCCCCCCCCACCCCCCCTCCCTCCCCCGCTGGCTCGAACAATGCGTGCCGGTTGTGTCCAGGCGCTCTCGGTATGTGTTGCACGTTACACAACACGGTAAATCAGCCGTTTCTAAAACCGCAGTGACAGCCAGGAGCGGCAGTAACGTCACTAACGTCACGGTTCAACCCCGTCGGACTTACGGTGTCGTTATCAACTCCCTCTGCTGCAGACAGGACCGGGACTGTAGCCTACACACACACACACACACACACACACACACACACACACACACACACACACACACACACACACACACACACACACACACACACACACACACACGCACACACACTCACACACACCGGACTTTAGCTTACACGCCCCCGGGCACGGACACACGTCATCATCATAAGCAACTTGCTTGACACTAATACATGTTGAAAAGATAGACTTTATTGCTTAAACGTGTAACCATAAACATTTACACTGATATGTTTACTTTTTTATTTTTATTTATTTTTTTAGAAATATTCAAGTAGACATCTCCCAATATTTTTTTTCTGGTATACTCTGCTATGTTCTTTCAATATTGTTCTATACTCACAACCGTTAAAATAATAAATAAAACGTACACATTTAGTTTATTTTCTACAATACTATGTATTCCAAAAAAGCTGAGTTCACGCCTTTTTATATATATATGTATATATATAATATCTTTATCCTCAACTTTCAATTTAATTATTATTATTGATATTAATATCATACAAAAAAAAAAACTCTAGGCAGCATTGCAGTGAAGATAACAGTCAGCGTCAATGTTCAGTTGAAAAAGGCTTCCGCATTCCATCTTCCCGTGTTTCATAAAAAATAAACAGCTCTTCTTTCTGAAGTGCTCGTGTTTGTTTCCCCCGAAAAAAAAAAAAAAACACGTTCCAGGGGCTGAAATACAATAATGGTCCTGTTCATTTACAAAAAATAGCTGCAATTTTCTTTAAATTATGTACAAATGTTGGTATTTCAATTAAAATGCTATATAAAAAAATAGATTCGCTATGGTGCCATCCTCTAGAAAGAGTGTCCAGTGCAATAGAACCCTTCTGCGTCCGTCCCTCCTGTCCTGACCAGTCCACACACTTCTCCGACACACACACACGCACACACACACACGCGCACACACACACACACACACACGCACGCACGCACACACGCACGCACGCACACACACACACACACACACACGCACACACGCACACACACACACACACACACACACGCACACACACACACACACACACACACACACACACACACACACACACACGCACACACACACACACACACACACACACACACACACACGCACACGCACGCACACACACTTCCATAGAGAAACTCAGCACGAACACTTGCACTCCGAGATGATGGGGTACTGGACCGGTATCCACGTGCAGTACTTTTGTCTTAGAAAGCCCTGGCAGTACCACCGCAGGAACGTCTTGGTGATGGACTTGACGGGCTTACAGAACATGCCCTCGGGGAACGAGCACGACCGCTCGCTGAAGCAGTTCCCCTCCTTGATGTAGCGCGGCCAGAAGCGGACCCCCAGGTCCTTCCATGTGTACACCACCGGGCAGTGCGTGTACGTCCACAGCCACTGCAGGAATTTCCTGCGCGCTTTCTTCCCGACTTTCACCTTCTTCCCGTACGGCGTCTCGGTGAGGTCCAGCTTCCGGATCTCGTTGGGCATCGCCCCCTGCGGCCGCAGCAGCTGCGCGGTGTCCTGCTGCCCCCCGGAGACGTTCACCAGCAGCGGGGAGCCGATGGCCATGAAGGTCGGGTCGAAGTTGCTGCCCAGCTTCTTGCGCAGGGTCCGCTCCGTCAGGTCCTGCTCCCGCGGGTCGTACTCGGGGTCCGGGTCCTCCTTCAGGTCCGGCACCGGGAGGTGTTCGCTGGGGGACGGGCGCAGGCGGAGGTAGTGCTGGGACACCCCCAGGTGGAGGGAGACCAGCACGTAGACCAGCAGCGTCTGAGAGAAGGCCATGTTCCTCTCTAGTGTTTGTCCTCTCTACTCTCTCTCTCTCTCTCTCTCTCTCTCTCTACTCTCTCTCTCTCTTTACTCTCTCTCTCTCTCTCTCTCTCTCTCTCTCTCTTCTGGCGTCGGTAATGTTGAGTTGTTCCCCCCGTCACTGCGCGCGCTGCTGTGAGCAGACCGGGGTCTTCATAAATAGTCGAGGCACGAGCAAGACGATCCTTTTAATAGACCGCGTGGGGTTTGGGTGACATGGAGAGTGGGCTTTTCTTTTTAGGGATCCACAGACGGAGCAGCGACGTCTATGTCTGCTGCTGATGCAATATGCTGCTGCTTTCTGGAGGAAAGAGAAACCAAGAGACTATAGAGACTCAAACTCAAACAAGCAGCAAACAAAATAGAATTCACACACACACTCTCTCTCTCTCTCTCTCTCTCTCTCTCTCTCTCTCTCTCTCTCTCTCTCTTCTCCCCTTCTCTTTTTTTCCTCCTAGAAATTCACTTTGGGTCTCTGGTGGTTGTCATGGTTACGCCAGGGGGACTCAAAGCCACGACAGATTGTCTAGACTGGATGACAGCGGCTCGAGAGCACCGGGGAGGACCGGGGAGGACCGGGAGAGGAAGGCTGCTAAACGATCCGGGTGTCTCCTCCTCCGAGACCGACCCAGAGACGCCCCGGGAGAGAGGGGCTCGCGACGCACAAAAGAGTCCTTCACCGAGTCTGAAATGTCACCGGGGCCGGGTTGGTGGCCAATGTTATTTTTACGCACGGCTTTTATAAACGTGGCTCCTCTCGCGACGTGGCCTGGCGCCCTCCGGTCTAAGCCAGAGCGCACAGTCCAATCCCATGGAGTGAAAATTCGGTTCTGTTCGTTTTTTTTATCCCAGTGCGATTATTCCACCGGATAAAAAACGGTCCAATTTCAGCGGGATCTCCTCATTTGCCTTGACAACACACGGCTGAAGTCACCTAAAAGCTCTGTGAGCAGAACCACAGCTAGATCACTGTCCTGAGGGGAGAGTCGGTCCAAACCAAAAATACACTTTTCACCTTCCCCGAAAAAAAAAACGGTTGTATTCCTCAAGGACACACTGTTGATTTACGCAGGAAAAGTTCAAACTGCAGAAAACAACTTTACAACAAAGTGACAAGGCCAGTTCTACTTCAGTTCAGTTCGGAGGGTGAAGACTCTTCACCACGGTGACATTGATGATTCCTTTCCAAAAAAGAAAGAAGACGCTTCTACAAGTCCAGCCGCCCGATGCATGGCGAAAGAATCAGTCCGACTTCTGGAGCCCTTCTCCCGGCCAGTCTCCGCGGCGATCCCCGGGGGGAGAATGTATAGTCCTTTTGATAGCCCCAGTACAGTAGCTCCTACTTAGTCTCTCCGTCGTTCGGAGGTCCCAGGCTCGGCTCTCTTTGCTTAGGCACACTGTGTGTGAGGGTCTGTTGCGAGCGCTGCTCAATCCCAAGTTAAATATCCCCTCCGACCTGCCCACCGCCGCCACTTTCACTGCGTGATTGACAGCAGCCCCCCTCCCTCCCTCCCCCCGGCCCCCCCTCCCTACCGACCCCCGGCCCCCCCTCCCCTCCCCTCCCCTCCCCTCCCTCACAGAACGTGGAAAATATATCGGCCACAATCACACAGCAGCACCCACCGGGTCCTAAAGAAACCGATTTATCCTCAAACAAGATATTCAGATGTTCTATATTATTCTGATGTTCTATATTAGCTTTAATGTTTTTTTAATTAATTTTTTTATAAAGGGAATGCACTCAGTCTATCGCTCTTTCCCCTCTTCTATCGCCGCTCTTCTTTCTGCGTGACGAGAGAGACACGGACACACCATGCAAATGCGCTGCGTGGAAATAATAGCTTCAATACGCTGTCGATGTTTAATTGAAGCACTTAAGTGTTTCCCCAGTTGATGGTATTCCCAAGGGGGGGGGGAGGGTGCGGGGGTCTACGGAAAACGGCCATCACATTCCAGCTTTGGACGGTGGGACCTGCCGTCCGCACACAGGAATTCGCTGTGTGAACTCTGGGGTCACGAAATAAGCGTCGCAATTAGGTCTATAAATGGGCCTCGGTACCTAAACGGTACCTTTCCCAGGGCGGCTAGAACCGCTCATTAGAGGATCAGGTCTGAGCTTGGGACCCGGGGAGGAGGAACTGAATCATGATCCGTAACCCGGGGGATGTTGGAGTTGAAACAAGAGTATCGTTGAGTTTTAGCCTATACTTGTTTAACAGGTGAATGAAAGTCACCTCGTGCTAAACACATTCTGACCAATACATAGGCATTGTCTTTCTGTTAATAAAGACAGGCAACACCTTTCCCTCTATCAGTTATCAAACATGAAACATGATGTGACGTACATGTAGCCTACATGTATTGGAATGGCGTCCACTATTCTTATATTGATCCGATAAATACTATATTGTCTTTGGTGTGGAATGTCCTCTCAATAGTTTGTATGCGATTATTGTCATTTTCCTTCGTTTGGCCTGTGTGATACTGTGTGTGTGTGTGTGTGTGTGTGTGTGTGTGTGTGTGTGTCCATCCTCACTGCGCTCTTGTGTGGAGGGGGTTTCATATGTTGCCTGCTGTTCTCCAACAGACCACCAGGGGGCGTAGATCCAGCGCTTAGGAGTCGTGTGTGACAGCCGTCTCTCTGACGGCCTGCTCGTTCTTATCAATGGGGAGAGAGAGTGGACATTCAGATTCATAATGATGTATCACACAAGTTCTTTACCAAGTATCAACTGTTCCATTTTTATCAACATTGGTTGCACAAATGTGTTTCAACTGCCTGTAATGATCTCCCCAGAGTACGTATAGGTGTAATATATACATATATACCATTTAACTGACGTTTTTATCCAAAGAAACTTGCAGTGAGAAGGCCTACATACATTTTTCAGTATAATATAGGGGACCGTGTGTGTGTGTGGGGGGGGGGGGGTTGACAACACAGGGATGTAGCAAGAGAGAAATTCCAGCATTCATTCAGAATGAACCCAAACTGCTGTCAATCACACCCTGGGTGCCAAGAGCACACAACTCCATCTTGTCAACCATTCTAACAGTGTGTGTGTGTGTGTGTGTGTGTGTGTTCACAGCCATTTATCCCCTAGGTAGCTTCTCTCCAGAGCATACAAGCTTTAGATACACTCCTACCCTCTCCTCCCTTCTCAGACTAGCTATCTATGATAAGCTAAGCTAACCTCCCCTGTCATTAGAAGCGTAGCTAGCTAGCTGTGGTTGTAGCTGAGGCCAGGCTGTAGGGACCCCAGAGCTGGACCCAGCTGACTGCTCCTCTTGGGGGGTCTGGGTCTAGGGGGGGGTCCTGCTCTGGGCGCAGGAGTGGGGGTTTCTAGAGGGGATCCAGGGTGGTAGGGTAGGGGTAGGAGAGTGTGTATGTGTGTTTGTGTGAGTGAGTGTGTGTGTGTGTGTGGGGAGGGCTCTTCCCATGTCCTTTCTACCCTCTCTGGCTAATTAGAGTGGGGGGGGAGCAGTAAACAACAGGGGTACGTGGGGTGGCAGTGAGGGTGGGTGTGGGGGAGCAGTAAGGGTGGGGGGTGGGGGGCAGTTAGCTGAGGAATGGCTAATTAAATAACGCTATAAAGGACCCTGCTAGCTTTAACGAAGGCCACCAAGCCTGACAAGGAAAGGGGGAGTGTCTGTGTGTGGAGGGGGGGGGGGGGGCGTCTGTGTGTGGAGGAGGGGGGGCGGTGTCTGTGTTTGTGTGTGTGTATGGAGGTCACACAGAGGAGGGGGGTTGGGGGGGGGCGGGGGTGCTGAAAATTGGCCTTGTCTAACAAGGGGACTTAGCTCTTTGGTTTTGCAGCGATTTTTCACGCTTCCTTAGGCGTCAATAGGGCGCACGGCGAGAGGGCATCGGGGGGCAACCCCCAAACCCCCTCCACCCCCCGCCCTCCCTCCCTCCCCCCTCCATACTCCCCCTCACTGCCCTCCCTCCCTCCCCCCTCCATACTCCCCCACAAGTCCAGAGAGAACCCCCCCC
>NC_137681.1:20212993-20215493 GCF_963989245.1 Nansenia antarctica | reverse complement strand
CAGAGATGTCAGCAAGACACCAAGACACCAAGGACATCTGCCAAGATGATTGTTGCTGACCTGGCCTCTTCTGGAGTTGATGTTTCAAGGAATACAGTTGTGAGGGCTCTTCATCGTGGTGGGCTTCAGGGCCATGGTCCCAGAAGAACCCCTTTACTCAAAGAGCGGCACATCAGAGCCAGACTGAGGTTTGCCCGTGAACATTTGAAAGGTAAAGATGAGTTTTGGAAGTCTGTGCTTTGGTCTGATGACCAAACTGGAACTGATTGGGCACATGGATGTTGCTTATGTTTGGCGAAGAAAGGGAGAGGCCTTCAACCCTAAGAACAAAGCTCCCACAGTTAAACATGGTGGTGGGAGCATCATGCTGTGGGGCTGTTCTGCAGCCTCAGGCACAGACAGCCTTGTTCAGGTGCATGGCATCATGAAAAAAGAAAACTATGTTGACATTTTGAGGGATAATATGACGAGATCTGCTCTTAGTCTAGGCTTAGGTCATCGCTGGGTCTTCCAACAAGACAAATGACCCAAAGCATACATCAACATTGGTCCAACAGTTCCTAAAGGACACCAAAACCAAGGTCCTGGAGTGGCCCGCACAGAGCCCAGATCTCAATCCTATTGAGAATCTGTGGCGGGTGCTCAAAGTGAATGTCCATGCTCAGAAACCACACAGTTTGGACCAGCTGGAACCATTTGCAATGGAAGAATGGGCCAAAATCCTACTACTACTCTAAGAGGTTGTTGTCAGTTGTGGCTCAGAAAGGGTACACTATTGACTATTAATGGCCAGGGGGCTAATCATTTTGGACGTGTCATTTTTGCCGTTTCTTGTTTCAACTCAGTGCATCAATAAAATATCCTAATCAAACTTTTAGTGGACATTTTGTCTTTATTATTTTGGAAACAAATACACTATAAACATTTGTTGTTAACGGAGAAATCAAAGGTTTTGTCTGATTTCACAAGGGGGCTAATAATTTTGGCCTCAACTGTATGTCAAATATGTATACGTATACATATATACAAATATGTTTTGGGTGTAGATTATGTATATATGTATATGTTTTGGAGTGTATAACATGTTTACATGTTTTGGGTGTAGATAATGTAGATAATGTAGATAATGTATACAATATACCAAAACATATACATATATACATTATCTACACCCAAAACATATATATATATATATGTTTTGGGTGTAGATAATGTATCACAACATAATATGTGACATCACATTCGTTAGTCAACTAACACAGCTTGTTTTGTGAGCCTGCTAACAATGTAAAGTAGCGTTATAGTTAACCATTGCAATATTTTGGCTTGACTAGTGAGTGTGTCATTGATTTTCAATTTGAAATGTATTTACGTTTTTCTAAATAAAAGTCTGAAGAATGGTTGCCGACTTGTTCCCGGTTTCACCAGCTACCATCACATATGTGTGTGTGTGTGTGTGTGTGTGTGTGTTTGTGTGTGTGTGTGTGTGTGTGTGTGCGCGTGCGTGTGTGTTTCTATAGATATGGACACAGACACACACTGGGAACAATGGAAGGGTCTGCCACTCGCCAGCCCTGCTCCCAGCTAGAGACAAACACGCACACACACACACACACACACATACACACACACACACACACACACACTCACACACACACTCACACACACACACACACACACACACACACAGACACACAGACACACACACACACACACACACACACAGACACTCACACACACACACACACACAGACACTCACACACACACACACACACACACACACAGCAATCATACTGTCACTACAATCACAGGGTGGGGGTGTGTGTGGTGGGGGCACCATTGAAGGGTGTGTGTGTTTGTACAGGGTCTGTTGGTATGTGTGGATCTGTCGGCATGTGTGTGTGTGTGTGTGTGTCGGTCTCAGCCAGCTTTGATGGTGTGTGTCCGGAGCGTGCCTAATGCGACTGCTGCAGTAGGGGTCCTCCCCCCCTCCCCCCCCCCCCTCTCTGCTGGAGAAGGACTCTTCCCTGCTAACTTAAAAGACGCCGAGGAATCCCCTCCTCCACCTCCCCACCCTACCTTCACCCCCCTCCTCCACCCCCCTGGCATGACATCATCCCTCTAACAAAAGGAGGGGGGGTGGAGGGGGGAGCGGGGGAGACAGCCCAGTGAGGGTACCAGTAAACCCCTCCAATCAGTCACACAGCAGTGTGTGTGTGTGTGTGTGTGTGTGTGTGTGTGTGTGTGTGTGTGTGTATGTGTGTGTGTGTGTGTGTGTGTGTGTATGTGTGTGTGTGTGTGTGTGTGTGTGTGTGTGTGTGTGTGTGTGTGTGTGTGTGTGTGTGTGTGTGTGTGACCATTCAGCTGCTCTGGCTCATCCATATAAGGCTCCAATGCCAAGTTCTACTGCTCTCTCTCTCTTTCTCTCTCTCTCCCTCTTTATCTCTTTATCTCTCTCTTTATCTCTCTCTTTATCTCTCTCTTTCTTTCTCTCTCTCT
>NC_137681.1:20197993-20207993 GCF_963989245.1 Nansenia antarctica | reverse complement strand
CTGTCTGCTTGTCTGTCTGTTTTGTCTGTTTGTCCACCTGCCTGACTGTGTGTCTGTCTGCCTGTTTGTCTGTCAGTTGGTTTTGTCTGTCTGTCTGTCTTATCTGTCTGTCTGTTTGTCTGTCTGTCTGTCTGTCTGTCTGTCTGCCTGTTTGTCTGCCTGCCTGCCTGCCTGCCTGTCTGATGAACGTGAGGATGAGGACTTGACTACAACTAGAGCCTGCAGATTCCTGGTTCCATTGCAACTGAAAGTCACATCACTGTACAGACAGAGACTGACACACACACACACCTCTGTACTGGTCCACACACACACATCTGTACTGGTCCACACACACACCTATCTCTACTGCTAGCACAGCTAACAGGTAACCGCTATCTGCTAACTGCTAATGGCTAACTGCTAGCACGGCATGGCTCTAGAACGGTTCTTCCTGGAAGATTGACACGTTTCTGAAATCCCAACGAAACAAACGCAAAAAAAACAAACGATATACAGTCCAAGTATTGCTTGTCTTTGTTTTAGTTACTTCTTGGCTTTTGTTGTTTCGGGGCCAAGTCCACCGGTACACCTCTCCATAGAGACGATGGTTCTGTCGCAGGGAGAGTGGACGTGACACAGAGTGTGTGTTTCCAGCCTCTGGACATGCAGTCCAATGATGAGGCAGAATAGAAAGTCATGTTGATTTGAACCGAAACACCAGAAAGTAGACAAGGGCCTTCACCCTATCTCTCCCTCCTTCATCCCTCTCTCCTTTCCTCTTTCTCTCTCTCCCTCCGTCCAGCACCTCCCTCTCCCTCTCCAGTCTGCCTGTCTGTCTATCTATCTGCCCGTCCGTCTGTCCGCCCGCCCGTCCGCCCACCCACCTGCCTGCCTGTCTGTCTGCCTACCTGCCTTTCTGCCTGCCTGCCTGTGTCTCTGCCTACTTGCCTTTCTGCCTGCCTGTCTGTCTGTCTGTCTGTCTGCCTGCTGAAGAGATGATGGCGTTCGTATCATCACCATGTCCCGTTTGACAATGTTCTTATCTCCTCTGTTCATCTGTTCTTCTCTGTTCATCTGTTCTCCTCTTCATTTGGTGACAAACTGATGTCAAACTGTCCTGTAAGGACGTTTACATGGGTGTGTGTATGTGTGTGTGAGACTTAATGGAAACAGCAGTCTCACAGCTGTATTCCAAACAACAACCAAGCCAACAGACAAAGGTTGTGTAGCTATAGTAGCTACGCGTTAGCATCAAGGAGAGAAGGAGAGT
Organism: Nansenia antarctica; assembly: GCF_963989245.1. Lineage (NCBI taxonomy): Eukaryota > Metazoa > Chordata > Actinopteri > Argentiniformes > Microstomatidae > Nansenia > Nansenia antarctica. Next base: position 20,206,741 of record NC_137681.1, on the reverse strand, counting down.
CTGAAACAGAGGAGGAGGAGGAGGAAAGGTAGAAACAGGAAGTTCAAGCTTCATTTCACATCCTACGGTGTCCCCTCTGGCCCACGTTTAAATAGTTCATATAAGTTCATAGTTCCATGTTTCCAAAGGGCAATCTCTCTCTCTCCGACCCAGAGCCAGTCTCTCTCCCTGGGCCCGGGCCAGGGGGTGGGGGAAGGGGTCAGACGGTGGTGGCCCTGCTGTACTGCAGGGCGAGGGGGGAGTACTCCCTGATGCGGACACACAGCCGGCCCCTCAGCCAGGGGTTCTGCAGCTGGAGGGGACAGAAGTCGTCCTGCAGCCACTTCTCCCGGTCCTCCACCACCAGGACCAGCCCAAAGTGTTCCATCTGCTCCGGCCCGTACACACACTGTTGCTGCTGCTGCTCCGCCTCCTCCCCGCCCCCGCCACTACTGGATACGCCTCCCCCGGGCACGGAAACGCCCCCCAGCAGCCGCTGTGACACGGCATTCATCTCCGTGACGACCAGCTGCACCATCTCCCTCGCTGACGTACTGGGAGTCACCCTCAGCTGGGGGGGGGGAGGGGGAGAGAGGGCGATGGGGGGAGAGATAGAGGAAGACATTGATATTACTTGATTTTCCGATTCAAACGCGTCATTTCATGTCCATGGTTCTATGTCTATACTTGGTCCTGTTTGGACCTCTAACCTGGCCCTGACCCCTAGCTGGTCCTAACCCCTAGTCCTGACCCCTAGTCCTGACCCCTAGTCATGACCCCTAGCTAGTCCTGACCCCTAGCTAGTCCTGACCCCTAGCTGGTCCTGACCCCTAGCTGGTCCTAATCCCTAGTCCTGACCCCTAGTCCTGACCCCTAGCTGGTCCTGACCAGTCACCCACCTTGACGCTGGTCTCCCGGGGCAGGCCCGTGTGGTACTGGGGGTACACTCGCAGCGTGGCGTGCCAGCCTGGAGAAGGGGCGGAGTTTAGCCTCTGGGTGCCGCTGTCCTCTGACAGGGTGCGGGCAGGGGGAGGAGGCCGCGGGGGGCATCTGTTACCAGGGCAACATTGGTCGACAGAGGAGGGTCTGTGACAGCGGCGCTGGGGGGAGGAGGAGGAGGAGGAGGGGGAGAGGATGGAGGAGGGGTGTGTAGAGGAGGGGAACTCCAGGCTGCTGGTCCGGACACAGAAGGCCTGCCTCTTCTCAGTGATCCTCAGCAGCTCTATCTGTCTACTGGGGAGGATGAAGTCACTGTCTAACAGCTCCACACCTCCCCCTCTCCCTCTCCGCCTCTCCCCCCCTCCTCCCCCTCGCTCCCCCAGCCCGGCCTGCGGCTCGGACGCCTGCAGGACGTCCGGAGTGGAGTCTCTCACCCGGGCAGGGTGGAGGGGGGCAGACAGGGGGGAGGAGGGGGGTAGGAGGTCCAGCTCGCGGGGGCTCTGGGCACGGCTGGAGTCGTAGTCGCTGTCTGTAGTGAGGAAGACCTCGGAGGAGCCCTCTTCATCTGACAGGCCGTGGAAGTCTGGTGGGGCATCGAACACACAACCATCACTGTACTGGTGGGCATCGAACACACGACCATCCACCATGTAGATATAAACACAACTTTCTTTTCCTGGTATCATTCCTGACATGTGTACAACTTCCAGTGTGTTCCAGGCTCAATTCAGTCTTGTGTTCTTCCTCAGAGCTTACAGGCATTAGCATTAGTAGCATTGTTTAAGATGTTGATCAGTGACACAGATCCCCATCATCATCACCATCATCATCATCATCATCATCATCAGGACGGGGGTCTCACCTGAGTGTTTGCGGCTGGGTGAGGGGGAGGGCAGGGGGGAGGGGAGGTAGTCTGGCTGGGAGGAGGTGGAGCGGGGCGGGTCAGGGAGCGTCTCCCTGGAGAAGTCGATGACCCAGCCCAGAGACACGCCCCCTGAGGGCTGCTTGTAGCGGGCGTGCTGCAGGGCGTCCATCAGCCAGCGGGCCTCACGCCACAGTTCCTCCATTTGCTGGGAGAAGACAGGAGGTCGTCAAAAGGCTGAAGTGTGTGTGTGTGTGTGTGTGTGTGTGTGTGTGTGTGTGTGTGTGTGTGAGTGTGTGTGTATGTGTGTGTGTGTGTGTGTGTGTGTGTGTGAGTGTGTGCTCCTTACCTGCATGTGTGTGTGGACCTGCTGGTGTTTCTGCTTGGCGGCGTTCAGCTCGGCCTCAGAGAAGGCCTCCCTCAGGGTCTGCTGGGCCATCAGAGACTCCAGCTCCAGCAGGGCCGACACGCGGCAGTACTGACCCAGGAAGTCAGGGCTGTAGGTGTGGAAATGGACTGATGGACACACACAGAACCGTGAGAAGATTAGCTGCAGAACCACGAGAAGATCAGCTGCATTCTCAGTCAACGAGGTTGTAAAAGGGTTCTTCTGTTGTCCCCGTCTAACCCTAACGCTTTGAAGAACACGTTTGGGTTATGATGTTTGACCCGTTTTGGGTTCCACATAGAACCCTTTTCACAGAAGGTTCTACATGGAATCCAAAAGGGTTCTTCAAAGGGTTCCTCTACAGAGACAAATGAAGAACACCATGTTTGATACCGTTCCTCATTCTGTTCCATGCATTATAATGAGCCCGTCCTCCGATTTCTACCTCCCCAAGCCTCCCCTGATTAAGGAGCGGTACTGGTCCTGGTACTGACCCAGCTCAAATATCTGCAGGGGCAGGGTGAGGAAGCCGGAGCGGGGGGAGTAGGGGTTGTTCTGCCCTGGGGGGGTGCACACTTCATCACAGGGGGGCAGCAGCAGCAGGAAGGACACCTTCTCCCCAAATTCCAATACTTCCTGGGTGTAGATACGGAAGTCCTGCACCTGTGTGTGGGGTGGAGGTGAGGAGGGAGGGGTGATAGAATAGAATACAATGAGATGTTGATAGTCATGTCCACTTGGTACAACTGTTATTTCAACTAGGTGACGTCTATTCAGAGATTCAGGTCTCTGGTTTCTGGTTTCCGGTTTCTGATTGGGAGATGGTTTCTGGTTTCTGATTGAGAAATGGTAGATATCTGGTTTCTGATTGGGAGATGCTAGATATCTGGTTTCTGATTGGGAGATGCTAGATATCTGGTTTCTGATTGGGAGATTTCTGATTTCTAGTTTCTGATTGATGTTTGATGGTTGGGAGATGGTTAGGGTTAAGGTTAGGGTTAGGGTTGACCTCTGACCTGGTTGGCAGGGATGTTGATGTGGGCGACCAGGTCCATGGCAGCACTGCGCAGCTCCTGTAGGAGGCGGTGTGGAGCGCTTTGCACATCCTGGTCCATCTCCACTGACTCCTCCAGAGAACTCAGGGCTTTCAGCCACTGCCACTCCTCCCTGGGGAGGCAGGGAGGCAGGGAGGGAGGGAGGGAGGGAGGGGGTGGGGGGATGGAGGGAGGGAGAGGGAGGGAGGGGGGGGGGGAGTGGGGGTGGGGCAAATACACATACAGTTAATGTCACTGAAAATGGCTGACTAACAACACCTCTCACACACACACACACACACACACACACACACATACACACAGAGCCGTCCTACCTGGAGACATTGGGGTTGTCGCGTATCTTGGTGTGACAGAGGACGTTGGGGAGCTTCTGGGGGACCAGGGCTCTGATCTGGTCCACAGAGCTGCTGAGCTTCAGGTAGCCCAGGTACAGACCTCCACACAGCTGCTTTCTGCTGCGGCGGTGGTACGCCAGCTTCTCCTGGACACACACACACACACACACACACACACACACACACACACACACACAGACAGACAGACAGGCACGCAGGAACACACAGGCATACACAGACACAGGTCATGTTTAGGAGGGTGAATTCACATTGTGAATCGGCATTACCAGATCTACTCACTGGTTCTATCTGGCTCTCCCTCTAGGTTGTGTGTGTGTGTGTGTGTGTGTGAGATGATGTTTTTCTCTCGTTCCATATTGTTGTTGTTTAGAGGGGTGCTGTGCTCAGTGTTATTATTGAGGTTTATGATAATATGACAAAATGCCCGAATAGTGAATTTCATCTATAACTCATTCATATCTGGCCCACATAAGCGGCCACATGTGTTCTGGAGCAGTGTTTCAGTGGAGCTAGCGAGGCGCTGGCGTCCTCTCTGGCTCCAAACCTTGTTATGGATATCCAGCCCAAACCACATCCAGCCAGGAAAACAACAACAACTTCCTAACAGGCTGTCAGGGGGGTATTCCATCAACGTCGCTAAAGGAAGATCCAGGCTTCTTTTTGATAAGTCTCACGAGAAGTCTGGATTCTCAAAATAAGTCTGGATTCTCAAAATAAGTCTGGATTTTCCTTTGGCGACGTTGATGGAATATCCCCCAGGATCTCATGGGAACACACACACATACACTACTACTACACTACTACTATACTACTACTACTACACTACTACTATACTACTACTACTACAACACTACTACTACTATACTACTACTACTACTACTACTATTACTACACTACTACTACTACTACACTACTACTATACTACTACTACTACTACACTACTACTACTACACTACTACTATACTACTACTACTACTACTACTACTACACTACTACTACTACTACTACTACTACACTACGACCACTACTACTACTACTACTACTACTACTACTACTACTACTACTACTACTACTACTACTACTGCTATACTACTACTACTACTACTACTACTACTACTACTACTACTACTACTACTACTACTACTACTACTACACTACTACCACTACTGCTATACTACTACTACTACTACTACTACTACTACTACTACTACTACTACTACTACTACTACTACTACTACTACTACTATACTACTACACTACTACTACTACTACTACTACTAGCAATTTGTGGTTTGGACCAATAGTAATGGATTTAATAGACAGGTTATCAGTATCCTAAACATTTTGTCTCCATAGGGTCCATTGCAGCCTTCACCTGAAATTCAGCCTATTTTCTACGTATACGGATGTAACGTTGTTCGTAGTTGGGCTAGCTCGCTAGATAATTCTGTCATCAGTATTCTGACAGGGTTTGCACAAGATAGTTAAAGTAATGCTAGCCTACTTTAAGTCCTTGTATTTGGAACGAAATGAAATCAAGCACTGGAATACCTGGAAAAATGACTACTACTCCTACTGTACTACTACTACACTACTACTATACTACAACTACTACTATACTACTACTACTATACTACTACTACTACTCTACTATACTACAATGACTAGTACTACTATACTACTACAATGACTACTACTACTATAACTACTACTACAATACTACTATAACTACTACTACTGTACTACTATAACTACCACTACTAGTGCTACTACTAACTACTACTAGTATAACTACTACTACTACTACTACTACTACTACTACTACTATAACTACTACTACTATAACTACCACTATTAATACTACTACTACTACTACTACTAATAATAATAAGAATAATAAGAATCATAATGATAATACTATTAATACTACTTCTACTCCTCCTCCTCCTCCTCCTACTTGTAGACTAGCCACAGTACCGTAGTTATAACAGTGTGTGTAACTGTTATAACAGGTTGTAACTCACGTGCAGGGTGGTGAGCAGCATGTCCAGAGCAGTAGGCTCCTCAGACGAGATGGACTAGAGACAGTAGGTAACACTTTACTGTACACTGCCATCTACCAATGTCTATAAACTAGTTTCTACATGTGCAGTACACAAAGAGTATTTTAGACAAAGACCCAACAAAGTGGCGCTCTGTGAACTCTGCAGATGTGAAAAGGCTTATCACAGCAGTACAACTGCTATGCACTTGAAGTGAAAGCATCCTGGAGCGCTTTGTCAAGACTTAAGTTTTTTGTCCCCACCCACCAAGCATGGTATATTAGGATTATCATCACATGTTTCTGTTTGTAGTAGTCGTCACTTAAAATTAATTTTGTAAACGTTTCTTCATCACACTCTTGTTAAAAGTCATTTCTACACCGCTGCTAACGTAACGTTACACTATGCATCATCTAATGTTGTTATTCAGCCGTTTTATATTTTCTGTTTACTTTAACGGCCATATATGAGTTTGAATTTGAGGTCCAGTATTTTTCTGATCAGGGATCTGACAAAAAGGGTCTATTATTACATAATAATAATAATGATAATAATAATAATAATAATAATAATAATAATAATAATAATGAGAAGAAGAAGAAGAAGAAGAATTTAAGCTTTATGTGTCTCTTTTTCATAGTGTGGAGGACATTTTCCACACAGAGATTACCAGTTAAGATTGGGCTATTTTTGGTTGCGGAATAATGTGATGATTGAATAAAATATTGAAATATTAATGAGATGTATTTTGGGGTAATTAATTGTTATTAATCGAGTAATAATACAAATAATCGTTAGGTGCAGTCCTAGGTATAGGCTACCTCATTTATTGAAAATGTTCATTAGCCGCTTGGACCGAATAGTGAGCTTACACTAGAGTGTACAGTTGCTCACGCTTTCTAAATGCAATAACTGTGTGTAACATGACTACCTACGAGCACCAAGTGGCTTGAAATGAATGACTTAAAACAGTTTGCTAATTGTTCATGAATGATTTATGCACAAGGTGCAATTACAATCTAGTTATAAAGATGTACTTTAAAGTAAAATGTTACCGAAATGATTACTATAACTACTACTATAACTACTATTATAACTACTCTTATAACTACTACTACTGCTACTACTGTACTAACCCCTGTGGTTGTCAGAGTGGCTGTCAGAGTGGCTGTAACCGTGGTAACTCACATGCAGGGTCATGAGCAGCGTGTCCAGGGCCGTGGGCTCCTCGGAGGAGGAGGAGGAGGAGGAGATGGACTTGCGTTGGAGCTGCAGCTTACACAGCGGGGTCCAGCGCACCCCGTCCAGGCTGGGACACACACTCATGTCCCGCAGCAGAACCACCAGCGCATTCCCATGCTTGTCTTTGATTGGCTCATAGTACACCTGGCCCAGATCCTGAGTTCCCAGCATGCCCTGCAAAAGAGCCCCCAAAAGACACCTTCAGGTCTTTGGTCATAACTAGTAATAAATGACCGTGCATGATTGTGCCTGTGTAACAGAGGTGTTATTACAGGTTAATAACAGGGGTGTGTGTGTGGTCACCTGGAGGAGTGACACAGCCTGCAGCATCTTGAGGCGTGTCTGCAGGGTGCAGGAGCACGAGGACTGGGAGGGGCTTAGACACTGCTGTAGCCAGGGAACCTCCTCCCACAGGTACGACACCTACACACACACACACACACACACGCACGCACACGCACATACACACACACACACGCACACACACACACACACACACACACACACACACGCACGCACACGCACATGCACACACACACACACACACGCATACACACGCACACACACACACACACACGCACACACACATTTTAATCATTTATTTATGTCCACATAGAAACAAGTATACAGGGACACAAATACTGAAGGCACAGATGGGATGCATTCACAGACAGACATGGACAATGTCTTTCACATACACGCACACACACACACACACACACACACACACACGCACGCACGCACTCACACTCACACACACACACACACACGCACATGCACACATGCACACACGCACACACGCACGTGCACGCACACACACACACACACACACACACACGCACGCACGCACGCACTCACACTCACACACACACACACACACGCACATGCACACATGCACACACGCACACACGCACGCACACGCACACACACACACACACACACACACGCACACGCACACACACACACACACACGCACACGCACACGCACACGCACACACACACACACCTGTATCAGGGGTGGTTCGGTAAACCCAATATGAGACCCCAGACCTGAGCTCAGTGAGCTAACTCAGTCAGATGTTACCTTGGTGAACCAGAGGAAGTCCTGCATCAGGGAGGCGGTGTAGGAGTCGTCTATCTCCACCACGGGGACCTGGTCCTCTGGGGTCACCAGGATGTTATCATCTCTGTAGAAGATGGACGTCAGGTACAGACCCCTACAGGACCACACACACACACACACACACACACACACACACACACACACAGGTGAGAACTACTGGGATGCCAGAGGGATGTCAAGGTTTTGACCACTGGAGTCTGACCTGGGGTCGTCTGAAGGTCACGTACGACAGAGAGACAATATCCCCTGTCCACCGCCACCATGCTCCATACAGACAGCCGTTGAGGCTGGCGGAGGTAGAAATCGGAGGATGGGCTCATTTACCTTCACATTTTTGGCATTTAGCAGACGCCTTATTCCAAAGTGACTTACAATCAATACATTTGACTGAGTAAGTGAATCATCAATCCACCAGTCGTGGCAGGAAAAGTAATCTAGCTCAGGTCAGCAGAACATTGGCAGTCGGGTCTTCAGTCTCCGAGGGAAGATGGGGAGTGATTCTGCAGTTCTGACAGTCGTGGGAAGCTCGTTCCACCAGCGGGGAGCCAGTGTGGTGAAGAAATGTGACCGGGCAGCGTGACTGCCGCATTGGCGTAGAGATGGTGGTGCCAGTCGGCCAGCAGAGGTGGAGGAGCGGAGTGAACGGGCTGAAGTTTGGAGGGGTGACCATTGCTTGCAGGTAGGCAGGGGCTGTCCCTTTTGACGCTCGGTAGGTGAGCACCAGGGTCTTGAATCTGATGCAAGCTGCTATCGGGAGCCAGT
>NC_137681.1:20173272-20175293 GCF_963989245.1 Nansenia antarctica | reverse complement strand
CCAACAAACGAACCTACCTAGGGTGTACACAGGTGTACCCTATGTTGAAGCCTTAGGATGAAAACCAGAACTCGGTGCCAGAAAGTCCCAGTCACCCAAAAATCGGCACCGTGAAGCGTCACAGGGTCCGGTCGCGTGCCCCGAGTTTCGAGGCGCTAGCTCAAACGGTCGCTCCGTGGCGCCCCCCCGTAGTTACGGACTTGGCACTCACGTCAAAGCTCCCGTTTGGGCCACGATTGGCCGATCAAGCCGAAACTCTGGGTAAACACTTGTCTCACCGAGATGTTCCACATATGTGAAAACCAGACCTCTAGCTCACAGCTAGGAGGGGAGTTATGAATTCCGTGCACTTACGAATGGCCGATCAAGCCGAAACTCTGGCCTAAACACTCGTCTCACCGAGATGTTCCACATATGTGAAAACCAGACCTCTAGCTCACTCAGGAGGGGAGTTATAAGGTAATGAGCTTAAGTCAAAAGTGGGGGCGGAGCTTAAATCAAAGCGGGCGGAGCTTAATCAAAGCGGGAGGAGCTTAATCAAAGCGGGCGGAGCTTAAATCAAAGTGGGAGGAGCTTAAATCAAAGTGGAGGAGCTTAAGTCAAAGTGGGAGGAGCTTAAGTCAAGTGGAGGAGCTTAAGTCAAAGTGGGAGGAGCTTAAGTCAAAGTGGGCGGAGCTTGTGTATAAGTGGGAGGAGCTTAAAATCAAAGTGGGAGGAGCTTAGTCAAAGTGGGAGGAGCTTAAGTCAAAGTGGGAGGAGCTTAAGTCAAAGTGGGGAGGAGCTTAAGTCAAAGTGGGCGGAGCTTGTGTATAAGTGGGAGGAGCTTAAATCAAAGTGGGAGGAGCTTAAAGCAAAGTGGGAGGAGCTTAAGTCAAAGTGGGAGGAGCTTAGTCAAAGTGGGCGGAGCTTGTGTAAAAATGCCAAAAATGTAAATGTAAATGTAGGCCTGCTTTGTTCTGCATCCATATATATATATATATATGTTACGGTACATGTGGAAAAACTAGGGTTAGGGTGAGGTGCTAGGGTGCTACGGTTAGGGTTAGGGGTAGGGTTAGACATGCCAGCATGTACCAGAAGTGGGACGTAGCACCTAACCCTAATTGTAGTTTTCCCACATGTACCGTATTCCCACATATACTGCAACACTGTGGCATAAACAATGGAACAACCATTTGATTGACATTTGAAGAGTATTAATCATCTACAGGTGGGAGAACTGATGGTAAAGTTTTTGTCTGAATGGCATTTGATGGGAAGGTTTACATAATAAGCTTTATTTGTATAGCACTTTTCCTGCAAACGTTGCAGCTCAAAGTGCTTTAACAAAATAACTTAAGAATGACTACAAGATTTAAACAAGTAAATACATAATACAAATATATACACATATATAGATTCATCAACCTTAATATATTACATAATACAGTCATTTAAAGGCAATTATTAAAAAGATGAGTTTGTATTCTTGAAAACTAATTAACCTAATAATTAGGTTTACACTATATCCTAATTGCTTTCTCTTTTTTTTACATCTAAAGGGTCGGGCAGATCCTCACCAGCAAGGCATCTTCTTTCTCCTCTCCTCCACTCCTCACACCAGAACAATCTCAACCATTTCAAGGGTCATTAGAGGGTGTGTTAGAGCCCCATAAAGCCTCCAGCACCCCACTTGGCAATGAGAGTGGTGTGTGTGTATGTGTGTGTGTGTGTGTGTGTGTGTGTGTGTGTGTGTGTGAGAGTGTGTAGCACAGCCCAGGGCCAGACTGGATAATAGCTCCATTCCTCCTACTTCCATCCCACTTTCTCACTCTCTCTCTGTGTCCTTTTATGTGTTTTAACCCCCCCCCCCCCTCTCTCTCTCTCTCTCTCTCTCTTTCCCTCTCTCCATCCCTCTCTTCCTAATTCCCCTCTGTGTATATTTGGATCTGTGCCCACCATGTTATTGAAGTAACTCTGTACAAAACAAACACTATCGATTCCCCTCCCCCCCCTCCCCCCTCCACTTCTCCACCACAACC
>NC_137681.1:20153272-20160772 GCF_963989245.1 Nansenia antarctica | reverse complement strand
CAGGGCCATGAGGAGATGACCTTAGGGCCATGAGGAGCGGGCCTTAGGGCCATGAGGAGAGGACCTTAGGGCCACCAGGGCCATGAGGAGAGGACCGTAGGGCCAAGAGGAGAGGAGCTTAGGGCCATGAGGAGAGGACCTTAGGGCCACCAGGGCCATGAGGAGAGGACCGTAAGGCCAAGAGGAGAGGAGCTTAGGGCCATGAGGAGAGGACCTTAGGGCCACCAGGGCCATGAGGAGATTACGTTAGGGCCAAGAGGAGAGGAGCTTAGGGCCATGAGAAGAGGACCTTAGGGACCAGGGCCATGAGGAGAGGACCTCAGCATGTTGCGATGTGCTAAACATGCTGTTAGATGTTCGTAGCGATGTTCCTTTTTAGCGCTAGCCTACTTAGCAGCTGTATGCATGTGTTTTGATTCAGAGCTTGTTTCTCCGTTATTTGGTTTGAGGTGTACCAACATTAAAATAAGCATATCTTCTTCAACTGTTTTCAGACTTTAATGTATGACACATCATTTGAAAGCTTTCATTCTGCACTTTCATAATCTGGAAAAATGACATTGCCCTACTTGAGGACTTTTTAACCAGACCCTGTCACAAATGTCGCTTTGGATAAAGTGTGGTATACTACGACTACTACTACTACTACTACTACTACTACTACTACTACTACTACTACTACTACTACTACTACTACTACTACTACTACTACTACTACTACTACTACTACTATTACCTCTATAACTACTACTACTATACTACTATACTACTATACTACTATATGACTACTATATGACTACTACTACAGAAAAAAGTTATTTGCTGTTAGCTTCCTATTGGTTGATTTGATTCTGATACTCTTTTAGTGGGATGTTTGAGTTTCTCTGTTCTCACACACACACACACACACACACACACACTCAGAGAGAGAGAGAGAAACACACACAGACACACACACACACACATACACATACACACACACACACACACACACATCTTCCCAGGGCCGTCAGCACACAGCTTGACTGGCGTTTCCAGCCTGGCCACTGGGCTCTGTAGGGAAGCCAGGAGTGGGAAAAGGGAAATTAGATTTGGTGAGATCTGGGGGGATCGGGGGATGGAGTGATGGAGGGATGGAGGAGAGAGAGAGACGCCCCACATTCCTGTGTGGAGCCAGAGGCCCGGGGACGGGACTTACCCCCGTGTTCCTCACCGCCTGTTGGCTATCCCAACGTTCCCTCCCTCCCCTCAGAGAGAGAGAGAGAGAGAGTGAGAGAGAGGGGAAGAGGGAGGGAGAGAGAGGGAGAGAGAGAGAGAGGGGGAGAGGGAGGGAGAGAGAGAGAGAAAGAGGGGGAGAGGCAGGGAGAGAGAGAGAGGGGGTGGAGAGGGAGGCAGAGAGAGGGAGAGGGAGGAGGGAAAGAAAGAAAGGGAGAGAGAGGGAGAGAGACATAGAGAGAGGGAGAAAGAGAGAGAGAGAGGGAGGGAGAGAGAAAGAGAGAGGCGGGGGGGGAAGAAAGAGAGAGGGAGAGAGAGACTTAGAGAGAGAGAGAGGGAGAGAGAGAGATAGAGAGAGAGGGAGAGAGAGCGAGAGAGAGACATAGAGAGAGATAGAGAGAGGGATAGAGAGAGAGGGAGAGAGAGATGGCTTTGCTGGCTATGGCTGCTTAGTTAGCTGCTTGAACCTCTGTCATCAAAGTTGTAATAACTGGTATAGTGTTTATTAATGTATAATAACCGGTATAGTGTTTATTAATGTGGAATAACCGGTATAGTGTTTATTAATGTGTAATAACATCAGGTGGTGTTGAGTAATGATGAGGATGAGCCTCAGATGAAGATGACAGGGGGCGGTACCAGCCACGGGGACCTCATATTGGCTCTCCCAGCCCTGCCAATCAGAGTGCAGAGAGCAGGCCTCTCCGCTATCCCACAATGCCCTACTCCCTGGGGGGCCGTGTGGAAAGTTTGCTTTAGCGCTGGGATAGAAGATGAAAGGGATGGATGGACACAGGCTGGGGGGAGGGGAGGGGAGGGAGGAGGAGGGAGCTTATATCTCTTTATCCTGTCTGGCGTGCCGCGGCGGCTGGTTCTGGCCACGTCAGCTGTCCCCCCCCCACCCCCCCCACCCCCCACCCCCCCCTCACCTGAGCCCCTGCTCAACCCTGGGATGTGGTTATAAAAAGATGAAGGGGCTCAAAGCTCAGTTGGGTGTGGTCGAACGGTCAGGGGGGCTGTCTCTGTGTGTGTGTGTGTGGTGTGTGGTGTGTGGTGTGTGTGTGTGTGTGTGTGTGTGTGTGTGTGTGTGTGTGAATGTGTCCATACACACTGTAGATCTGTTTTAATAGGTGAAACATACATGTTGTCTATTGTACTGTGACCACACACACACACACACACACCCACACACATACACACACACACACACACACACACACACACACACACACCAGGGGGGTGACCAGTGCAAGACCCTGACATGTGTCCGGGAGAGAGGTTGAATGAGTGATACAGAGAGAGAGGGGGGGAGGGATGGAGGGAGTGAGAAAGAGAGAGAGGGAGGGAGGGATGGAAGTAATGCGAGAGAGAGTGAGGGTTGGATGGAGTGAGAGAGAGAGAGAGGGATGGAGGCAGTGAGAGAGAGGGAAGGATGGATGGAGGGAGAGAGTGGGAGGGATGGAGGGAGAGAGAGATGGAGGGAGTGAGTGAGAGAGAGGTGGGGAGATGATGAAATAGAGATTCAGCCCCTCTCTACCAGTTTGTTCTGTCCCTCCCCCCTCTCTCCCACCTCCCTCCTCCTTCCCTCCCCCCTCTCTCCCACCTCCCTCCCTCCCACCTCCCTCCCTCTCTCCCTCCTCCCTCTCTCCCTCTTCCCTCCCTCCCCCCTCCCTCCCTCTGTTTGTTTATTCTGAGACAGTCATTTGTGATTGGCGGAGAACACCTCTCTCCTGACGTAGCCACCCCCAACGAGGGGAGAGAGGGGGGAGGGAGGGGGGAGAGCCAAGGCCAGCAGCCGCTTTTGATGTCTCCCCCTGGGCCTCTTCCCCTGGACCCTGCTGACAGATGGAGAGAGAGAGGGAGAGAGAGAGACAGAGAGAGAGAGGGAGAGACACAGACACTGGTCCATGGGGACAGACAAATACAGGGACAGAGAGAGAGAGGGATGAAGGGACAGAGAGACAGAGGGATGAAGGGACAGAGAGAGAGAGGGATGAAGGGACAGAGAGACAGAGGGATGAAGGGACAGAGAGACAGAGGGATGAAGGGACAGAGAGACAGAGGGATGAAGGGACAGAGAGACAGAGGGATGAAGGGAGGGCTGTGTCTCAGGAGGTAGAGCCGGCGTCTAATGAGTGCAAAGTCGGCGGTTACACGTGTCAGGCTGGCGCTTTGCTTGGTAGCTTGGTATCATTGCTGTGTGAATGTGTGTGTGAATGTGTGAATGAGAGGCCATTGTAAAGCTCTTTGGAATAAGGCGTTATGTAAGTGCATTCCATTTACCAAGGGACAGAGAGAGAGAGGGATGAAGGGACAGAGAGAGAGAGGGGGATGAAGGGACAGAGAGAGAGAGGGATGAAGGGACAGAGAGAGAGGGATGAAGGGACAGAGAGAGAGAGGTGTAATATTCTGAAACGTTCTTTCGGTCGATTATTCCTCCCCTTTAATAATACCAATTGGTATTGTATTTTATATCGTTGGAAAACCTGATTAGTCACCTTTACAACAAGCTACAACTTCTAAGGATCATGCATTCGTGGAATGAGCAACACAGCTAACCGTGTGGGTAGCAGCCCAAAAATGTGCCAAAATCCCCTGCAATATTCTTCTGTTGGTATTCACTCCTGATTTGAGCTTCAAGTGCTGACAGGTGTATTCCAGTCACAGGTGTGTGTGTCTGGCACCTGATTGGCACCCAATTGACAGCAGTTGTGTGCATGGGTCCTGCAACTTTGTTGAGTTTGTGTGTGCTCCAAGCATAAACATGCCATGTTTGTCCCTTCAGGATAAGGCCTGTGCAATAGGGCAAGTGGAAGCTGGTATTCCGGTACGCAGAGTGGCAGCATTATTTGGTGTCAGCCCTGGTACCATTTCCAAACTTAGGACCAAGTTCTGTGAGACTGGTGAAGTCAAAGACAGACCACAAAGTGGTCCTGGTTGAGGAATGGGATGCCATCCCACAGCAGTGTGTGACCAGGCTGGTGACCAGCATGAGGAGGAGGTGCCAAGCTGTTGTGACTGCGTATGGATCTTCCACATGCTACTGACAGTGTAAAATGAATAAAGTGTAAAAATGGCCAATATGTGTTGTTTTTTCCTTATTACTGTGGGAGAGTGCAATCATCCAATCCACCAAGCAACTCAAAACGAGAGTGAATACCAACAGGGGAATATTTTGGGGGCCGCTACCCACACGTTTAGCTGTGTTGCTTATTCCACGAATGCATGATCCTTAAAAGTTGTACCTTGTTGTAAAGGTGACTAATCAGACTTTCCAACTATATCAAATAGAATACCAATTGGTATTATTAAAGGGGAGGAATAATTGACCGAAATAATATTTCCGAACTTCTTTTGAGGAGTTTATATAGAGTACATATTTGCAGTCCACATGCAATTATACTTGTATGTATAACATCCTATCCTATAAGATCATAGTCTGATATGAGTCTATATGTAGAAGGTTGTATAGACCTGTGTGTGTGTGTGTGTGTGTGTGTGTGTGTGTGTGTGTGTGTGTGTGTGTGTGTGTGTGTGTGTGTGTGTGTGTGTGTGTGTGTGTGTGGGTGGGTGTGTGTGTGTGTGTGTGTGTGTGTGTGTGTGTGTGTCTGTAAGAGGCCAGTCTCGGTTGTTGTGTCTTCTGACCACTAGAGGCTGACAAACCACTAGGACCACTGACCACACACACACACCCCTCTAGTCCTCTAGTCCTCTAGTCCTCTAGTCCTCTAGTCCTCTAGTCCTCTAGTCCTCTAGTCCTCTGGTCCTCTAGTCCTCTAGTCCTCTAGTCCTCTAGTCCTCTAGTCCTCTAGTCCTCTGGTCCTCTGGTCCTCTAGTCCTCTAGTCCTCTGGTCCTCTAGTCCTCTAGTCCTCTGGTCCTCTAGTCCTCTAGTCCTCTAGTCCTCTAGTCCTCTGGTCCTCTGGTCCTCTGGTCCTCTGGTCCTCTAGTCCTCTAGTCCTCTGGTCCTCTAGTCCTCTGGTCCTCTAGTCCTCTAGTCCTCTAGTCCTCTAGTCCTCTGGTCCTCTAGTCCTCTAGTCCTCTAGTCCTCTGGTCCTCTGGTCCTCTAGTCCTCTGGTCCTCTAGTCCTCTGGTCCTCTGGTCCTCTAGTCCTCTGGTCCTCTGGTCCTCTGGTCCTCTAGTCCTCTGGTCCTCTGGTCCTCTAGTCCTCTAGTCCTCTAGTCCTCTAGTCCTCTGGTCCTCTAGTCCTCTAGTCCTCTGGTCCTCTAGTCCTCTGGTCCTCTAGTCCTCTAGTCCTCTAGTCCTCTAGTCCTCTAGTCCTCTAGTCCTCTAGTCCTCTGGTCCTCTGGTCCTCTGGTCCTCTGGTCCTCTAGTCCTCTGGTCCTCTAGTCCTCTAGTCCTCTGGTCCTCTAGTCCTCTGGTCCTCTAGTCCTCTAGTCCTCTAGTCCTCTAGTCCTCTAGTCCTCTAGTCCTCTAGTCCTCTGGTCCTCTGGTCCTCTGGTCCTCTGGTCCTCTAGTCCTCTAGTCCTCTAGTCCTCTAGTCCTCTGGTCCTCTGGTCCTCTGGTCCTCTGGTCCTCTAGTCCTCTAGTCCTCTAGTCCTCTAGTCCTCTGGCCCTCTGGTCCTCTAGTCCTCTGGTCCTCTGGTCCTCTAGTCCTCTGGTCCTCTGGTCCTCTGGTCCTCTAGTCCTCTAGTCCTCTAGTCCTCTGGTCCTCTGGTCCTCTGGTCCTCTGGTCCTCTAGTCCTCTAGTCCTCTGGTCCTCTGGTCCTCTAGTCCTGTAGTCCTCTGGTCCTCTAGTCCTCTGGTCCTCTGGTCCTCTGGTCCTCTGGTCCTCTGGTCCTCTGGTCCTCTAGTCCTCTAGTCCTCTAGTCCTCTAGTCCTCTGGCCCTCTGGTCCTCTAGTCCTCTGGTCCTCTGGTCCTCTAGTCCTCTGGTCCTCTAGTCCTCTGGTCCTCTAGTCCTCTAGTCCTCTAGTCCTCTGGTCCTCTGGTCCTCTGGTCCTCTGGTCCTCTAGTCCTCTAGTCCTCTGGTCCTCTGGTCCTCTAGTCCTGTAGTCCTCTGGTCCTCTAGTCCTCTGGTCCTCTGGTCCTCTAGTCCTCTGGTCCTCTGGTCCTCTAGTCCTCTGGTCCTCTGGTCCTCTAGTCCTCTGGTCCTCTGGTCCTCTAGTCCTCTGGTCCTCTAGTCCTCTGGTCCTCTAGTCCTCTGGTCCTCTAGTCCTCTAGTCCTCTAGTCCTCTAGTCCTCTAGTCCTCTGGTCCTCTGGTCCTCTGGTCCTCTGGTCCTCTGGTCCTCTAGTCCTCTGGTCCTCTAGTCCTCTGGTCCTCTGTTCCTCTGGTCCTCTGGTCCTCTGGTCCTCTGGTCCTCTGTTCCTCTGGTCCTCTAGTCCTCTAGTCCTCTAGTCCTCTAGTCCTCTGGTCCTCTGGTCCTCTGGTCCTCTAGTCCTCTGGTCCTCTGGTCCTCTGGTCCTCTGGTCCTCTGGTCCCCTGGTCCTCTGGTCCTCTGGTCCTCTAGTCCTCTGGTCCTCTAGTCCTCTAGTCCTCTAGTCCTCTGGTCCTCTGGTCCTCTGGTCCTCTGGTCCTCTGGTCCTCTGGTCCTCTGGTCCTCTGGTCCTCTGGTCCTCTAGTCCTCTAGTCCTCTGGTCCTCTGGTCCTCTGGTCCTCTAGTCCTCTGGTCCTCTGGTCCTCTGGTCCTCTGGTCCTCTAGTCCTCTAGTCCTCTGGTCCTCTGGTCCTCTGGTCCTCTGGTCCTCTGGTCCCCTGGTCCTCTGGTCCTCTAGTCCTCTGGTCCTCTGGTCCTCTAGTCCTCTGGTCCTCTGGTCCTCTGGTCCTCTGGTCCTCTGGTCCTCTGGTCCCCTGATCCTCTGGTCCTCTGGTCCTCTGGTCCTCTGGTCCTCTGGTCCTCTGGTCCTCTGGTCCCCTGGTCCTCTGGTCCTCTAGTCCTCTAGTCCTCTGGTCCTCTGATCCTCTGGTCCTCTGGTCCTCTGGTCCTCTGGTCCTCTGGTCCTCTGGTCCTCTGGTCCCCTGGTCCTCTAGTCCTCTGGTCCTCTGGTCCTCTAGTCCTCTGGTCCTCTAGTCCTCTGGTCCTCTGGTCCTCTGGTCCCCTGGTCCTCTGGTCCCCTGGTCCTCTGGTCCTCTGGTCCTCTGGTCCTCTGGTCCCCTGGTCCTCTGGTCCCCTGGTCCTCTGTTCCCCTGGTCCTCTGGTCCCCCTGGTCCTCTGGTCCCCCTGGTCCTCTGGTCCCCCTGGTCCTCTGGTCCCCTGGTCCTCTGGTCCCCTGGTCCTCTGGTCCCCTGGTCCTCTGGTCCCCCTGGTCCTCTGGTCCCCCTGGTCCT
>NC_137681.1:20130772-20148272 GCF_963989245.1 Nansenia antarctica | reverse complement strand
GAAGGGGGGAGGGAGGGGAGTGATTATACATTCATTCATTCATATTTCTCTCCCCCTCTGCCTGAGCCAGCCAAACCTCCCCTCTCCTCCTTTCCCTCTATCCCCCTCTCCCCCTCTCCGTCAGCCAGCCAAACCTCCTCTGGTGAATCACTGTTCCTCATAAACAAGCAGCAAACACACAATGGCGCCTCCAGCCCCAGAGAGGAGGGGGGAGGGGGAGAGAGAGAGAGAGAGGGGGAGAGACAGACAGACAGACAGACAGACAGAGAGAGAGAGAGACAGAGAGAGAGAGAGAGAGCGAGCAAGAGAGAGAGAGTGAGAGTGAAGGCGTGCCAGCTCTAGACAGACGTCTTGGTGGAGGGAGAGCAGCCAGTCGCCAGCGGCAACAGCGGCGGCGGCGTCCGTTCAAACCAAAACAAAAACACAGACTGGGCCTACTTCCACCCAGATCCCTCCGCCAGGCCCTACTTCCACCCAGATCCCTCCGCCAGGCCCTACTTCCACCCAGATCCCTCCGCCAGGCCCTACTTCCACCCAGATCCCTTCACCAGGCCCTACTTCCACCCAGATCCCTCCGCCAGGCCCTACTTCCACCCAGATCCCTTCACCAGGCCCTACTTCCACCCAGATCCCTCCGCCAGGCCCTACTTCCACCCAGATCCCTCCGCCAGGCCCTACTTCCACCCAGATCCCGTCACCAGGCCCTATTTCCACCCAGATCCCTCCGCCAGGCCCTACTTCCACCCAGATCCCTCCGCCAGGCCCTACTTCCACCCAGATCCCTTCACCAGGCCCTACTTCCACCCAGATCCCTCCGCCAGGCCCTACTTCCACCCAGATCCCTTCACCAGGCCCTACTTCCACCCAGATCCCTCCGCCAGGCCCTACTTCCACCCAGATCCCTTCACCAGGCCCTACTTCCACCCAGATCCCTCCACCAGGCCCTACTTCAACCTAGATCCCTCCGCCAGGCCCTACTTCCACCCAGATCCCTTCACCGGGCCCTACTTCCACCCAGATCCCTCCGCCAGGCCCTACTTCCACCCAGATCCCTTCACCAGGCCCTACTTCCACCCAGATCCCTCCGCCAGGCCCTACTTCCACCCAGATCCCTCCGCCAGG
The DNA here is from genome assembly GCF_963989245.1 of Nansenia antarctica. NCBI lineage: Eukaryota > Metazoa > Chordata > Actinopteri > Argentiniformes > Microstomatidae > Nansenia > Nansenia antarctica. The sequence continues at coordinate 20,147,150 of NC_137681.1, read as the reverse complement.
CCCTACTTCCACCCAGATCCCTCCGCCAGGCCCTACTTCCACCCAGATCCCGTCACCAGGCCCTACTTCCACCCGGATCCCTCCACCCCTAATGTGTCCCCCAGGACTGAATCATGTCACCTCTCATCCCTCAGTGCTGAAGACACAGTGTCAGCACCAGCAGCGGGCTTCTACCCACAATCCATCACCACTCTCAGATCATGTGATCAGATGCCTAGAGTCCACTGAAACACAGTAACAGGGCTTGGACAGGCGTCAGAGGCAGGGCTGTAGAGGTGTAGAGGTTGTAGAAGTGTAGAGGTTGTAGAGGTGTAGAGGTGTAGAGGTGTAGAGGTGTAGAGGTGTAGAGGTGTAGAGGTTGTAGAGGTGTAGAGGTTGTAGAGGTTGTAGAGGTGTAGAGGTGTAGAGGTGTAGAGGTTGTAGAGGTGTAGAGGTGTAGAGGTTGTAGAGGTTGTAGAGGTGTATTGATTGATTGATTGATTGAAAACCTTTATTGTCCCCATTGGGGAAATTTTGTTGTCAAACAGCTCAGTTAGGGCAGAAAACATTCAGTATAGAAAACAGAAAAAACATTCAATAAAAAACATAAAACAGTGCAGGCTCAATAAGTAAAAAGTTCCAAAAGTTCCATCTCCAGGTCTCCCCCACCCTGCAGGGCCTGGTTGTAGAGTCGGAGTGCAGCTGGAATAAAGGACTGTCCAAATCTTTTTGTACTTTGACGAGGGAGAACAAATCTGTGGCTGAACTTGCTCCTCATCCCTGCCAGCTCGCAGTACATCGGGTGGGAGGGATTGGCCAGCATGGCCGCCAGTTTTTTCCCCATCCTCTGTTCTGCCACCACCTCTAGGCTGTCCAGCCCGGTCCCCACCACAGAGCTGGCCTTCTTCACCAGTTTGTTTAGCTTCGCAGCATCCCTGGCACAGATGTTTCCACCCCAGCAGGCCGCGGCGAAGAACAGAACGCTGGCAACCACCGACTGGTAAAACATTTGCAGCAGCTTGTTGCAGACACCGAAAGACCTCAGCCTTCTCAGGAAAAACAGTCTGCTCTGCCCTTTCCTGAGAAGAGCCTCGGTGTTGTCAGTCCAGTCCAGTTTGTCATTAATTTGTACTCCCAGGTACCTGTAGGAGTCCACCCTCTCGACTTCCACCCCCTTGATGGTGATGGGGGCTGGGGTCCTTCTCTTCCTCCTAAAATCCACCACCAACTCCTTTGTTTTGCTGGTGTTAAGCAAAAGGTAGTTGGTGTCGCACCACTGCACGAAGCTCTCCACCAGGGCCCTGTACTCCTCATCCCTGTCGTCTGTGATGTAACCGACGATAGAGGAGTCATCCGAAAACTTCTGCAGGTGGCACTGGTCGGAGCTAAACTGGAAGTCGGAGGTATAGAGGGTGAAGAGAAAGGGTGACAGAACAGTTCCCTGGGGGGCACCGGTGTTGCACACCACCACCTCAGACTGACAGCCCTGCAGTCTCACATACTGACGCCTGTCTGTGAGGTAGTTGTGGATCCAAGCCGTCAGGGAGTCCTCCACACACATCACTGCTAGTTTGTCAGCCAGCAGTGATGGCTTGATAGTGTTAAATGCACTGGAGAAGTCGAAGAACATGGTCCTCACCATGCTCTGTGGCCTCTCCAGGTGTGTGTAGGCCCTGTGCAGCATGTAAATGATGGCGTCCTCCACCCCCATGCTCTCCTGGTATGCAAACTGCCGGGGGTCCAGGAAGTCCTTCACCTGGGGCTTAAGGTGTTGCAGCACTAGCCTCTCCAGGATCTTCATGACCTGTGGTGTCAGGGCGACAGGTCTGTAGTCGTTTGGGGTGCTGGGCCGTCCCTTCTTTGGCACTGGGACGATGCAAGAGGTCTTCCAGAGCTGTGGCACCCTCCTCAGTCTTAGAGATAGACTGAAGAGATGTTGGAATGTGTCCGCCAGCTCTCCAGCACACACCTTCAGAACCCTGGGGTTGATGTTGTCTGGACCTCTGGACTTGTTCACATTCACCCTGGAAAGCTGCCTTCTCACCTGCTCAGATGTTATAAAGCTGTGAGTACCGGTGTCTCCAGGTGTGAAGCATGCTCCCTGGCTCCTGGTGTTGGTAAGGGGAGGCAGTTGCTGCTGGGGTGCTGCTGGGGTGTCAGGGGGAGTGGGGGCTACTGTTGCCAGGGGTGCGGTACATTGGAGAGGGGAGGAGAGGGTCGGGGGCTGTGGGGGGTGACAGGGGGATGGGGGGGGAGGTGTAGAGGTGTAGAGGTGTAGAGGTTGTAGAGGTGTAGAGGTGTAGAGGTTGTAGAGGTGTAGAGGTGTAGAGGTTGTAGAGGTGTAGAGGTTGTAGAGGTGTAGTGGTGTAGAGGTTGTAGAGGTGTAGAGGTTGTAGATGTGTAGAGGTGTAGAGGTGTAGAGGTTGTAGAGGTTGTAGAGGTGTAGAGGTGTAGAGGTGTAGAGGTGTAGAGGTTGTAGAGGTGTAGAGGTGTAGAGGTGTAGAGGTGTAGAGGTGTAGAGGTAGAGGTGTAGAGGTGTAGAGGTTGTAGAGGTGTAGAGGTGTAGAGGTGTAGAGGTGTAGAGGTGTAGAGGTGTAGAGGTAGAGGTGTAGAGGTGTAGAGGTGTAGAGGTGTAGAAGTGTAGAGGTGTAGAGGTTGTAGATTTATACCCTACCGGTTCCCACTCTTATTTTAATCTGAGACTCCTCATTTAGCTAATATATTCAGATTCCAGGTAATTAGAGCTTATTACCTTTCTGTGGGTGTGCGGGGGGGGGGGGGGGGGGGGGGGGGCATTTCCTGCTGTGTGAGTGATCTCGTAGGTCAAGTGTGGCGTTGCAAAAATATTAACGATTATTTTCCCCTCCTCAGATACGCTAGCAAAGAGCTAATCCACATACGATACAGGGCTGCACACTAGCACAGAGCTAACCCAGATACAGGGCAGAACTGGCACAGAGCTAACCCAGATACAGGGCAGAGCTAAGTATACAGGGCAGCGCTAGCACAGATACAGGGCAGAGCTAGCACACAGCTAACCCAGATACAGGGCAGAGCTAACCCAGATACAGGGCAGAGCTAACCCAGATACAGGGCAGAACTATCCTGATACACGGCAGAGCTAGCACAGAGCTAGCCCAGATATAGGATTTGCAAAGCCACAGTCTCTATGCTCACGGGTGTGTCTAGAACCTTGGGCAGGAGTCATGTGGCTTGAGGAGTTTTGGGGTTTAAATCGGCGGGCTAACAGAGTCTTACCTGGGCTTACTGGCTGGTTGGCTGGCTGACTGACTGACTGGCTAACTGGCTGGTTGGCTGGCTGACTGACTGTCTAGCTGGCTGGTTGGCTGGCTAACTGACTGACTGGCTAACTGACTGACTGGCTAACTGGCTGGTTGGCTGGCTGGCTGACTGACTGGCTGGCTGACTGACTGGCTGACTAGCTGACTGGCTGACTCACTGACTGACTGACTGACTGACTGGCTGACTTTGAGGCTGACATAGAGCCTTACTGCGAGGTTTTAATGCAGACAGCAGCATTGAGAGGGACAGGTTGTGACTGGCCGCCCTCCCTGGTCACTGGTGTTTGCGTTGAGGTGGAGGGTGAGACAGGAAGAGAGGCACCACAGAGGGTGAGACAGGTTGAGAGGCACCACGGAGGGTTCAGGACTGCTTCATTATGTTTGTAGAGCCGTGTTCATATGTGTGTTGATGTTGTTGTTGTTGTTGTTAGGTACTGTATGTATATGTCGTTGTGTGTGTGTGTGTGTTTGTGTGTGTGTGTGTGTGTGTGTGTGTGTGTGTGGTGTGTGTGTGTGTGTGTGTGGTGTGTGTGTGTGTGTGTGTGTGTGTGGGTGTGTGTGGTGTGTGTGTGTGTGTGTGTGTGTGTGTGTGTGGTGTGAGTGAGGGAGTAAAGAGCCTCAGTGTTTGGACCACCCTGTGTGCTGGGCTGAGTGACAGCATGGGCCTCAGGCTCTCACAGAGCATGCTTACACACAGACACACACACACACACACACACACACACACACACACACACACACACACACACACGCACACACACACACGCACACACACACTCCCCCCCCCTCACACACACACACACACACACACACACACGTCAGCGGGCTCATTTTTCAACATGTTGTGTTGTGCTCTATTAATGCTTCATGACTGAATACATATCCTCCTCCAAGACAAGCAGAAGGGAATTAATCACCGTGTGGATCAGAAACATGCTCTGTGTTCATATACCACCCAGGAACATCTAACCTAACCCTAACCTAACCCTCCTTACCATGTCTCCTTCCCCTGTCTCCTTACCCTGTCTCCTTACCCTGTCTCCTTCCCCTGTCTCCTTACCCTGTCTCCTTACCCTGTCTCCTTACTCTGTCTCCTTACCCTGTCTCCTTACCCTGTCTCCTTACCCTGTCTCCTTACCCTGTCTCCTTACCCTGTCTCCTTACTCTGTCTCCTTACCCTGTCTCCTTACTCTGTCTCCTTACTCTGTCTCCTTACTCTGTCTCCTTACTCTGTCTCCTTACCCTGTCTCCTTACCCTGTCTCCTTACCCTGTCTCCTTACCCTGTCTCCTTACCCTGTCTCCTTACCCTGTCTCCTTACTCTGTCTCCTTACCCTGTCTCCTTACTCTGTCTCCTTCCCCTGTCTCCTTACCCTGTCTCCTTCCCCTGTCTCCTTACTCTGTCTCCTTACCCTGTCTCCTTACCCTGTCTCCTTACCCTGTCTCCTTACCCTGTCTCCTTACCCTGTCTCCTTACCCTGTCTCCTTACCCTGTCTCCTTACCCTGTCTCCTTACCCTGTCTCCTTACTCTGTCTCCTTACTCTGTCTCCTTACCATGTCTCCTTACCCTGTCTCCTTACTCTGTCTCCTTACTCTGTCTCCTTACTCTGTCTCCTTACCCTGTCTCCTTACCCTGTCTCCTTACCCTGTCTCCTTACCCTGTCTCCTTACCCTGTCTCCTTACCCTGTCTCCTTACCCTGTCTCCTTACTCTGTCTCCTTACCCTGTCTCCTTACTCTGTCTCCTTACTCTGTCTCCTTACTCTGTCTCCTTACTCTGTCTCCTTACCCTGTCTCCTTACTCTGTCTCCTTACTCTGTCTCCTTACCCTGTCTCCTTACTCTGTCTCCTAACCCTGTCTCCTTACCCTGTCTCCTTACCCTGTCTCCTTACCCTGTCTCCTTACTCTGTCTCCTTACCCTGTCTCCTTACCCTGTCTCCTTACTCTGTCTCCTTACTCTGTCTCCTTACCCTGTGTCCTTACCCTGTCTCCTTACTCTGTCTCCTTACCCTGTCTCCTTACCCTGTCTCCTTACTCTGTCTCCTTACTCTGTCTCCTTACCCTGTCTCCTTACTCTGTCTCCTTACCCTGTCTCCTTACTCTGTCTCCTTACTCTGTCTCCTTACTCTGTCTCCTTACTCTGTCTCCTTACCCTGTCTCCTTACTCTGTCTCCTTACCCTGTCTCCTTACTCTGTCTCCTTACTCTGTCTCCTTACTCTGTCTCCTTACCCTGTCTCCTTACTCTGTCTCCTTACCCTGTCTCCTTACTCTGTCTCCTTACTCTGTCTCCTTACTCTGTCTCCTTACTCTGTCTCCTTACTCTGTCTCCTTACCCTGTCTCCTTACCCTGTCTCCTTACCCTGTCTCCTTACCCTGTCTCCTTACTCTGTCTCCTTACTCTGTCTCCTTACTCTGTCTCCTTACTCTGTCTCCTTACTCTGTCTCCTTACCCTGTCTCCTTACTCTGTCTCCTTACTCTGTCTCCTTACTCTGTCTCCTTACCCTGTCTCCTTACCCTGTCTCCTTACTCTGTCTCCTTACTCTGTCTCCTTACCCTGTCTCCTTACTCTGTCTCCTTACCCTGTCTCCTAACTCTGTCTCCTTACTCTGTCTCCTTACTCTGTCTCCTTACCCTGTCTCCTTACTCTGTCTCCTTACTCTGTCTCCTTACTCTGTCTCCTTACTCTGTCTCCTTACTCTGTCTCCTTACTCTGTCTCCTTACTCTGTCTCCTTACCCTGTCTCCTTACTCTGTCTCCTTACTCTGTCTCCTTACCCTGTCTCCTTACCCTGTCTCCTTACTGTCTCCTTACTCTGTCTCCTTACTGTCTCCTTACTCTGTCTCCTAACTCTGTCTCCTTACTCTGTCTCCTTACTCTGTCTCCTTACCCTGTCTCCTTACTCTGTCTCCTTACTCTGTCTCCTTACTCTGTCTCCTTACTCTGTCTCCTTACTCTGTCTCCTTACTCTGTCTCCTTACTCTGTCTCCTTACCCTGTCTCCTTACTCTGTCTCCTTACTCTGTCTCCTTACTCTGTCTCCTTACCCTGTCTCCTTACCCTGTCTCCTTACTGTCTCCTTACTCTGTCTCCTTACTGTCTCCTTACTCTGTCTCCTAACTCTGTCTCCTTACTCTGTCTCCTTACTCTGTCTCCTTACCCTGTCTCCTTACCCTGTCTCCTTACCCTGTCTCCTTACCCTGTCTCCTTACTCTGTCTCCTTACCCTGTCTCCTTACCCTGTCTCCTTACCCTGTCTCCTTACTCTGTCTCCTTACCCTGTCTCCTTACTCTGTCTCCTTACTCTGTCTCCTTACCCTGTCTCCTTACCCTGTCTCCTTACCCTGTCTCCTTACTCTGTCTCCTTACTCTGTCTCCTTACTCTGTCTCCTTACCCTGTCTCCTTACCCTGTCTCCTTACTCTGTCTCCTTACCCTGTCTCCTTACCCTGTCTCCTTACTCTGTCTCCTTACTCTGTCTCCTTACCCTGTCTCCTTACTCTGTCTCCTTACTCTGTCTCCTTACCCTGTCTCCTTACCCTGTCTCCTTACCCTGTCTCCTTACTCTGTCTCCTTACTCTGTCTCCTTACCCTGTCTCCTTACCCTGTCTCCTTACTCTGTCTCCTTACTCTGTCTCCTTACTCTGTCTCCTTACTCTGTCTCCTTACCCTGTCTCCTTACTCTGTCTCCTTACTCTGTCTCCTTACCCTGTCTCCTTACTCTGTCTCCTTACCCTGTCTCCTTACCCTGTCTCCTTACCCTGTCTCCTTACTCTGTCTCCTTACTCTGTCTCCTTACTCTGTCTCCTTACTCTGTCTCCTTACTCTGTCTCCTTACCCTGTCTCCTTACCCTGTCTCCTTACTCTGTCTCCTTACCCTGTCTCCTTACCCTGTCTCCTTACTCTGTCTCCTTACCCTGTCTCCTTACTCTGTCTCCTTACCCTGTCTCCTTACCCTGTCTCCTTACCCTGTCTCCTTACTCTGTCTCCTTACTCTGTCTCCTTACCCTGTCTCCTTACCCTGTCTCCTTACCCTGTCTCCTTACTCTGTCTCCTTACTCTGTCTCCTTACCCTGTCTCCTTACTCTGTCTCCTTACTCTGTCTCCTTACTCTGTCTCCTTACCCTGTCTCCTTACCCTGTCTCCTTACCCTGTCTCCTTACCCTGTCTCCTTACTCTGTCTCCTTACTCTGTCTCCTTACCCTGTCTCCTTACCCTGTCTCCTTACCCTGTCTCCTTACCCTGTCTCCTTACCCTGTCTCCTTACCCTGTCTCCTTACTCTGTCTCCTTACTCTGTCTCCTTACTCTGTCTCCTTACTCTGTCTCCTTACCCTGTCTCCTTACCCTGTCTCCTTACTCTGTCTCCTTACTCTGTCTCCTTACCCTGTCTCCTTACCCTGTCTCCTTACTCTGTCTCCTTACTCTGTCTCCTTACCCTGTCTCCTTACCCTGTCTCCTTACTCTGTCTCCTTACTCTGTCTCCTTACTCTGTCTCCTTACTCTGTCTCCTTACCCTGTCTCCTTACCATGTCTCCTTACCCTGTCTCCTTACCCTGTCTCCTTACCCTGTCTCCTTACCCTGTCTCCTTACTCTGTCTCCTTACTCTGTCTCCTTACTCTGTCTCCTTACTCTGTCTCCTTACCCTGTCTCCTTACCCTGTCTCCTTACTCTGTCTCCTTACCCTGTCTCCTTACTCTGTCTCCTTACCCTGTCTCCTTACCCTGTCTCCTTACTCTGTCTCCTTACTCTGTCTCCTTACTCTGTCTCCTTACTCTGTCTCCTTACCCTGTCTCCTTACTCTGTCTCCTTACTCTGTCTCCTTACTCTGTCTCCTTACTCTGTCTCCTTACCCTGTCTCCTTACTCTGTCTCCTTACCCTGTCTCCTTACCCTGTCTCCTTACCCTGTCTCCTTACCCTGTCTCCTTACCCTGTCTCCTTACCCTGTCTCCTTACCCTGTCTCCTTACTCTGTCTCCTTACTCTGTCTCCTTACTCTGTCTCCTTACTCTGTCTCCTTACCCTGTCTCCTTACCCTGTCTCCTTACCCTGTCTCCTTACCCTGTCTCCTTACCCTGTCTCCTTACCCTGTCTCCTTACTCTGTCTCCTTACTCTGTCTCCTTACTCTGTCTCCTTACTCTGTCTCCTTATCCTGTCTCCTTACCCTGTCTCCTTACTCTGTCTCCTTACTCTGTCTCCTTACTCTGTCTCCTTACCCTGTCTCCTTACTCTGTCTCCTTACTCTGTCTCCTTACTCTGTCTCCTTACTCTGTCTCCTTACTCTGTCTCCTTACTCTGTCTCCTTACTCTGTCTCCTTACCCTGTCTCCTTACTCTGTCTCCTTACTCTGTCTCCTTACTCTGTCTCCTTACCCTGTCTCCTTACCCTGTCTCCTTACTGTCTCCTTACTCTGTCTCCTTACTGTCTCCTTACTCTGTCTCCTAACTCTGTCTCCTTACTCTGTCTCCTTACTCTGTCTCCTTACCCTGTCTCCTTACTCTGTCTCCTTACTCTGTCTCCTTACTCTGTCTCCTTACTCTGTCTCCTTACTCTGTCTCCTTACTCTGTCTCCTTACTCTGTCTCCTTACCCTGTCTCCTTACTCTGTCTCCTTACTCTGTCTCCTTACTCTGTCTCCTTACCCTGTCTCCTTACCCTGTCTCCTTACTGTCTCCTTACTCTGTCTCCTTACTGTCTCCTTACTCTGTCTCCTAACTCTGTCTCCTTACTCTGTCTCCTTACTCTGTCTCCTTACCCTGTCTCCTTACCCTGTCTCCTTACCCTGTCTCCTTACCCTGTCTCCTTACTCTGTCTCCTTACCCTGTCTCCTTACCCTGTCTCCTTACCCTGTCTCCTTACTCTGTCTCCTTACCCTGTCTCCTTACTCTGTCTCCTTACTCTGTCTCCTTACCCTGTCTCCTTACCCTGTCTCCTTACCCTGTCTCCTTACTCTGTCTCCTTACTCTGTCTCCTTACTCTGTCTCCTTACCCTGTCTCCTTACCCTGTCTCCTTACTCTGTCTCCTTACCCTGTCTCCTTACCCTGTCTCCTTACTCTGTCTCCTTACTCTGTCTCCTTACCCTGTCTCCTTACTCTGTCTCCTTACTCTGTCTCCTTACCCTGTCTCCTTACCCTGTCTCCTTACCCTGTCTCCTTACTCTGTCTCCTTACTCTGTCTCCTTACCCTGTCTCCTTACCCTGTCTCCTTACTCTGTCTCCTTACTCTGTCTCCTTACTCTGTCTCCTTACTCTGTCTCCTTACCCTGTCTCCTTACTCTGTCTCCTTACTCTGTCTCCTTACCCTGTCTCCTTACTCTGTCTCCTTACCCTGTCTCCTTACCCTGTCTCCTTACCCTGTCTCCTTACTCTGTCTCCTTACTCTGTCTCCTTACTCTGTCTCCTTACTCTGTCTCCTTACTCTGTCTCCTTACCCTGTCTCCTTACCCTGTCTCCTTACTCTGTCTCCTTACCCTGTCTCCTTACCCTGTCTCCTTACCCTGTCTCCTTACTCTGTCTCCTTACTCTGTCTCCTTACCCTGTCTCCTTACCCTGTCTCCTTACCCTGTCTCCTTACTCTGTCTCCTTACTCTGTCTCCTTACCCTGTCTCCTTACTCTGTCTCCTTACTCTGTCTCCTTACTCTGTCTCCTTACCCTGTCTCCTTACCCTGTCTCCTTACCCTGTCTCCTTACCCTGTCTCCTTACTCTGTCTCCTTACTCTGTCTCCTTACCCTGTCTCCTTACCCTGTCTCCTTACCCTGTCTCCTTACCCTGTCTCCTTACCCTGTCTCCTTACCCTGTCTCCTTACTCTGTCTCCTTACTCTGTCTCCTTACTCTGTCTCCTTACTCTGTCTCCTTACCCTGTCTCCTTACCCTGTCTCCTTACTCTGTCTCCTTACTCTGTCTCCTTACCCTGTCTCCTTACCCTGTCTCCTTACTCTGTCTCCTTACTCTGTCTCCTTACCCTGTCTCCTTACCCTGTCTCCTTACTCTGTCTCCTTACTCTGTCTCCTTACTCTGTCTCCTTACTCTGTCTCCTTACCCTGTCTCCTTACCATGTCTCCTTACCCTGTCTCCTTACCCTGTCTCCTTACCCTGTCTCCTTACCCTGTCTCCTTACTCTGTCTCCTTACTCTGTCTCCTTACTCTGTCTCCTTACTCTGTCTCCTTACCCTGTCTCCTTACCCTGTCTCCTTACCCTGTCTCCTTACCCTGTCTCCTTACTCTGTCTCCTTACCCTGTCTCCTTACCCTGTCTCCTTACCCTGTCTCCTTACTCTGTCTCCTTACCCTGTCTCCTTACTCTGTCTCCTTACTCTGTCTCCTTACCCTGTCTCCTTACCCTGTCTCCTTACCCTGTCTCCTTACTCTGTCTCCTTACTCTGTCTCCTTACTCTGTCTCCTTACCCTGTCTCCTTACCCTGTCTCCTTACTCTGTCTCCTTACCCTGTCTCCTTACCCTGTCTCCTTACTCTGTCTCCTTACTCTGTCTCCTTACCCTGTCTCCTTACTCTGTCTCCTTACTCTGTCTCCTTACCCTGTCTCCTTACCCTGTCTCCTTACCCTGTCTCCTTACTCTGTCTCCTTACTCTGTCTCCTTACCCTGTCTCCTTACCCTGTCTCCTTACTCTGTCTCCTTACTCTGTCTCCTTACTCTGTCTCCTTACTCTGTCCCCTTACCCTGTCTCCTTACTCTGTCTCCTTACTCTGTCTCCTTACCCTGTCTCCTTACTCTGTCTCCTTACCCTGTCTCCTTACCCTGTCTCCTTACCCTGTCTCCTTACTCTGTCTCCTTACTCTGTCTCCTTACTCTGTCTCCTTACTCTGTCTCCTTACCCTGTCTCCTTACCCTGTCTCCTTACTCTGTCTCCTTACCCTGTCTCCTTACCCTGTCTCCTTACCCTGTCTCCTTACTCTGTCTCCTTACTCTGTCTCCTTACCCTGTCTCCTTACCCTGTCTCCTTACCCTGTCTCCTTACTCTGTCTCCTTACTCTGTCTCCTTACCCTGTCTCCTTACTCTGTCTCCTTACTCTGTCTCCTTACTCTGTCTCCTTACCCTGTCTCCTTACCCTGTCTCCTTACCCTGTCTCCTTACCCTGTCTCCTTACTCTGTCTCCTTACTCTGTCTCCTTACCCTGTCTCCTTACCCTGTCTCCTTACCCTGTCTCCTTACCCTGTCTCCTTACTCTGTCTCCTTACTCTGTCTCCTTACTCTGTCTCCTTACTCTGTCTCCTTACCCTGTCTCCTTACCCTGTCTCCTTACTCTGTCTCCTTACTCTGTCTCCTTACCCTGTCTCCTTACCCTGTCTCCTTACCCTGTCTCCTTACCCTGTCTCCTTACTCTGTCTCCTTACTCTGTCTCCTTACTCTGTCTCCTTACTCTGTCTCCTTACCCTGTCTCCTTACCCTGTCTCCTTACTCTGTCTCCTTACCCTGTCTCCTTACTCTGTCTCCTTACCCTGTCTCCTTACCCTGTCTCCTTACTCTGTCTCCTTACTCTGTCTCCTTACTCTGTCTCCTTACTCTGTCTCCTTACCCTGTCTCCTTACTCTGTCTCCTTACTCTGTCTCCTTACTCTGTCTCCTTACTCTGTCTCCTTACCCTGTCTCCTTACTCTGTCTCCTTACCCTGTCTCCTTACCCTGTCTCCTTACCCTGTCTCCTTACCCTGTCTCCTTACCCTGTCTCCTTACCCTGTCTCCTTACCCTGTCTCCTTACTCTGTCTCCTTACTCTGTCTCCTTACTCTGTCTCCTTACTCTGTCTCCTTACCCTGTCTCCTTACCCTGTCTCCTTACCCTGTCTCCTTACCCTGTCTCCTTACCCTGTCTCCTTACCCTGTCTCCTTACTCTGTCTCCTTACTCTGTCTCCTTATCCTGTCTCCTTACCCTGTCTCCTTACTCTGTCTCCTTACTCTGTCTCCTTACTCTGTCTCCTTACTCTGTCTCCTTACTCTGTCTCCTTACCCTGTCTCCTTACCCTGTCTCCTTACTCTGTCTCCTTACCCTGTCTCCTTACCCTGTCTCCTTACCCTGTCTCCTTACCCTGTCTCCTTACCCTGTCTCCTTACTCTGTCTCCTTACTCTGTCTCCTTACTCTGTCTCCTTACTCTGTCTCCTTACCCTGTCTCCTTACTCTGTCTCCTTACCCTGTCTCCTTACCCTGTCTCCTTACTCTGTCTCCTTACTCTGTCTCCTTACTCTGTCTCCTTACCCTGTCTCCTTACCCTGTCTCCTTACTCTGTCTCCTTATCCTGTCTCCTTACCCTGTCTCCTTACTCTGTCTCCTTACTCTGTCTCCTTACTCTGTCTCCTTACTCTGTCTCCTTACTCTGTCTCCTTACCCTGTCTCCTTACTCTGTCTCCTTACCCTGTCTCCTTACTCTGTCTCCTTACTCTGTCTCCTTACCCTGTCTCCTTACTCTGTCTCCTTACCCTGTCTCCTTACCCTGTCTCCTTACTCTGTCTCCTTACCCTGTCTCCTTACTCTGTCTCCTTACCCTGTCTCCTTACTCTGTCTCCTTACTCTGTCTCCTTACCCTGTCTCCTTACTCTGTCTCCTTACTCTGTCTCCTTACCCTGTCTCCTTACTCTGTCTCCTTACCCTGTCTCCTTACCCTGTCTCCTTACTCTGTCTCCTTACCCTGTCTCCTTACTCTGTCTCCTTACCCTGTCTCCTTACCCTGTCTCCTTACCCTGTCTCCTTACCCTGTCTCCTTACCCTGTCTCCTTACTCTGTCTCCTTACTCTGTCTCCTTACTCTGTCTCCTTACCCTGTCTCCTTACCCTGTCTCCTTACCCTGTCTCCTTACTCTGTCTCCTTACCCTGTCTCCTTACTCTGTCTCCTTACCCTGTCTCCTTACCCTGTCTCCTTACTCTGTCTCCTTACTCTGTCTCCTTACCCTGTCTCCTTACCCTGTCTCCTTACTCTGTCTCCTTACCCTGTCTCCTTACCCTGTCTCCTTACCCTGTCTCCTTACTCTGTCTCCTTACCCTGTCTCCTTACTCTGTCTCCTTACTCTGTCTCCTTACCCTGTCTCCTTACCCTGTCTCCTTACTCTGTCTCCTTACCCTGTCTCCTTACCCTGTCTCCTTACCCTGTCTCCTTACTCTGTCTCCTTACCCTGTCTCCTTACTCTGTCTCCTTACCCTGTCTCCTTACCCTGTCTCCTTACTCTGTCTCCTTACCCTGTCTCCTTACTCTGTCTCCTTACCCTGTCTCCTTACCCTGTCTCCTTACTCTGTCTCCTTACTCTGTCTCCTTACCCTGTCTCCTTACCCTGTCTCCTTACTCTGTCTCCTTACCCTGTCTCCTTACCCTGTCTCCTTACCCTGTCTCCTTACTCTGTCTCCTTACCCTGTCTCCTTACTCTGTCTCCTTACCCTGTCTCCTTACTCTGTCTCCTTACCCTGTCTCCTTACTCTGTCTCCTTACTCTGTCTCCTTACTCTGTCTCCTTACCCTGTCTCCTTACCCTGTCTCCTTACTCTGTCTCCTTACCCTGTCTCCTTACTCTGTCTCCTTACCCTGTCTCCTTACCCTGTCTCCTTACTCTGTCTCCTTACTCTGTCTCCTTACTCTGTCTCCTTACTCTGTCTCCTTACCCTGTCTCCTTACCCTGTCTCCTTACTCTGTCTCCTTACCCTGTCTCCTTACTCTGTCTCCTTACTCTGTCTCCTTACCCTGTCTCCTTACCCTGTCTCCTTACTCTGTCTCCTTACTCTGTCTCCTTACCCTGTCTCCTTACCCTGTCTCCTTACCCTGTCTCCTTACCCTGTCTCCTTACTCTGTCTCCTTACCCTGTCTCCTTACTCTGTCTCCTTACTCTGTCTCCTTACCCTGTCTCCTTACTCTGTCTCCTTACCCTGTCTCCTTACTCTGTCTCCTTACCCTGTCTCCTTACCCTGTCTCCTTACTCTGTCTCCTTACCCTGTCTCCTTACCCTGTCTCCTTACTCTGTCTCCTTACTCTGTCTCCTTACTCTGTCTCCTTACCCTGTCTCCTTACTCTGTCTCCTTACTCTGTCTCCTTACCCTGTCTCCTTACCCTGTCTCCTTACCCTGTCTCCTTACCCTGTCTCCTTACTCTGTCTCCTTACTCTTTCTCCTTACCCTGTCTCCTTACTCTGTCTCCTTACTCTGTCTCCTTACCCTGTCTCCTTACCCTGTCTCCTTACTCTGTCTCCTTACTCTGTCTCCTTACCCTGTCTCCTTACCCTGTCTCCTTACCCTGTCTCCTTACCCTGTCTCCTTACCCTGTCTCCTTACTCTGTCTCCTTACTCTGTCTCCTTACCCTGTCTCCTTACTCTGTCTCCTTACTCTGTCTCCTTACTCTGTCTCCTTACTCTGTCTCCTTACCCTGTCTCCTTACCCTGTCTCCTTACTCTGTCTCCTTACTCTGTCTCCTTACTCTGTCTCCTTACCCTGTCTCCTTACTCTGTCTCCTTACCCTGTCTCCTTACCCTGTCTCCTTACCCTGTCTCCTTACTCTGTCTCCTTACTCTGTCTCCTTACTCTGTCTCCTTACTCTGTCTCCTTACCCTGTCTCCTTACCCTGTCTCCTTACCCTGTCTCCTTACTCTGTCTCCTTACTCTGTCTCCTTACCCTGTCTCCTTACTCTGTCTCCTTACTCTGTCTCCTTACCCTGTCTCCTTACCCTGTCTCCTTACTCTGTCTCCTTACCCTGTCTCCTTACTCTGTCTCCTTACTCTGTCTCCTTACTCTGTCTCCTTACTCTGTCTCCTTACACTGTCTCCTTACCCTGTCTCCTTACCCTGTCTCCTTACTCTGTCTCCTTACCCTGTCTCCTTACCCTGTCTCCTTACTCTGTCTCCTTACCCTGTCTCCTTACTCTGTCTCCTTACCCTGTCTCCTTACTCTGTCTCCTTACTCTGTCTCCTTACCCTGTCTCCTTACTCTGTCTCCTTACTCTGTCTCCTTACTCTGTCTCCTTACCCTGTCTCCTTACCCTGTCTCCTTACCCTGTCTCCTTACTCTGTCTCCTTACCCTGTCTCCTTACTCTGTCTCCTTACTCTGTCTCCTTACCCTGTCTCCTTACCCTGTCTCCTTACTCTGTCTCCTTACCCTGTCTCCTTACTCTGTCTCCTTACCCTGTCTCCTTACCCTGTCTCCTTACCCTGTCTCCTTACCCTGTCTCCTTACTCTGTCTCCTTACTCTGTCTCCTTTCCCTGTCTCCTTACTCTGTCTCCTTACGCTGTCTCCTTACCCTGTCTCCTTACCCTGTCTCCTTACTCTGTCTCCTTACCCTGTCTCCTTACTCTGTCTCCTTACTCTGTCTCCTTACTCTGTCTCCTTACTCTGTCTCCTTACTCTGTCTCCTTACTCTGTCTCCTTACCCTGTCTCCTTACCCTGTCTCCTTACCCTGTCTCCTTACCCTGTCTCCTTACCCTGTCTCCTTACTCTGTCTCCTTACCCTGTCTCCTTACCCTGTCTCCTTACCCTGTCTCCTTACCCTGTCTCCTTACTCTGTCTCCTTACTCTGTCTCCTTTCCCTGTCTCCTTACTCTGTCTCCTTACTCTGTCTCCTTACCCTGTCTCCTTACCCTGTCTCCTTACTCTGTCTCCTTACCCTGTCTCCTTACTCTGTCTCCTTACTCTGTCTCCTTACTCTGTCTCCTTACCCTGTCTCCTTACCCTGTCTCCTTACTCTGTCTCCTTACCCTGTCTCCTTACCCTGTCTCCTTACCCTGTCTCCTTACCCTGTCTCCTTACTCTGTCTCCTTACTCTGTCTCCTTACTCTGTCTCCTTACTCTGTCTCCTTACCCTGTCTCCTTACCCTGTCTCCTTACTCTGTCTCCTTACCCTGTCTCCTTACCCTGTCTCCTTACTCTGTCTCCTTACCCTGTCTCCTTACTCTGTCTCCTTACCCTGTCTCCTTACCCTGTCTCCTTACCCTGTCTCCTTACCCTGTCTCCTTACCCTGTCTCCTTACTCTGTCTCCTTACCCTGTCTCCTTACTCTGTCTCCTTACCCTGTCTCCTTACCCTGTCTCCTTACTCTGTCTCCTTACTCTGTCTCCTTACCCTGTCTCCTTACTCTGTCTCCTTACCCTGTCTCCTTACTCTGTCTCCTTACTC
>NC_137681.1:20110962-20115572 GCF_963989245.1 Nansenia antarctica | reverse complement strand
CTCACCTGATAGGGAAGATGATGATGATGATGATGATGATGATGATGATGATGATGATGATGAACTGACTGGCAGTCTCCATCGGAGGTGAAAGGTCAGGGGTCAGGGTGGCGTGCTGTAACTACTGAGCCACGATGGGCTGCCATGTTCTGTTCCCACTGAGCCAATCAGCATGCCCGGACCAGACTGAGCTCCGCCCACACCTGACGCCTGACTCCACCCCCTGACCCAGTACTGCTGTGGGATGCTAGGGGTGAGGGTGAGGGTTGGGGAGGAGGTGGTGGGTGTTCCCTGTTCTTAACCACATGGTACTAGCCAAACAACTACCAGTTATACCACAACAAACCATTTACATTTTTTATAAAACAAGCAGTTTTTGTTGACATTGGTCTTTTTAATTTATTTTTTTTACAAAATGTTCTCTTCGCTGTTTGTATTTGAACGTACGTGTGCTTGAACCATTGAACAAGCCATCAATAAGGTACTGTCTATCTGTCTGTCTGTCTGTTTCTCTGTTTCTCTGTCTGTGTCCTGTCCTACTCCAGACCAAACTAATCAAACCCATGCTGCTGGATTCATACCTAGATCTATAACTGCTGGACTCATTCACAGTTTAAAAGCTACATACAGGAGCTTAGCTGGAATACTCCTGTAGTAACTCTACATGTTGTTATGGTAACTATACATGCTGTTATGGCAACTCTACATGTTAATATGGTAACTCTACATGTTGTTGTTATGGTAACACTACATGTTGTTATGGTAACTGCATGTTGTTGTTGTTATAGTAACTCATGTTGTTATTATAGTAACTCTACATGTTGTTCTTATAGTAACTACATGTTGTTGTTGTTGTTGTTGTTGTTGTTATTGTTATGGTAACTCTACATGCAGTAGTTGTGATCCATGCTCTCTGGTCAGGATGAGTGTTGAGATTTGGCATGTGGGATTACACAGGGAGGGTGGAGGGGGTGGAGGAGGAGAGTTTAGGAGGTGGAGGATGGAAGTTTAAGAGATGGAGGAGAGTTGAGGAGGTGGAGGAGATTTGAGGAGGTGGAGGAGATTTTAGGAGGTGGAGGAGAGTTGAGGAGGGTTAATTTAGTTTGGTGTATCAACTCTGAGCATGGTCTGGTCCCCTGTAGACACACAAACATTAGAAAACATAATTCTCCTGTTTTAATAACAAACCAGAGGCTTTATTGGAGACACACCCGCACGCACACACCCACACACGAGCCCCCTGACAGCTTTACCAGTCTTGTGCAGTGTGTGCTGTCTGCCTCTGAGGTAGTTTTTCCAGATCGCTTTTGTTCGACACCAGAACACCGTTCCCTCAGTTAATAACACACACACACACACACACACACACACACACACACACCGCAACCTCAGTTAATAACACAAACACACACACACCGCTCCCTCAGTTAATAATAACCTCTCCCTGCATTTCTGAGATGCAGACTGACAGGTCAGGTCATCTCTCCTTCTATCCCTCCATCTCTCCTTCGGCCTCCATCTCCTTCTATCCCTCCATCTCTCCTTCTGTCCTCCATTTCTCCTTCTGTTCCTCCATCTCTCCTTTTATACCTCCATCTCTCCTTCTGCCCCCATCTCTCCTTCTATCCCTCCATCTCTCCTTCTATCCCTCCATCTCTCCTTCTACCCCTCCATCTCCTTCTATCTCTCCTTCTGTCCTCCAATTCTCCTTCTGTCCCTCCATCTCTCCTTTCGTACCTCCATCTCTCCTTTCGTACCTCCATCTCTCCGTCTGTCCTCCATCTCTCCTTCTATCCCTCCATCTCTCCTTCTATCCCTCCATCTCTCCTTCTATCCCTCCATCTCTCCTTCTATCCCTCCATCTCTCCTTCTATCCCTCCATCTCTTTTTCTGCCTCGGAGTGAAATGGGGAAAAACTTGAAATCTGACGTGAGGAATATTCCAGGTGCCCTCATGGTATAATTAGTTTGGGATGACGTCATTCCTCCTGGTTGACTAGGACCTGAGTTGGAATGTAGGGTCACCATGAAATGTAGGGTCCCCCGGAAATGTGTGTGTTTTGTTGACAAGACGGTGAGTGTACCGAGTTACCGCCGCAACGCCGCCAGAAACCTTATCTGCCACTCCCCAGGCCAGATTAATAGATAGATTAATAGATAGATAGATAGATAGATAGATTAAGCCGCCTCCTCGATTTAAAAGCACCTTCAGTGAAGACTCCCCATTGAAAGTGTGATTTAGTCCAGGATGAATCTGTGTCTGGGAACCTGTCCCTATAGAACTGTAAACCATACATGGCAACGCCTTGAACATCATGATTACCATGTCGCCTTGTGCAATGAAACCACTCACAACGGGTTGGACAACCAGCTAGTGTTCCTGAAGGCGTATGAACCCTATGGACTGTTATGACTGCTTATGATGGCATTATGTAGAGTTAATAACACCCAGTCAAGGCCCGGTAGAGCCGCTGTTGGTCATGAGGTCTGACACCTGGTGAACATGGCCAGGAGAACGTTGGTTCTCTCTCGTCACGGTACAGACTAGCTGTCATTCCTCATCTTTATTTATTTGTGAAAAAAATAATTTGATAACAAAAAAGCACAAGAGAATCTACTGTGTGAAGGATGCCGTGTTTCCCAACGGAAGGTGGAACGTTTGTGAACGGCGTAAATATTGATTGGGTCTACTGTCTGAATGAATGATGGGTTGGTTGGTTGGTTGGTTGGTTGGTTGGTTGATTGATTGATTGATTGACAGATAAAGGAATGTTAATTTGTGGCTGTGTTTCACCCAGTCAGACTAGCTTGTCTGGAACTGAACCTGCACTGAAATACCTGAAATCAAGACACCTCAAACCCAGCGTCGGAATAGTCTCAGTGGCTGATGTCATAATAGTCTCAGTGACTGTTGCTATTTCACTTTACATGTTAGTGTGTTTGATTTTTTTAAAGGTATATATAGATATATGTTTTTATCATTGTTGTTATTATTATTATTGTTGCTGTTGTTTTTGCCTCTCTCTAAGGTCTTGTGAATCATCTCTTGAGTTGAGTTGTGGTAGTGAGTGACTCTTCCTGCAGCAGTAGAGCCCCCTGGTGTTTAACTGAGGCGATGGCCAGGGGGCTGGGGATCCCATCATGTCAGGCCATATGACAGTCCAGCCAGCTGCCTCTCTGGCCTGGCTCTCTGGCCTGCCTCTCTGGCCTGGCTCTCTGGTTCTCTTTGTAAATTGTACAGACTCTGATGCGTTACTCCCCCCTCCCCCAACCAGTGAACCAACCAATCAGCTGTCGTCCCCTGTAGAGAAGATCCAATCCAACACATGCTGTAACAACATGGAACTCCTATTGGGCGAGAATGTGATATATAGAATATTTTATTGATTTTGGATGGGGGGGGAAATATATGAGTATATGTATAAAATCCTGTATGTTTAATTTCTAATCTCAGGTTCCAATGGACCAAATAAAGTTTTTTTAATGAAAAGCAGGAGTGTGTTTGGTCTGTCTCGTTCATCTGCATGTGAGCTTGGTTGTAAACGTGTAGCGACTTCATAGTCAACTATCCACTGTTAACAGTTTATGCCGGCAGAGTTCGTGACGACGATATGTGAATAGTAAATACTGTATGTTTACTGGCTACTTCTAGAAACATCTGTTTCCCTGACTAACCATAGTTCCCTGTAGTCCTACCTTCCTCCTCCTCCTCCTATGGTACACCGCCTATCTTCTGGTTCCCTGTAGCGCTGGCCGTACCTGCCTCTGTCCAATAGAGGGCAGCTGTGAGCTCTGCTGCTAGTCATCATGTCGTCTCCAAATCAGATGTGTCGCCTCCCACAAATGACATCTGATCCCGGCTAACCTACCAAGCTAACCAACCAGGCTAACCAACCAGGCTAACCTACCAAGCTAACCAACCAGGCTAACCAACCAGGCTAACCTACCAGGCTAACCTACCAAGCTAACCAACCAGGCTAACCAACCAGGCTAACCAACCAGACTAACCAACCAGGCTAACCTACCAGGCTAACCTACCAAGCTAACCAACCAGGCTAACCAACCAGACTAAGTTACCAGACTAACCAACCAGGCTAACCAACCAGACTAACCAACCAGGCTAACCAACCAGACTAACCAACCAGACTAACCAACCAGGCTAACCTACCAGGCTAACCAACCAGGCTAACCAACCAGACTAACCAACCAGGCTAACCAACCAGACTAACCAACCAGGCTAACCAACCAGGCTAACCAACCAGACTAACCAACCAGGCTAACCAACCAGGCTAACCAACCAGACTAACCAACCAGGCTAACCAACCAGGCTAACCAACCAGACTAACCAACCAGGCTAACCTACCAGACTAACCAACCAGGCTAACCAACCAGACTAACCAACCAGGCTAACCAACCAGGCTAACCAACCAGGCTAACCAACCAGACTAACCAACCAGGCTAACCAACCAGACTAACCAACCAGACTAACCAACCAGGCTAACCAACCAGGCTAACCAACCAGACTAACCAACCAGGCTAACCAACCAGGCTAACCAACCAGACTAACCAACCAGGCTAACCAACCAGACTAACCAACCAGGCTAACCTACC
>NC_137681.1:20095962-20105962 GCF_963989245.1 Nansenia antarctica | reverse complement strand
CGGGTGACGGACTTTGATGAGCTGAACCACATGTTCCCGGGCCACCAGGGTCTGGAGGTGGTGATGGTGGGTCCAGAGGTGGTGGACGGGCCCATCATGAGGCAACCTCTTCAGGCCTCTGGACCCAGAGAGAGGGTCTACATCAGCGCATACAAAGGCCTCTACCACCAGTTCTGGGAAGACGAGGTGGAGAAGCGGGAGGCAGCCAAGCCCGACCTGGTGGTAGGGTTCCACCCAGGTGAGTATCGTAGTAGCTCATTGCTGTGTGTGTTTATTTATTTTTCTATGTGCTGGTGTCAGAGGTCCTATGCCAGTGGTCATCAGTTCCCCCACAGAACCCATCCATATTCTCCATCTCAGATTTCCCACTTGCCATCACACTTCAAGTACCTTGGAAGCATCCTTTCAGAACCAGATCAAACAGGCCTCATCCTACTTTGGTCTTCATCAACAACAACAACCTGCACCTCCACCTATACAGGGATGGTCATGTTGGATCGACAGAAGGCTTTTGACACTGTGGACCCTCATATTCTTTTCTCTAAGCTGAGGTGTCTGGGTCTAAATCAGATGTCAGTTAAATGGTTTGAATCATACTTAACTGACAGATCTCAGATTTGTGATGTTGAGGTGACCCTTTCAGGGGACATGGAGGTGACATGTGGGGTGCCCCAGGGGTCCATTCTGGGTCCATTACTGTTTCTAATATATGTCAATGACATGCAGTTGTAGGGTGCAAACTTTTGCTATATGCAGATGATTCAGTTCTCCTGGTGTCAGGAAAGGACCCAAAGGGGATAGAGGAAGCCTTGAGCAGGGAACTTGCATTGGTAAGGGAGTGGTTAATTGACAATATATCATAAATGGGACTGCCCCAGCTTAACTGAGCAGTCAAGTTGGGATGGTGCACTCCCGGCATGAGCATAAAACTAGAGCCAGTGTACGCTCTTGCACAGTGGCTAGGGTGAACAGCACTGCCGCTCTGAGCTCTTTTTATTATTCAGGGGTATTATTATGGAACAGTCTCCCTCCGACAGTTAACGTAGCGCCATCTCTAAATGTTTTTACTGGTCAGGTCATGCTACATCTCTGGAAGATAGTTTTCCACAGGTATTAGGCTTAGATTTTTTCAACTATACAATGTGTACACCTAGCACTTACACGCACACTCATAGTAATTCACACTTACACAAATACACACTGATACGCAGCACTTTGGTTGTAAAGAATGACAAAACTATATTGTGATTGTATCTTGTATGTTCTTGTATATTGTATGCTCTTTGTATGTTTCTTGGTGCATTGTTTTTTGTATGTTCTTGTCTTGGTTGTTTTTGTCTACCAACGAGGACCACGTTGGAAACAAGTGTTTCAGTACGCTTTTACGTGCTATCCTCTGGGATGTACTGTCTGTACTTTTTACCTTAATAAATTAACCAATCAATCAACCTCCACACCACAGCTGCGTCTACCAGGCAGTCTGCATATCATCACTTCTGTACGGAGGTGAAACATGGACAGTCTACATTCAGAGATCATTCAAATATCCTACAGAGGTCCAACTGGAGCACAGAGGCGACCATCACCCACCACCAACACCCTAACCTGTACTTGCCCCTGTACCTGCCCCAGTACCTGGCCCTGTACCTACCCCTGTACCTGCCCCTGTACCTACCCTTGCCCCTGTACCTACCCCTGCCCCTGTACCTACCCCTTCCCCTGTACCTACCCCTGCCCCGACCCATGTACCTGTCCCAGTGGGTCAGGCCTTCTGTGGCAGACAGAGTGCGTCCTGCATTGACTATATATTCATCAACTGACCCACAAACAGTAGTAGAAATCATCATTGGTCACAATGGACGACCATAAGCAGATGAACAGTGGATTTTGCTTCACTGTGGTTTTGCCAGAGTTGTCAATTGGAGCTTCTACTGTATATTTAGCACGGGTCAAGCTCCAGTGTCACCTCAGCTGTCTGGGAAGACGAGAAGGGGTGTGTGTGTGTGTGTGTGTGTGTGTGTGTGTGTGTGTGTATTGGTCCTGTGGGTGATTGATGAGGACAGCTGGGGAGAACCAGGCTCCTACCTCCCCCAGGCCAGGCATCCTACTGCCCCCCCCCCCCCCCCCCCGCCCCCCCCCCCCACCACCACCACCACCACCACCTTGCTCAGCCCTGTCGCTCCCCCCCCCCTCTCCATACCACCCTGTTCAGCCCTGCCCCCCCCCCTTCCCTACCACCCTGCTCAGCCCTAAGTCCTCTGTGGTATATTTAGTGTCTTTGTCCCAAATCCAAGATGGCGTCTGGTGGGTGGTGACTGTAGTCATTAAGTACTGGGAGGTGTCTTATCTCTGTCACCTTATCTCCCAGAGGGCTAAACGCTCACTCACTGTTAAATGTTTTATCTCTGTCCCATCTGAACAGTAACCTGTGTGTGTGTGTGTGTGTGTGTGTGTGTGTGTGTGTGTGTGTGTGTGTGTGTACAGTATCACAACATCCATAATTCACACACACATCTCTCTCCTTCCAGGGTGTGTGTTCCCTGGCCAGACAAGGCAGGTCAGAAGGGCAGTGTGTAGCATGATACCCAGTATCAGAACCTCCCCTGGACCCTGTCCCACGGCCGGGGTTTAGAACCCACGGAACCCATGGAACTCATGGAACCCATAGAACCAATAGAACCAATAGAACCAATAGAAGGGGTGTGGCCCAGTGTCTAGATCTTCTGTATGAGGGCTCAGCCTGATTGGTCTATCTGTATGAAGGCTCAGATTGATAGGTCAAGGCTGGCCCTCGATCAGTCTGACTGATCCTCCAGCACAGCGTGTGTGTGTTGAAGCATTAGAAGGCTGATCAGTCTGACTGATGATTGTGAGATTGATCGTATGTCTCTGTGCGCCCCTGCAGGGTTCTACCTCAGCAACGGCCTATCGGAAGGCTGGCTGCCCTCCCTCCTCCTCCTCAGAGACTTCAACATCCCTTCCTTCTTCACCATGTTCAAGTGAGTCACAGCAAGACACCAACATGACTCCTCATAGGGAGTCACAGCTGGACACTAACATGACTCCTCATAGGGAGTCACAGCAGGACACTAACATGACTCCTCATAGGGAGTCACAGCTGGACACTAACATGACTCCTCATAGGGAGTCACAGCAGGACACTAACATGACTCCTCATAGGGAGTCACAGCTGGACACTAACATGACTCCTCATAGGGAGTCACAGCTGGACACTAACATGACTCCTCATAGGGAGTCACAGCTGGACACTAACATGACTCCTCATAGGGAGTCACAGCTGGACACTAACATGACTCCTCATAGGGAGTCACAGCTGGACACTAACATGACTCCTCATAGGGAGTCACAGCTGGACACTAACATGACTCCTCATAGGGAGTCACAGCAGGACACTAACATGACTCCTCATAGGGAGTCACAGCTGGACACTAACATGACTCCTCATAGGGAGTCACAGCTGGACACTAACATGACTCCTCATAGGGAGTCACAGCTGGACACTAACATGACTCCTCATAGGGAGTCACAGCTGGACACTAACATGACTCCTCATAGTAATTGGAATTGTGATTGGTAATACTATTGGAGTAGAGCTAAAAGAAGACCAAATGCTTCCTCTTCCCAATACTTGGAAGGGCTCTGTACTGTATATCATTAGAGAAGGGCTCTGTACTGTATATCATTAGAGAAGGGCTCTGTACTGTATATCATTAGAGAAGGGCTCTGTACTGTATATCATTAGAGAAGGGCTCTGTACTGTATATCATTAGAGAAGGGCTCTGAGTCTGTATATCATTAGAGAATTTAATTGAATACCTTGATAGGCTTGGTAATTATAGTTGGTAATTATACAGTACTTGGAGTGTTTACAAGCCGTACCTGTACTCGAGTTGGGTTATACACAGTGAGGTCATGGAATACCATACTAAGCAGTCTGCCTGCCTGCCTGCCTGTTTATCTGTCTATCTGTCTGCCTGCCTGCCTGTCTGCCTGTCTGTCTGTCTGTCTGATCTACAGTGAGAAGGAGTGGCAATACTCCCTGCAGGTCCTGTTGGAGTTGGAGGTGGATATGAAGGCCAGTGGACCCAACCCCTTCGCCTCTCTGAAGCCAGAGCAGGTGCAGTCGTGTCCCAACAAGCCCCCTTCCTACTGCAGCTCCCACTACCTGGCCTTCCAGGGCCTGCTGCAGGGAGAGGAGCTGGAGGAACCCACGGAGGACAACTAGACCATAACAGAACAGAACAAGCTGGTTGGGTTCAAACCTGGTTGGTTTCAGACCTGGTTGCTATCAAACCTGGTTGAGTTCAAACCTGGGTCTCCCACGTGACACAAGACTGTGTTAAACCTCTGAGCTAAAGCCAAGGCGTGATGCGAGTGTTCAACAACCTTCTTTTATACATAAGTAATATCATTATATCATTATGGTTCGCCACATTCCCATCTCAGGCAGGCAGACAGACACAGTAGTGACTGGTGAAAGGAGGCAATAATGATGCTAAGTAGTTGAAGGTTTAGATAGATGTAAGGTTGGATAGATGGATAGATAGATAGATAGGATAAGCCTGGGGTAGTTATATCAATCGAAACATCTTTAAACCTTTTCCACTACCAGAATAACACTTTGCAAGCCCACAAGTTTTCTGGAACTTATTTTTCTAGTTTATAAAATAAACATTTTATCCTCTCAGTGTATTCTTTGGTTTGGAATCCTCATAATATCCTAATTAATGAATGATGAATGGTCTTTATTGTCATTGCTATAGTACAGGTACCAAACAACGAAATTTGGGAGGGGTGGCTCCCCTGGTGCTAGGAAAGAAAAAAAAACTAAAAAAACAAGAAGGGAAAGGAGCTGGTTTACATAAATAAAGGCTATGTACACTATCCACTATACTATACAGATAAAACACTGTGCTGTACTCTATGCTATGCTATACCTATTCTAACATTTCATATATCTCTGCAACCTTATGTACCCTAGGGTTGTCATATTGCACATAGTGTTATTGCACATTCATTTAAAGTGTCGCAGTTTGCAGGCTTGAAATGTACACATTTGTGCCTCAGCACTACACCTGCTTTTTCAATCCAGCAGCTGCCATCAATCCGTCCAGACTGTCCAGGGCCCAGAACCTAGGTCTTTGCTGTGTTCAGGGCCTGGATGGCCCTGGGGTAGAAGCTGAGCTTCAGTCTGTTTGTCCTTGCGGCCATGGTCCTGTACCGCCTGTTCGAGGGCAGCCGGGCAAAGTGTTCGTACCCAGGGTGGGATGAGAGATAATGACCCATAATAATGACCCATAATAATGACCCATAGTGACCCTGATGAAAGACTACTGCACTGCATAGGGCACATATACACAAATATGTATAGGTGGTCTAGAGATGGTCTATAGGTGGTCTATAGATGTTGTATAGATGTTGTAGAGATATTGTATAGATGTTCTAGAGATGTTCTATAGATGTTGTATAGATGTTCTATAGATGCTGCAACAATGGGTACATAATGGTGGGGTAGATTAGGTCACATCTCTCTAAACACGATCATATGTTCAATGTAGAGCTTCTTCTGCTTACTGAACATGAAATGATAAAATAACAATTCGAGGATCTCTTATTGTCAAAGGGGCAATCTGGGATTCCGACAACAAAGCGGTCTCCCCGCAACATTATCTGGTAAACAGCTGAGGGGTCAGAAACGAACTCTCAAATACATAGATGGAGCAATGGATGCAAGGACTGACCACCCAACGAGATGAACATGATAGTTTTAACCATGTTTTGAAGCTATAGTGTTTGTTTAAAATGACAGTTTACAAACAATGGCAAAACAAGATTAATTTAGCTGTCTGATGGGGTCAGACAGTTGAACTAAGCTCATGAGACATTAAGTTGCATTCTTCAAAAACCAATGGCTGTATGGCATCAATAAATTACATTCTTCAAAAATCAATGCTATCAATCATTTAAAATGGATGTACTAATCCCAGATTGCCCCTTTAGTTGCATATGCATTAAGAGTAATGAAGACCTACTACCATCTTTACAATCACCAACAAGATGTTCCTCCTTCTGTACAATCCACTGACATAAACACATTTCCAACCATCTCAAAGTTATGTTATTGACAACTGTATTAACAATACAATAAGGACATTAATAATAATTTAAAAATAAGTTTAATAAGGACATCACAACATATAGGTTGTTTACAAATGTGATGAACCATGCATTTGATCAATGTCATTGAGATATGTCCCATTGAACAGTGTGCAGTCGAACTGCTTTCTGAACGTGTCCAACAGCGCTGGGATGGCTTCTTCAGTGGAGACGTCTCTGCCCAGCTCTCGGCTGAGGGAGGTGACGCCTTTACCTACAATCCCACAGGGGACAATATTGTCAAACCAGCTCATGTCGGTGTTGCAGTTCAGAGCCAAGCCGTGAGATGTGATGTACCTCCCACAATGGATCCCTGAAAAAAGAAAATACAAAAATGCACTCTAAAAATCTAATAACACAAAACACGCAAATGATGTAATTGTGTGGAAAATGAATGTCCCTAAAAAATGATGACAAGTTTAGGCTACCTATGGCGCATATCTTGTTCTCTCCGACCCATACTCCGGTATCTGGGGACGTGGACGCTTTTACCCCGAATGTTCTGCAGAGGTTGATGACGGTCCGCTCCAGTTGACAGACGTACCATCGCACGCTTTTCTTAAAGCAGCCCAGATGCAACACCGGGTAACACACCAGCTGACCCGGGCCGTGGAAGGTGATGAGTCCGCCGCGGTCGGTCCGATAGAAGTCGGCGCCGAGGTCCCTGAGCCTCTGCTGCTCCTCGGCCGGGTACGGCGCCTGTCTGAGGCCGGTGGTGTACACGGGCGGGTGTTCACAGAGGATCAGAGCGTTGCTGCTGGAGGAGGATCTGTCTGCTGGAGAACCCAGATGTCGCTTGACGTAGAACTTCTGCACCTGTAACGCGCTCGCATAGGAAACACGACCCAGACGGACGACCTCCACCGCTGCCTTGGCACGATGCTGCATTTCAGTTTGATGACATCAACCAAAACTCGCCAGAGGAAACGGCCAAAAATAAATAAATAAATACCCACGCACAGAGGTTGGGATGTGAAACATTCCCTTGTCACCAGCCGCGAACTTTGGTTTTTCGTATATTGGAGTAGTTTACTGGCAGGTACCTCCGTTATCCAACACACGCATGCGTAGTAAATGGAGCTGCTAAACGCAATCCTCTGTTGATGTCTGACATGATCTAGATAGGTAAGATAGGTATGTCTAGATAGCTATATGCAGTATATCGTACAACACATCTGTCCTTACAGGGCGCCGCCATGTTTGTAACTGATTTCTTCTTCTCTGGTTGACACACTGGTAGATGGGGGCATTAGCGCCATCAAGAGGACGGGCCAAGAAGTGCCTCCCAACGCAAACACGGCTTTTTCACCGATCCTGTGCTGTGAGATTACATTTTACGTATTTGTATATTTGAAGATTATGACTTACATGTAACTAAACAACAGTTGGCGCCACAATTAAATGGAACCAATGTTGACTTTCACTATTTCCACGTAGATGTAATATTGGGACATTTCTCAACCAAAAGGGCTGGTCTGAGCGTTATGGCATTAATTAGGCAAATCAAATCCAAAGTGTTTGTGAGTTCCCCTTTTTTTCTATTTTTATTTGAATCAGCAGTTTTGACACATGACCAGTCTTATTCAGTTACCTCCTGCTCTGCCCTAAACCCCAGACAAACCACTGCACCTCAGCTCTGAAGGACATCCAGCATCAACGTGTGATCATGAAATATTACTGCTTCCTGGTGCTCCTAGCTTTCTTGGCCATTACATGTAAGTGTGGAAAAACGACCTTCTCTCATATGAAATAGATTTACTGTGTTTTTTTGTGTGTGATTCTGAACAGTATTTCATTAGATTTTCATTGATGTAAATGATCTTTCAGAGGACAAATGTCAAGTTATTTCCATAATTCTTAACGTTGTAATTTTTAGTGAGGATACATTAGGAATGCTAGTTTTAATTAGAGTAAGATACTATATACAGTGCATTTAATCTAATTGAAAAGGTGAATTAGGTCTTTCAAAGCAGCAACAGTTCTGATGTTCTGAAATGTAAATTGAGATTGGGATTAAGCAAATCCAAATGACCAAAAGCAGGTGATGAAGGCTGGATTCATTTACTGCACTTTGGAAATGTTGTTTGTTGATGCCTCCTGTTTTTCATTTGAATCTTATTATTATTATTATTATTATTATTATTATTATTATTATTATTATTATTTATCTGAATGATATAATTTGTACAGTTTGGGACAAAGTTGTGAGGCATTGGGAAAGATAGATAGATTGAAAACCCTGGCACTCATACAACAAGAAGCAAAGTGACTTTACTAAAAATCGATGTTTGATGTTGATGTGAAACGGCAGGTACCGAGGCAGCTCCATGGGGCTGTTCCAACTATAAGGGACTCTGTCGTTCTGCCTGTGAGGCAGCAGAACTATCGTTTGGACCTTTTGGATGTGCAAAAGGGATGGTGTAAGTTTAATTCATTAATTGAAGTTTAATGTTGTGATCAGTTTAATGTTGTGATCAGTTTAATACTGTGATCAATGTAATGCTAAGATCAGATGGGGCAGGGGGTGAACAAATCATTGTTTTGAATAATTGATGGTGACCGTTTCCGTTTGTCTTTCAGATGCTGTGTCGCTCACGTCCCTCCCATGTAACCGCAGGGTCCCCGGTTCGATTCCGGACGGGGACATATCCTGCATGTCATCCCTCCTCTCTCTCTCTCACCCAATCTTCCTGTCATAATCTATACTGATCTGTCAATAAAAATGAAAAATATGAGTGGGACTGCCCCACTCAAAAAAATAAAATAATCTATGACAGCCCGCTTTGACCAACATCTCAGATATATATAACATTATACAAATGACTACAATGTTTCTTGACTAACTATAACTGTTCCCTAAAAAGAATAAAGTAAGCGTGGCAACCACTGGAGTGTTGCAGTGTTCAATAATACGACTCTACGTGTGTCTGCGTGTTTCTAAGTTTGTCTTACTGGTGGTATTGATGTAAAAGAGATATTTACAATGTTATGTATTTGAATGTGGCGTCAAAGAAGGCCTGGTGTCATGCTCTGTAACGCTCGGTAGAAATGAACATGGCAATGGATACTGAATTACATACTTCCTCTGTGGCTCAGTTGGTAGTGCATGGCACTAACAACACTTAGGTTGTGGGTTTGATTCCTGCTGGGACCATGTATACTGAAAGATGTATGCACTCACTGCAGTGTAAGTCGCTTTGGATAAAAGCATCAGCGAAATGGCATATTTTATTATATTATGTCAATATGAAGAAAGCATCGTAAACCAGACTGACTGCCAGACAGTCATGTGTACTGCATTTCGTCTGGTACTTGTACTCTGTAATGACAATAAAGTTTAATCTAATCTAATGTAATATAATCTAATCTAAACACATAACGTGCACACAGGCACAGAACACCCCGCTAATTTGCATACTACTTGACCTTCAACCTAAGGCTATTATGATTGGCTGTTGGAACACAGTATAGTTATGGACTGTAGTTCCATATAGGGCTCCATATAGAGCTCCACCAGCTCTTACAGGAGGCTTCATACAGAAGGAGTTGTGCGTCGCCAACTAGTGGAATTAAACTGTAAAGGCATGTATAATTGCGGCACATTCGTCCTCTCCTAT
This sequence comes from Nansenia antarctica, assembly GCF_963989245.1. NCBI lineage: Eukaryota > Metazoa > Chordata > Actinopteri > Argentiniformes > Microstomatidae > Nansenia > Nansenia antarctica. The sequence goes on along the minus strand of NC_137681.1, from coordinate 20,096,168 downwards.
CCTCCCCCCTCCTCTCCAGAGCCCCAGACCTCCTCCCCTCCTCGCTCACCCCTCCTCTCCCCCACAGCCCCAGACTGGAGCCCCAGACCCAGCCTCCCCTCCCTCCATCCAGTCCCTGGATTTACCCTGGAACCTGCTCCTCAACCTCAGATGCCAGAAATCCTCAACAGGGGGGATAGGTTTCACAGACACAGACACAGACACAC
>NC_137681.1:20045962-20093462 GCF_963989245.1 Nansenia antarctica | reverse complement strand
AGGCGCGGTGCTCTCAGGCACCCCCCAGGACAAACCGTTACGCCAAATCTGTTATTCCTTCAGCCTTCTTCGGCGTATGGGTAGTTGTTTTCCTCTCCACTCCACCAGGCTCGGGGCCGAGGGGCTACCCTTTTACCACCCCGAGACCTGGTTGAGGGGTTCACCCGGGCTATATTTCTGGACACCCCTCCAGAAGCCACGTCATCGTCTCGTCATCTAATACCGACAGACCAGGCATCCCGTTGGGTGGGTGGTACACCGGGCAATCCAGGATAACATGGTCTGCGGTTTGGTCCTCCGCTTTTTACTTTTTATGCACTTTTATGCTCTTTTTTGCATCCTTGAATCTGTACTTTAAACTTGAACTGTAAACTTATGCACTTTGTATGTATTTCTGAACTGTTCTTAAACTTGAACTGTCCACTTGTGACCCGTGGACTGGATGCTGAGCACCGGTGATGAATGCTTTTGTTGTGTGATCGTGCATTGTTTATTATGGCCATGAACTGTGGAAACTGCATTGCCCTTCGGGGATACATAAAGTATTCTGTATCTGTATCTTTATCTGTAATATAATACAATACAGTATGGTAGTAAATTAGTCCAATGGTATACAAGTAATCCTGTAGTGTGCAGTAGTTATACTACTGTAATATGTACATTTTTGTAGTGTGCGTGAGGTAGGTTAGGGGGTGGCAGTCTTTTGTATTCTTCCAGTGTCTTTCTCTAGGAGCCTGATTGCTTGTGGGAAATAGCTGTTTGTTTCCCCAATGACAATATGGCAATAGCTTGAACAGTTTCTGATTGGGGTGGCTGGGGGTCCCTAATAATCCTGAGGGCCTTTCTAACACACCGGCCCTTGTAGGTGTCGTGAATGGAGGGATGTTCACAGCCACTGATCTTCTCAGCTGTCCGCACTACCCTTTACAGTGCTTTGCGGTTTTGGGCAGTGCAGTTCCCGTACCAGGCCATGATGCCTCCCGTCAGGATGCTCTCGGTTGTGCCTCTGAAGACGGCCCTTAGGATCTTAGACCCTAAGCCGAACTTTTTCAGCCACCTGAGACGGAAGAGGAGTGCTTTTTTCACCACCTGGTTGGTGTGTTCTGAGTGAGTGGCCACGCAGTCGTGTGTGTGCAGGGAGTCGAGGAGGGGGCTTAGTACACAGCCTTGGACGTCCATCCGGCCCGGCTGCCTTGCGGATGTTGATGTGCTTTAAAACCTCACGCACGTCTTCCTCGGCAAAGGTCAGAGCGCTCAGTTCAAAGCGGGCATGGAAGCTGTTCAACTCGTCTGGTAGAGAGTCAGAGTTGATGGTTGTGCAACTGGAGCTCTCTTTGAAGTCGGAGATCGTGTGTAGACCCTTCCATAGACCCTTCCACATGCTGCGTGGGTTATTGTTGCTAACAGCGAGGTGCAGACAGACCTACAGTATATCACAGCCACAGCCACAGCCAAAGGCAAATACAGTCTGTCCTCCAGACACACACACACACACACACACACACACACACACATACACACACGCAACGCCATGTCAACACCATCATGTTTCACCACCATCGGTGACAGCAGTAACAGGTAATGACTGTTTATCAAAACATCCTTCAACAACAGGCTGTCATCACAACACACTAACAACACATGTTCTAACAGTATCTACTACCTCTTACTGTTAATACACACACACACACACACACACACACACACACACAGGTGTTAGGGTGTCAGGGTGTCAGGGGGCAGAGTTTGCAGGGTTGGCAGGGGGCAGTTGGCAGAGGGGCAGGGTAATTATACCAGGGTAATTGTGCTACTGAAGGTGGGGGGCTTTTTAGAGAGGGGGTCGTTTTAGAAAGGGGGTACTTTTAGGGAGGTAGTTTTAGAGGGGGCTGTTTTAGAGAGGGGGTAGTTTTAGTGGAGGGGTAGTTTTAGAGCGGTGGTGGTTTTAGAGGGGGGGTAGTTTTAGAGGGGGGGTAGTTTCAGAGGGGGGCCATAGTTGTTTTTGTAAGCTGGACTGGGATAAGTGCAAGTGTAATTGATCTAGAGATACGTTCTTGACTTGTATTTTGTCTTGTAAGTAGAGCAGTGAGTGTTGGAGGGCAGTTATAGTTTTGGATGTGAAAGAAAGATTTAATGACTAGATTAAGAAGAAGTAAGGGCATTGGAATGCGAAAGTGCAGTGCAGTGTTGAGTCCAAGGGGGAAGTTTGCCATGGATCTTGTAAGCTCTATGATATATTCATGCTATTGGTTCAATGATTTCCTTTGAAGTGAGGGACCAAATTGAGAGACAGTATTGTTGAGAGAATGATTGCATGTAGATATGTGTCTGAGACAATATGGTTGAGATTTGGTCTGATCTTGTTATAATCATACAATTTCAGATTTATCTTCTTCGTTAGATTGTTAATGTGGTTTTAATAAGTCAGATGTGGATCAAGGAGTACTCCAAGTGTCATCGGCGTATAGTAGAAAATTAGAGTATTTGCGCACATTGGAAAGGCCATTGATATACAGAAGAAAGAGTAGGGGACCCAAGTTGCTGCCTTGTGGAACTCCCATATTACAACTTATGGGGGGAGATGTTACATGGCCGATTTTGACCACTTGGGGCCGATAGATATGAGGAGAGCATCGTTACCACAGAGCATTGTTACCACAGAGCATCGTTACCACAGAGCATCGTTACCACAGAGCATCGTTACCACAGAGCATCGTTACCACAGAGCATCGTTACCACAGGGCATCGTTACCACAGAGCATCATTACCACAGAGCATCGTTACCACAGAGCATCGTTACCACAGAGCATCGTTACCACAGAGCATCGTTACCACAGAGCATCGTTACCACAGAGCATCGTTACCACAGAGGAGGAAAGTTCAAATGAGCTGAGTTTGTTCTGCAGAACCTGATGGTTCACTGTATCAAAGGCTTTACAAAATCTCCAGTGATATACAGTCCTTTGTTTAGTGAGATACATATTTGTTCACTAAATAGTAATAACGTGGTTGATCGGTTGGAGAGGAAACCTACTGGAAGTGACTGAAGAGGTTATTGTTTTCAAGATGATTGATTCATTGGGAAATGTTTCCAATAATTTTTATATTACTGGGAGGATGGATATTGGCCTATAGTTTGAAATAAGTTGGCTCCTCAGATTAAAAAATGGGGGTGATTTAAAAGAGGTGATGTAACAGGGGGAGGAGGATCAAAGTTAGACGCTAGTTCATTAACAGACAAAATAATAATTGAGAGCATTTGCAATGTTGTCGGCTTCAGTGATCAGAGTGCCTTGTTGAGAAATCAGTCATGACTTTAAGTGTATGCCATAAAGTTTTAGGTTCAGAAGCAGTTTGAATAATTTGGGTTTGGAAATAAACAGCCTTACTGTTTTGCAGACTTGCATAGCTCAATCTTACATTTGTTTCTGATCTTGATTAAATGTGTTTTGCTGTCCAACGTTTTTGAGGATCTATAGATTTTGTGAGAGTCTTTTGTTTGAGCGGTTGCAACATTTCTGAATTTAACCATGTTCATTTAGTCTGTCGAGGTTGTACCTTGTAGGTAGCTGTATATTTTTGGCGTGTTGATTCCACTTTGTCATAGAACTGAGCCAGGATTTGTTCTTGGTTTTCAAGTGACATTGTGACACCACAACACCCCATCACAGAAATAGTACCATATCCATGGAGATAGCACAGTGTCCACGGAGATAGGGCCATTTCCATGGCGATAGGCCAGGATCCGTCTCTCCACATCTCTGAGACCAGGGGGTTCTCTTCCAGCAGAATCCTAGAACTGCGACGGGGGTCACATGGTCTCTCAGAGTGGCCAGAGCTACCATGACCTCACCATCCAAACCTCCACCCCACCACACCACACCACCCCTCCACATCACACCACCCCTGCCCCACCACACCCCCCTCCACACCACACCACCCCTGCCCCACCACACCCCCCCTCCCCACCACACCACCCCTCCACAACACACCACCCCTCCACAACACACCACCCCTCCACAACACACCACACCACACCCCCTCCACACCACACCACCCCTCCACATCACACCACCCCTCCCCACCACACCACCCCTGCCCCACCACACCCCCCTCCTAACTACACCACACCACACCCCCCTCCACATCACACCACCCCTGCCCCACCACACCACCCCTCCCCACCACACCCCCCCTCCCCACCACACCCCCCTCCACACCACACCACCCCTCCACACCACACCACCCCTCCACACCACACCACCCCTCCACAACACACCACCCCTCCACACCACACCACCCCTCCACAACACACCACCCCTCCACACCACACCACCCCTCCACACCACACCACCCCTCCACACCACATCACACCACCCCTCCACACCACACCACCCCTCCACATCACCCCCCCCTCCACACCACCCCTCCACATCACACCACCCCTCCACATCACCCCCCCCCCTCCACACCACACCACGCCACACCACACCACCCCTCCACACCACCCCTCCACATCACCCCCCCCCTCCACACCACGCCACACCACACCACACCACCCCTCCACATCACCCCCCCCCTCCACACCACACCACTTCTCCCACAACACACCACCATGGTCATAACATCAGCAGTAAACACCACTGGCTCGGACCACTCCTGGTGACCAGGACAGAGAGGCTCGGACCACTCCTGGTGACCAGGACAGAGAGGCTCGGACCACTCCTGGTGACCAGGACAGAGAGGCTCGGACCACTCCTGGTGACCAGGACAGAACTGGCTCGGACCACTCCTGGTGACCAGGACAGAACTGGCTCGGACCACTCCTGGTGACCAGGACAGAACTGGCTCGGACCACTCCTGGTGACCAGGACAGAGAGGCTCGGACCACTCCTGGTGACCAGGACAGAGAGGCTCGGACCACTCCTGGTGACCAGGACAGAGAGGCTCGGACCACTCCTGGTGACCAGGACAGAGAGGCTCGGACCACTCCTGGTGACCAGGACAGAGAGGCTCGGACCACTCCTGGTGACCAGGACAGAGAGGCTCGGACCACTCCTGGTGACCAGGACAGAGAGGCTCGGACCACTCCTGGTGACCAGGACAGAGAGGCTCGGACCACTCCTGGTGACCAGGACAGAGAGGCTCAGACCACTCCTGGTGACCAGGACAGAACTGGATCCGCCTGGTTCTGAGCCAGGGAACTGAGGGTGGCTGAAACTGAAGAGAGATCTCAAGACCTTTTTTAACCTTGTTTGTAGTCTTTTAGTCTTGGATTTCATCCTATTTTGTCTCTATTTTATTTTTAGTCTCTCAGTTTGTTTATTTATCTCATCCCTTGTATCGCATGTTTTAGTTGACCATGCGTTGGTCTCTACAGTTCTATTTTCTGTGAAGCTCATTGTGTCATTGTGTTGCCTCTGTGTATGAAACGTTAAATTAAAACCTGTTTGATTATATTTGATTTGAAGTCCTCAACCTGTGTGACAGAGAAGGTCAGGTTGGAGGAAAGGTTGGACTGGCATTATGTCATGACTACACTCATGTCATCATCTATTAATACACTCTACAGTAAACCAGCCAGGCACTGAAGACACATGCCTTTGATGTGATCAGTATCACCTTTGATGTGATACCGATGGAGGAATCTTGATTGACAGTTCACATTGTTGGTTGTGGAAAAATCTTGATGAATGTTTAAGAGCAATGTCCTACTCTTCCTCCTCAGGTGTCTGAATGTGTACTACTGCAGTACGGACTGTCAGAAGGCAGACTCTCTCTCTCTCTCTCTCTCTCTCTCTCTCTCTCTCTCAGGTGTCTGAATATGTATTACTGCAGTAAGGAGTGTCAGAAGGCAGACTCTCTCTCTCTCTCTCTCCCTCCCTCAGGTGTCTGAATGTGTACTACTGCAGTAAGGAGTGTCAGAAGGCAGACTGGCCGCAGCATAAGAAGACGTGTAAGAAGCTGAGGCTGGTGGCCATTGACAGGCTGGTGGAGTGGCTCATGTTTACAGGTGAGACGTGCAGAAGACCCAGTCTCCTGTCTGGTGCGAGGTATACTGCTGTGTACTACATCTCCCATCATGCTCTGTGGAGTTATCTTGGTAAAGATGTCATCAAGCTGAGGCCACTGTGTCCCAACAACACCCCAGAACCAGAGACATCAAAATGACTTAAAACCATTCTAAACGTCTAGTTTAATCGTTGAAGTAGTGGTTTGTGGGATATCTAGGTTACATATCAGTTAGCTTAGCTCTCCAACATCAAGGACCTGACATTTACAGTATTCCATATTCCGTCCCCCCACAGGTGACCTCCCGTTCCCCACAGAGAAGTGGTCTGTCCCTTCGTCGGAGGTGAAGGGCTGGGAGGACTGGCTGGCCATGCAGGGAGACCTCACCCCCCGCCTGGACGCCGTCTTGGCCTGCCCCAACATGGAGAACCTCTGGAAGAACGCCAGCCGGCCGCGACCGGACACCACTGACCTCCGTGAGTCCATCTGGAGGGTGGAGAGCGAGTTCCTCTCCCGGGTGCTGACGGTTGGCATGGCGATGCGACAGTTCGGCCTGGATCCATACGCCAAGCCCCTGACCCTCCACGTAGCGGGAGCTTCGCTGAGCGAGACCATGGGGGCGCGGGTGACGGACTTTGACGAGCTGAACCACATGTTCCCGGGCCACCAGGGTCTGGAGGTGGTGATGGTGGGTCCAGAGGTGGTGGACGGGCCCATCATGAGGCCTCCTCTTCAGGCCTCTGGACCCAGAGAGAGGGTCTACATCAGCGCATACAAGGGCCTCTACCACCAGTTCTGGGAAGAGGTGGTGGAGAAGGGGGAGGCAGCCAAGCCCGACCTGGTGGTAGGGTTCCACCCAGGTGAGTATTGGACCTGGTCATAGGGTTCCACCCAGGTGAATATCTGAGTGCCCTCCATAAGTATTGGAAAGAGGAAGCATTTGGTCTTCTTTTAGCTCGATGCTCCAACAGTATTTCCAATCAAACAATTTCTATGGGGTCAAAGCAGTGATTCTCACTTTAATTAAATGTTGTTGTTGTTGTTGTTGTTGTTTTTTAAGATTGGGTTCACCATTTAGAAAATATAACATTTTTTTAAAATGTTTTTTTTTTTAGGGCTCCAAAATGATTGGAAAAAGGGTTCATCATATAATGTCCAAATAAAGTACTCATGTTTAGTATTTGGTCAACATTCCTTTGCATGCGATAACTGAGTCTGACCCATTGACCCACCAGACTCTGGGTCTCTTCTCTGGTGATGCCTGGCCTGTATTGCAGCCATCTTCAGGTGGTGTTTGTTGAGTTGTTTTTCGTCTGGTGGGTGGTGACTGTAGTCATTAAGTATTGGGAGGTGTCTTATCTCTGTCACCTTATCTCCCAGAGGGCTAAACGCTCACTTACTGTTAAATGTTTTATCTCCGTCCCATCTGAGTGTGTGTGTGTGTGTGTGTGTGTGTGTGTGTGTGTGTGTGCGCGCGCGCCGTGCGTATGTGTGTGCGCGTGTGTGTGCGTGTGTGTGCGTGTGTGTACAGTATCACAACATTCATTATTCACACACAGATCCTCTCCCTACACGGTGTGTGTTCCCAGGCCAGACAAGGTGGGGTCGGGTAGAAGACAGGGTAGAGGCTAAGTGGGATCCTTGGGACGACCCTACTTCACCCTAACCTCAACTCTAAACCTAACCCTAACCTTGATCCTGACCTTAGTTTAACCGTGGTAAATCCCATCTCTGATGGGGTGACGTTAGTGTCTCTGTGTGCCTGTGCAGGGTTCCATGCCACCCAGGGCCTATCAGAAGGCTGGCTGCCCTCCCTCCTCCTCCTCAGAGACTTCAACATCCCTTCCTTCTTCACCATGTTCAAGTGAGTCACAGCTGGACACCAACATGACTCCTCATAGGGAGTCACAGCTGGACACTAACATGACTCCTCGTAGGGAGTCACAGCTGGACACTAACATGACTCCTTATAGGGAGTCACAGCTGGACACTAACATGACTCCTCATAGGGAGTCACAGCAGGACACTAACATGACTCCTTATAGGGAGTCACAGCTGGACACTAACATGACTCCTCATAGGGAGTCACAGCTGGACACTAACATGACTCCTCATAGGGAGTCACAGCTGGACTCACCTCCATTTCCTCCTTTGGCTTGGTATTGTTTACCTGTACTGTAGGGTTTAGTCCTAAATCTGTCTGTCTGTCTGTCTTTCTGTCTTACTGTCTGCCTGTCTGATCGAGAGTGACATTGTATTACTATTGTTATTATTACAGTCATTACTGCTGCTACCTACACAAATGTCATCAAGCTGAGGCCACGGTGTCCCAACAACACCCCAGAACCAGAGACATCAAAATGACTTACTATTGTTATTATTACAGTCATTACTGCTGCTACCTACACAACACCCTTATGCACTACCACTGTCACAATTGTATTATTACTATATCTTGATTTGTTGATTATCGTTGACTGTTGATCGAGCAGCAAGATTCCAAAGCATTTCACTGTATCAGTTAGGGCTGTATGTGATGCACATGACCAATAACATGTGACTGGGTTTGATTTGATCCAGTGAGACGGAGTGGCAGTACTCTCTGCAGATCCTGTTGGAGTTGGAGGTGGATATGAAGGCCAGTGGACCCAATCCCTTCGCCTCTCTGAAGCCAGAGCAGGTGCAGTCGTGTCCCAACAAGCCCCCTTCCTACTGCAGCTCCCACTACCTGGCCTTCCAGGGCCTGCTGCAGGGAGAGGAGCTGGAGGAACCCACGGAGGACAACTAGAGACAAATTCTACTTTAATTTGATTATTTATTTTTAAAATATATTTTATTTATGCGTTTACGCATTTACAGGGATAGACAAGATACATCACAAAAACAATAAACCCGCCCACCTCCCCCTTCCCTCCACCCCTAAGCAAATTAAACAAGCAAGAGGACAATAACAAAATAAATAAATAAATAAACAAACAATAACAACATAACTGCTCTTTAGATGTAAACAAATAAAAATAAAATCAGCACCATTTTTGGATAGACGCCCGTGATGAGATTCGGGGTAAGTCAAAAGAGAAAAAAGAATACAGTATAAAGGCATTACAAAATTCAGGGCAACTTCGACAAATAAGATATAAATGGTTGCCACATCCTGTCAAAGATTGCAGTGTATCGGATCTTTCCCATATGTAGCAGATTTAATTTGATTATTGATTATTTTATGTCCTTACCATGTGTAGCATGTTATTCTGAACTATGATCTGAGCACATCCACGTACCACTTATAACATATATATACACTGCAAAAAATATATGAAGGAAACACTTAATCATCATAGTTTAACACCAAGTCAATTAAACTTCTGGGATATTCCTCTGTCCGGTTAGGAAACGATTGTTAATCAGTTTCACCTGCTTTGGTGCAAATGAAAGCGGTGGACAGGAGAGGCAACAGCAAGACAACCCCCAAAAAGGAAATGGTTTTACAGGTGGTGGCCACAGACCATTTCTCTCTACTTATCCTTCCTGACTGATTTTTTTATTTTTTTGGCATTTTGCTAGTGCCCTTGTCACTACTGGTAACATGAGGTGCTACCTCCAGCCCATTCAGGTTGCACAGGTAGTCCAGCTCCTCCAGGATGGCACATCCATACGTGCCGTCGCAAGAAGGTTTTCGGCATGAGGGCCCGACGTCCTCTAGTGGGACTTGTGCTCACAGGCCAGCACCGTGCAGCTCAATTGGCATTTGCCAGAGAACACCAGAATTGTCAGGTTCACCATTGGCGCCCCGTTCTCTTCACAGATGAGAGCAGGTTCACACTGAGCACATGTGACAGACGTGAAAGAGTCTGGAGACGCCGTGGTGAACGTTATGCTCCCTGCAACATCATCCAGCATGACCGGTTTGGCGTGTCAGTGATGGTCTGGGGAGGCATATCCTTGAAGTGTTCCCTTAATTTCTTTGAGCAGTGTACATTTATAATATATAACAAGGTGTTACCTATCAAGTGGCATCCTGCTTTTGCATCTGATCATCATATTTGTGATAAGCAGTTTAGCTAGGCTCTGTTTTGTAGGTGGTAATTAGTCAAATAGGGCTTGCAGGCAGGCAGGCAGGCAGGCAGGCAGGCAGGCAGGCAGGCAGGCAGGCAGGCAGGCAGGCAGACAGACAGGCAGGCAGGCAGGCAGGCAGGCAGACAGACAGACAGACAGACAGACAGGCAGGCAGGCAGGCAGGCAGGCAGGCAGGCAGGCAGGCAGGCAGGCAGGCAGGCAGGCAGGCAGGCAGGCAGGCAGGCAGGCAGGCAGGCAGGCAGGCAGGCAGGCAGGCAGGCAGGCCTACATACTGTATATCAGAGGTCGTGCATCGCCATCTAGTGGAAAATACGTATACTTGCAGCACACTTTCTAGGACTGTTCATAAATATCCCTGGAAAGACCCACTTAGACCATGTTTTACATAACTATATATTATATACTATATATTATAGACAAACTATTGTGTTTAGCCTATATGTAATGCAAACACGTTTAGATTAACTGGATTCCCCCCCCAGCTTTCTCAGTCAGCTACCTGTGTATAATGGCATTGACGCTTTCAGGTCCAATATATCTACAGTATCTATAATATAGGCTGCCTTTCGGATATTGTTATTAGATTAAACTGTATAATAAATTACAATAATTATACGTCTGCTGTGACTTGGAGTTTATTATCAACCCCTGTTGCACTGATCTCCCACAACCACCTACACATCGGGAAAGAGCTGGAATCAGTCAGTCCAGAAAGAGGGTGTATACACATATTATGATTATTAATAATAATAATAATAATAATAATAAATAAATAAACGTTAGCTGCTCTAAACGTCGCCCAGCAAGCACCGACGGACCTGGACGAATTCGGACCAGCCCGATAACGGCCAGACCACGTCATATCACAACTAGTTAGTATCTGCCCCCTCCCTCCACTCCCCCCTCCCTAAGGGGAATGCTTTTCTCTCATTTTGCGTGTCTGTCTGTACGCACAGAGCCACACAATAAAACCCGCATCAATTGGAGATCACCTGCTCTTGTCTTCACTGGGAACATAAGCAGTTATGGAACTAAGTATAGGAATTAGAAGGGTAAAAGAGAACTGGTGAAATATGAATAAAACATTAATACAATGTAATTAAAATAATTTAAAAATAATATAATAATACATTATGACATCACAAAAACATGTGGCAGGTCTCTTGAGCTGAGGGGCATGATTTGTCCAAAACAAACCCAACCAATTGTAACTCTGTCAATGACAATACAGTTCAATGTAATCTAATGCTGCTGGGACTATACATGCACTTGAGCACTTTATCTTGCACTTTTTACTTATTGAGCCTGCACTGTTTTATTTATTTATTTATTGAATGTTTTCTGTCTGCCCTAACTAAGCTGTTTGACAACAACATTTCCCCATTGGGGACAATAAAGGTTTTCAATCAATCAATTCAATAATGTAATCTAATCTAAATGAAAGAGCGGATGAATAGATGAGAGAGGAAGTAGGCTACGAAACAATTAAGAGGTTATTCTGTGTGGGTTATACTGAGTGGTTAGTCGAATGTATCGATTGTAAGTCGCTTTGGAATAAGGTGTCTGCTAAATGGCAAACATGTAAATGTAAATGTAATGTAAATGTAAATGTAGTAGACTAGTGTAGAACTGGTAGCAAAGAGAGCGCATTGTTGTGTAATCATTCTCGAAGGCATCATTCTGCAGGCCTCTTGTACTTTTATAGCTGTATATATTGTGTTAAGTAATCAAGTAAAACAATAATTGGAGTATTCCAATAAGTGTCACTAGGTGGAAATAAAGCACCAAGAAACCCGCACAGCGTGTAGGCCTATACGACAGCTGTAGGGAACGCGGAGAAACGAGTTAAATATCCACTACACAAACCTCCAAATCGGAGTTGCAACCACACGGAGTTGTGTGACATGTCTACTGTCACTTTTACCTTCTCGTCAGACGCTAATTTGGACAGTAAATGTATATAAACCGGTAACAATCACACGTGTAGGCCTATCTATGTATAATGTATGTTTGTCGTTCCCACACTTCAAAACCGAAGTCGGAGACGTCATAACACAACTGCGTCTCTTGGACACCTATAATATATGCACTATGCACCTGTGGTCAGGCATACACGCCTACCTGTACAGTCTGGAAGCAGCAGATACTCGAGTTGTCAGACACTTCCAGAAAGAGGCGCACAGGTGGTATGAAGTGGCAGCCCCCCGCATTCCTCCACTGACCCCCCCACCCCCGGACCACGACGACGCGGAGAGTCGCTCCACTGTGACAGAGCTCCGACATGACAGAACCGAAGAGGTAAGCGCTTTATTTATACACCTTTTTATCAAACATAACTTCCGCGGATCTCCTGTTTATTTTCTGAGGTCCATTCCCCCGTTGTCGTGTTTTTATGTGCATACCGGAATGACAAGACTGACTGTCACGGTCCCCAGGGTTTATTGACGTACTATGGGACACGGTACAGATTTAGCGGCCATCAACTTCAAAAGTGAGGAGAGAGAGAGAATGGAACAGGACGATGACGATGAGCCGTGACGTTTTGAAACGCCTCTTAACTCCCTTGGCACAGTTGATTTTTTATTGATCTCTTTATAGTGTAGCTTACTCCGTGACCTCACTGGAATACCTCTCGTATCCTGCCTATAGATATGGTTTTGTAACAAGATCGTTGTCGACCCCCAGAATAGCCTAAACCTTTAGCCTTTTTAACGTACTGTATGTTAGGCCTAATGCATGTTACAATAACATGTGTAAACTTGTATCTACTCCTCTGCCATGCTGTTGAAACCTGCCCCTCCTCTCTCTCCCATACTTGGGACTGCATGACTGCATGTCCAGTCTATTAATAGCCTCGAGTGTTTGGAGCTGACCCCAGGGCAGAGTGGACCACATGTTATATGTATATGAGATATAGAACAATAGCCGGCAATATGAATAGAAATACGTTTCTTTCATTGCTATGTCTATGAATCGACTCCCACCTGTTGAATCTGATCCCTGTACAATCCTTGTGCCTCTCACACTGGTTGTTAGTGCTGATGTCTATCACAAACCACGTGGAGTTGTTGTCATCACTGCTCTAGTCTTATCAATCCAACTGCCCCTCCTCTCACTATCTCTCTTTCTCTTGCTCCCACTCTCCATCGACCCCCCTCCCTCCCTCCCTCTCTCTCTCTCTCTCTCTCTCTCTCTCTCTCTGTCTCTCTCTCTCTCTCTCTGTTCCTCCTCTGCTCTCTCATTCCCTCTCCGCCTTCTCTCTCCTCCCTCCCTCCCTCCCCTTCTCTATCTAGGCCTGCTCCGGGGCCTAAGCCTAAGGTCATGACCTTCACCTCCCAGAAGGAGATGTTTGAGAAGGTGGAGGAGTCGTTCAGGCTGTGTGCCAGCTGTGGGAAGAGGTCTGAGCAGCTTCTTCAGGCCCAGAAACTGAAACGCTGCCTCAGGTGAGTATCTGAGTGGTGCCACCTAGAGGAGAACGATGGAAGTACATGCACGGCAGGGGAGGCTGGCGGAGGTAGATGGGGCTCATTGTAGTGCATGGAATGTTTGATACCATCCCACATTAGGTTCCATGCATTACAATGAGCTCCGTCCTCCGATTTCTACCTCCACCAGCCTCATCTCCTGCTCACCTGTTATTGTTTCTGCAGGATGAAGAATCATATGAAACTGTAAACAATACAAATAAATTAGACTTGACCAGGTTCCAAAATTGTTCCCTGGTTCAAAGTGATGGCACTGACCTCACTCTCTCACACTCTATTTTCAGAAGGCAGACTCTCTCTCTCCCTCCCTCCCTCAGGTGTCTGAATGTGTATTGCTGTAGTAAGGAGTGTCAGAAGGCAGTCTCTCTCTCTCTCTCTGTCTCTCTCTCTCTCTCTCTCTCTCTCTCTCGCTCTCTCTCCCTCAGGTGTCTGAATATGTATTACTGCAGTAAGGAGTGTCAGAAGGCAGACTCTCTCTCTCTCTCCCTCCCTCAGGTGTATGAATGTGTACTACTGCAGTAAGGAGTGTCAGAAGGAAGACTGGCCGCAGCATAAGAAGATGTGTTCTCAGCTGCGTCTGGTGGCCATGGACAGACTGGTGGATTGGTTGGTGTTTAAAGGTGAGAGGGAGACACTGTCCTGCTCAGAGCAGCCGAGACCAGGCTGAAGAAAACACGTTCATCCAATCACAACACAACATTCTATTCAATTCAAAAAACTTGATTCATCCGAACCCGAGGGGCAATTACATTGGGCACATAGGGTTTAACTCACCAACTGACAAATAATTCCGGAACACTCCCCACCTAGAGTGCCAAGTGCCATATGTGGTGTTTACCTAGCAACAACACATCGGTTACAAAATGAAGCATCGTAATTTCTGCATTTCTGGTGAACAAAGTCACCCTCGGCACTCTAGAATGTCGACAGTTTGGGCGACTTTATTCACCCTTGGCACTGAATGAGTTGAAGAAAATAACACCTGGAAAACGAATTGTATTTCTCGTCCTCGCTCATCTCCCCCCTCCCTCAGGTGACCTGCCGTTCCCCACAGGGAAGTGGTCTGTCCCTCCGTCGGAGGTGAAGGGCTGGGAGGACTGGCTGGCCATGCAGGGAGACCTCACCCCCCGCTTGGACGCGGTCTTGGCCTGCCCCAACATGGCAGAGCTGTGGTCCAATGCCGGGCGCCCACGGCCGGAGGACCAGGAGCTCCGTGATTCCCTGTGGAGGGTGACTAGCGAATTCTTCTCCCGGCCCCTGACCATCGGCCTGGGGCTTCGAGTCTTCGGCCTGCTCCCCTACTCCAGACCCCTGACCATCCACCTGGTGGGTGCCGGCGCCAGTGAGACCACAGGGGCGCGGGTGACGGACTTTGACGAGCTGAACCACATGTTCCCGGGCCACATGGGTCTGGAGGTGGTGATGGTGGGTCCAGAGGTGGTGGACGGGCCCATCATGAGGCAACCTCTTCAGGCCTCTGGACCCAGAGAGAGGGTCTACATCAGTGCATACAAAGGCCTCTACCACCAGTTCTGGGAAGACGTGGTGGAGAAGCGGGAGGCAGCCAAGCCCGACCTGGTGGTAGGGTTCCACCCAGGTGAGAGGGTCTGCTCTCTGTCATGGTTAAATGTCCAGGGTTTACATTCTGTACACTGTTGGAAAAACAGAGATTCTAATGAATTCGAATGAAAACAGGTGCTGCCTCGAACCATAAGGGTTACAGACTGTGTTCTGTGCTTGTTGCCTGCCATGAGAACCAACAGCTTAGTTAGCTTAGCGTCAACCGTTCTTGTTTGAGCTAAGCTCTCTCTGATTCCCCCCCTCTCTCTGATGCCCCCCATAGGCTTTGATGCCAGCCAGGGTCTGGACCAGGGTTGGCTCCCCACTCTGCTGCTGCTCAGGGACTATGAGATCCCCTGCCTCTTCACCACCCTAGAGTAAGTGTGTCTGTGTGTCTGTGTGTCTGTGTGTCTGTGTGTGTGTATTCAGGAAGGATTCAGTGTGTAACTGTTACCACCCCTCCCCCCACAGTGCTGCAGAGATGACCTACTCCCTGCAGATCGTGTTGGAGTTGGAGGTGGACCTGAAGGGCAGTGGGCCCAACCCCTTCGCCTCTCTGAAGCCGGAGCAGGTGGAGGAGCGTCCCAACAAGTCGCCGGTGTTCTACAACTCCCACTACTTCTGCTTCCAGGGTCTACTGGAGACGGCCCAGTTTGAGGAAGAACCAGGGGAGGACTGACTGTTACAGGGCAAGAATGGAACATTAAGGCCCTGTTCAGAAACAACCCTAGACACTACCCCCTAGACACTAGACCCTATCCTAGACACTAGACCCTATCCCAGACACTAGACCTTATCCCTTACCACATAGACGATAATACCTACTCCCTACACCCTAGTCCCTACACCCTACATCCCTAGAAGACATTCTCTTCACTGCTGTTTCCTGAGACACAACACATTCAGCCTGGCCTACTCTCTCTGAATGATCATTTGCATCTGCTATCTCATCTCTCTTCCACGGACGGTAGAATACGACTGCCTGTCATACTTTATCTCTCAATTTGAATGTTTTCACACGCAGCCGTTGTCCTTGTCACAGGCAGTAGAGATGACATACAGAGATGGGTATATGACTGTGCACTCGTCTGTTTTTGCAAGCCAAACCTGAGCCAGTCTAGTCTAAACTAAGTGGCAGTTGGTATACACACTCCTGCAGATTCTTCCTCTACAACATCAGTAGGATGCATCCATCCCTCACCAGAGAAGCAACTCTTGGTCCAGTCACTGGTCATCTCCCGCCTTGACTAATGCAACGCACTCCTGGCCGGGCTCCCAGCCTCCGCCATCAGACCTCTGCAGCTCATCCAGAATGCTGCCGCCTGTCTGGTGTTCAACCTCCCCTAATTCTCTCATGTTACCCCCCCCTCCTTCACAGCCTTCACTGGCTCCCAATACCAGCTCGCATCAGATACAAGACCCTAGTGCAGGCGGCAAAAGGGACAGCCCCTGCCTACGTGCAAGCAATGGTCACCCAAACATTTCCCAGCCCGTTCACTCCACTCCTCCACCTCTGCTGGGCGACTGGCCCCACCACCTCTACGCCAATGCAGCAGTTGTGCTGCCCAGTCTCTATACTGGCTCCCAGCTGGTGGAACAAGCTTCCCACGGCTGTCAGAACTGCAGAATCACTCCCCATCTTCCATTGGAGACTGAAGACCCATCTCTTCACTTACTTAGGTAAACACCACATAAAACACTCTGCACTGTGTCTGCACTCTAGGTGGTGAGTGTTCCAGAATCATTTGACAGTTGGAAAGAGTTTTCAAATGAACAGTCTTCTTTGAGTCTAGTCATAACAACCCTGTACTATCATCCCCCTTCAGTAAAGTACCTACCTTTTGAGGTAAATCACAACACATTGTATACAACTTCCCATAATTCCCATAATCAGGCATTATTTTATCTGTACATTGTTTTTATTCCAAACTAACAGAGAGATCATAGATGTGATTATGTGACTAAGAGATGTGTTGTGTAGCTCATGAATGCATTGTATGACAGTCAATCAAATATGCTTTTCCACACAATATTTCTGTTATAGTACTAGTACTGCATGTACATCTGTGAAGGAGTGTCATAGCATTTATGTTTTTAAAAATAAAATATGTCTACTTCTTTCATAGGAGAGAGCAGTTTCCAGATTACTTATAATTATAAGTTTACAGTGAATTTGTCCTATAGACTAATTTCACGAATGAGATTTGACTATTCAGGTAGAAATCATTGTAATGCTCATTGTAATGCATGGAATGGTGTTTGATACCATTCCTTATTCCATTCCATGCATTACTATGAGCCCGTCCTCTGATTGCTACCTCCACTAGCCTCCCGCTGGTTATAGCGTATATCTCTATGACTTGCACCGAGCCATGACTGACAGAATCAGGTCCACGGAATACAGCACGAGGTTGACCACGGACCCCGCCATCACCACGTCAAGGTCGTCACGTGGGTAGTGGATCTTGTAGTGTTTGTAGCCGAACACGGAACACAGGATCACCAGCGACACGTACAGCAACACTGCGACCACGTTAAACGCTGTTTCCATGACTCCCAGGGCGAATGACAGCAGGCTCCGCAGGACCTTCAGGAGGTTGAGCAAGATGATCGCCACGGTGACCAGGAAGCAGCCCGCGTAGACCACAATGCACCACACCATGCCCGGCGGGAGGAAAGACTCCACGCCCAGGAAGTAGTTGGTTGCGCCGGCGAGGGCGATGCAGGCGACCACGGCCTCGCTGAAGCGGAGGACCCCGCCCAGGTGTGACAGGTAACCCCGGGGACACTTAATCTTCGCCATCACCGCGTCGACCAGGAACGCCAACGTGGCGGCCAGCGAGAAGATCACGCACAGGACACTGCTGATGCACGACAGGCAGCTGAAGATCACAGCATAGATCAGCGTGGCGAGGGTCAGCATGAGGGCACAGAGCATGGTCAGTCCGCAGGTGAAGTCGTCCCAGTCGGGCAGCAGGATGGCGATGGCGATCTTCCAGAGGACCTTGTAGTCGATGACGGTGAGGACGATGGGTACGACCAGGCAGAAGAGCCAGACGAACTCACACCAGACGCCATACGGGTTGGACATCTTCCCCTGGAACAGAGGGATGACCAGGGCCAGGCCGCTGAAGACCATCTCCAGCAGCCGCAGGACGCCCTGAAGGGACTTGAATGGGCCGCACATCTCCTCAACTCCACCTCAACACACTCAACCAAACAGCAAGAAGACTATCTAACTTCAAATCCAATAGCTGTAATTCCAAATTTAGGAATACAACCAAATCAACTTCTATTCCAAATTAAGTTTAATTCACTTTATCAAAGTTCTTTTGTTTGTTCTAATTCGCCAGACTCTTGATTGACAAATAATGTCTGTGTGTGCAGTGTTAAGCTGCTGAGTACTGTCTCATACTTGGATGGAGAAGTCTACCTTTATAGTCGTCAGGCCTGGAGAGGGCAGGCCATCAGTCAATGATCAACCTGCTGGTATCATCGCTGCTAGGATAGGTATTCAAATCTAACTGATGGATGACTGTTGTTATACAGCAGGGGGGAGGTGTTATACAGCAGGGGGGAGGTGTTATACAGCAGGGGGGAGATGTTATACAGCAGGGGGGAGGTGAAGGGTTACCATCCTGCCTATGATGTAGTGAAGACACAGACATGAGGGCCGATATAGGAATGCTGTTGCAGCGGTGTGTGTATGTGTGTGTGTGTGTGTGTATATGAGTGAGAGAAACTGCCTTTAATCGTTAACTATTTGTAGTGTTGTTTTTACTGATTGTGCTTTTGTTTTACTATTTATTAGTTTTTACTTATTATTATTTTTAATATCAGCTGATATTCTATATAGATAGATAGATATAATCAATATTATAGTCTATCAGTGGAGGAAGACATCGGAGGATGGGTTTGTTGTAACAGGTTAGGGAATGGTTGAAAGTTTCATCAGTCTATTCCATGCATTACACTGAGCCCATCCTTTGATTTCTATCTCCACCAGCCTCCCCAGGTATCAACAGACTGTATATCTACTGTATAGGGGACTATGCAAATAAAGTAGTGGCCCACCTAGTATTTCAAGTGAAGTGAATATGAATGATGCTGAGAATAAAACATTTACTGTAAACATTTTTTTAAATTAGTTTTATACATCATTCATTTAATTGTTTCACTATCAAAATGTTCCAGATAACAAGCAGGTTTTGGTACATGTATTAAACATACAACAAACTAAGCTATGCAAGCTATGGAATGTACGGTTGTGTGACAGAGAGACTGACAGAGACAGAAACAGAGAGAGAGATGGATGGAGAGAGACGAGAGAGAGAGACTGACAGAGAGAGACTGACAGAGAGAGACTGGCAGAGACAGATGCAGAGACTGACAGAGACAGAAACAGAGAGAGAGACAGACAGAGAGAGAGACAGAGAGAAGTAAATCAGAGCTAGGTGCGTTTGAAGCCAAACATGTCCAGCAGGGTGAAGACCAGGTCTAATGTGAAGAGGATCAGGTTCACGTACGTCATGAAGGCCACCATGAACTGGATGGCCCAGATACAGCTGCCAGGCGGGCAGTCGCTGGGCCGAGGGTTGTACCTGAAGCTGTAGAGGGGCCAAATGACAGCTGCACTAGCGTAGAGGACCACAGAGAGGACCAGGAAGAGGAAGACGAACCGGTCGATATTGAACGGCAGACAGTTCTTGATCTTCTTCAGGATGTTGACGGCGATGATGACGGGGATGATGGGGAACGGGACCACGTAACACACGATGCACCATATCAGCGCCGGCTGCCCGTTGTATCCCGTGAGGGAGATGAAGATCACGCAGGTGACGAAGGCCTCCAGAACTTTCCAGAACCCAGGAAGAGCCGCCAGGTAGCTCCCGGTCTTCCGGTCCAGGAACTTGTCCTTGACCACCTCCACGGCGTAGGCAACGCCGCAGAGGAAGGCGAAGGCGCTGACCACCCAGGAGTAGACGCAGGTCCAGCACAGGTAGAAGTTGGCGTACATGAGGAAGACGGAGCAGGTCATGAGGGCCGAGGACATGGCCATGCCCGTGGTGAAGTCGTCCCAGTCCAGGCAGAGCCTGAGGAGGAGGTGGAGGGCGAACATCTCGATGACGGTGATGATGAGGGTCATGGCGGAGCAGAAGGCCCAGGTGAACATGGCGTAGTTCCAGTAGGTGTGGAGGGTCTCCCCCTGGACCCCAGCCAAGACGAAGGTGAGCAGGCCCACCACGATCTGGGTCACATGGAGGCCCCCCCGGCCTGAGAACAGAGAGGAGGGGGTGAAGACGGCCTGGGAGAGGGTGTCTTTGATTTTATCCATCCTCCACTGTGAGTGTGAGGTGACGTCTTCTCTCTGTCTCTCTCTGTTTCTATCTGTCCACCTGGATGCTGTTCCAGAGGACTGGGCGTAGCCTGCCTACCTCACCTGAGCTGCTGTCTTATCTGGGCCAATGTGCTTTGCATGACTCCTATGAGAAGGTCTGTATCTACACTGAAGTCAACTGTAGCTTAGCTAGTTCAGAGAGGGACGTGTGTTTCAAGTTTCAGACAAATTCTTCACATTTACAAAAAGGAATGTAATGGCGCTTTTCCATTACAGGGCCAAAGCAGGCCAAAGCAAGCCAGCCCGCTTCGGCCTGCTTCTTTTCCCCTTTTCCATTTGTCGTCCCAGGTCGGCTCGGCTCGCTTCTTTAGCTCCACATCGACACCAGGGTCTACATTTTAAGATCCGGATCTTTTTGCCAGGCTGCGTGTGACGTGTGACGCTGCACACCGTTGATTGGTCAATGGAAATCGTCATCACATGTCCATAGATTTCTTCACTAACCGCCATCTTGAAATACCACATTCGCTCTAGGAAAATGTGTGGTATTCTGTAGTAAGAAAGTAGTTAGGAAAGAATGAGACCGGGAGACACGCAGCTGCTGTTCACTTCGCACGTTTATTCAACTCCTCTTCTTAACATCCGTCAGTGCATACATCACTTCCGTCACTGCATACATCACTAGCATACTAGCGCCCACTGGCGGTATAAACAGGACACAACATTTCCCCCTTTCTTAAAGGAATTACAGTACTCAAAGAATGCAATATTCTGTAGACTGGTGTCAGTACAATTGAAATAAAATGAAAACTAAGGAAATGAAAATGAATGAATCAGCAGAATGAATAACAACAAGAAACAGTTTATGACAGTGAAACATGAAATGAACATTCACTTTTGTCATTGCATTGTAGGACCTTTTTGTACTAAGTTAGAACCGTGTTCTATCCTACCCTTTTAGTACGTTCTCTACGGCACAAAGTCTACCAGCCACCTAGGTGGATTTCTGA
Organism: Nansenia antarctica; assembly: GCF_963989245.1. Taxonomy (NCBI): domain Eukaryota; kingdom Metazoa; phylum Chordata; class Actinopteri; order Argentiniformes; family Microstomatidae; genus Nansenia; species Nansenia antarctica. Next base: position 20,071,983 of record NC_137681.1, on the reverse strand, counting down.
CTCTAAGGTTCCTTCTTGGACCTGGTTCATTAAACACATTCTCTGTCTCGGCCACCATGAACTCCTCTAGCTCAATCTCCTTTTCACCACTGGTGCCAGACAGAGCATCCTTGGGGAAGCGTGTAAGCTTGGATGCATTCCATTTTCGACCATCACTGAGCAGGTATGTATTCTGTCCTGCTTTACTAACTACTGTCAGCGGTTCTGTGAATCTTGATGATCCCTTTTTTACATGCTCCGGTCTGCGGACACGTACGGTGTCATTCACTTGGAACATGGGCACTTTCGCTCCCCTCATTCTGTCTGTGTACTCCTTACTCTCCTGTTGCTTGCGTCTCACTGTCTCCTGCACTTTCTCATGTGACTTAATTTGTTGTGAGACAGGGAGGACATTTAGTTTTGTACGCATCTTTCTGTTCCTCAGCAACTCAAAGGGAGTAGCTCCTGTAGTAGCATGCGGCGTAGCGCGATAGTTCAGTAAGAACTCTGTTACTGCATGTTTCCATGGCTTGTGCATTCTCTCAGCCGTCTGAATACACTCTTTGAGAACTCGATTAAATCTCTCAATAGCCCCGTTGGCTCTTGGATAATAAACACTGGAACGCAGGTGCTTTATCTCTCTCTCTCCCAGAAAGCTTGCAAAAGCATGGGAGGTAAACTGACATCCGTTGTCAGAGACCAGGAAGGAAGGGTTACCTTCACGACTAAACACTGTAGTCAAGAAGCTAATAACCGCCTCTGTAGTTACAGTAGAGACAAACGCCACCTCTGGCCACTTACTGTAATAGTCTGTGAGTGTAATAGCGTAACGGCAGTCCCATGTCGCACAGTCAAAGGGACCAACAATGTCAATGGCCACCTTCTCCCATGGTCCACCTGGCAGTTCCACTGGGGTAAGTGGTGCAGGCGCAGTTTTGGCTGTTTTGTCATTGTATTGACAGGGTACACATGAGCCTACTAATGTCTGGACACATCTGTCCATTTGCGGCCACCAATATAGCTCTCGTAGTCTCTGTTTAGTACGCACTATTCCCTGATGCGCTTCATGAGCTAAATTTACAACTTTAGACCGTAGTGTAGTAGGAACCACCACACGGTCGGGGCCTCTCATGACAAGTAGTTCATCCACAGCCAGTTCATTTCTCACTCAAAAATATGGAGCAAGTTCCTTTGTCACATTCTTACTGCATTTTGGCCAACCTTTCTGTATCTGCTGTCTCAGTTGAGTCAGTTCAGGACAGGCCTCACAGGCAGCCGTGAACTCGGTCACAGATATGGCATGTGAGGAACCTGTGAACACAGTAGCCACCATGTCTGGCTCCTCCTCCACCTCTCCTGTCGAAGGCAGAGGGAGTCTGGACAAGCAGTCAGCAGTCACATTACGTTTCCCTGGATGGTAAGTGACATCATAAGTAAAGCATAGTAGACGTGCAGACCATCTCGCTATTCTCAGACCTGCGCGACCCGTACCCCTGGAAGTGAGTAGGGTTGTCAACGCTTGGTGGTCTGTGCGTAGGACAAAACGATGTCCCCACAGGTAGGTTCTCCACCTTTCCACTGCCCAAACGCATGCCAGCGCCTCACGCTCGACGGTAGAGTACTTTCTCTCTGCAGGAGAAAGTGTCCTGGACGCAAAAGCTATGGTTCTCTCTGTATTGTCTGGGTGAATCTGGCTCATTACAGCCCCCAATCCATAGTTAGAAGCATCGGTAGTGACATAAGTAGGTAACTCAGGATCATATAATGCTAAGGTAGGACTCTCGGTAATCAGTCTCTTAACCTCAGTAAAACTGGACTCTGCATCCGCTGTCCATTCAAACTTAGTGTCAGTAGATTCCCTGAGTGTAGCACGTAGCGGTTCCACCACAGTAGAGAAGTCAGGTATGAATTTACTGTACCACGATGCAAGTCCTAGGAAGGACCGCAGGGAGGATGTGTCGTGCGGGGCAGGCGCGTTCGCCACAGCACTGACCCCGTCTTGGTCAGGATGAAGACCATCTTTGGACACAGTGTGGCCCAGGAAGCGCAGAGCTTTCTGGTTGAACTTACACTTGTGCATGTTCAGTTTAAGTCCCACTTCATTTAGAGCATGTAGCACTCTCCGTAGGCTGACATCGTGATCCTGCTGTGTGATGCCGTAGCAAATCACATCATCCAGGTAGGCCTGTACGCCTGGCAGGCCTGTCAGTACAGTCGACATCATTTTCTGAAAAGCTGAAGGAGCAGAAGCGAGGCCAAATGGCACTCGGCAGAAACGAAAGAGACCCTCATGCGTGATAAACGCAGTTAAATCACGGCTATCTGGATGCAATGGCAACTGGTGATAAGCAGAGGCTAAGTCTATAGTAGAAAAGACTGTGGCTCCACGGAGCTCAGCGAACATTTCATCCATGTGCGGTAAGGGATGACAGTCACTGATGATTGCCTTATTAGGTTCTCTGAGGTCAACACACAGGCGAGGCTTTCCTCCCCCCTTTCTCTGGGTCACAACTATAGGGGAAACCCATGGAGATGCGTCTATACGTTCTATAACGCCTTTTTCCTGTAGATCTGCGAGCTCATCGGTCACAGCCTGCCTCACTGAGAACGGAAGCCTCCTCAGTTTCTGCTGTACTGGCACAGCATCTGGTTTAACCTGTATTTTGTGCATAAAACCTTTTGCACACCCTAACTCCTGTACTAGAACCTCTGGTTCGGTCTGTGGAGTGGTACTCTGTACAGTAGGTGCTCGGAGCACAGTAGGAGAGCTAGCAGAGCTAACAGTAATAATTTTGTTACCCTCAATGCACATCTGCAATGCTACAAATAAATCTAGTCCCAGCAATGCATTTCCTGATTCAACCACTATCAATGAACCTGTAACTGAATGTCCATTATGAACAATTGTAGCATGCATGCAACCTTTAACAGGAATTTTCTCTCTGGAGTAAGTAAGCAGATTCACTGTAGGCTCAGCAAGGACACATGTATGGAAAAGTGTCTGGTAAGTACTCTCTGGAATAATAGAAACAGATGAGCCTGTATCCACTATCAGCTCAACATCATGGGAATGATAATTTGCATCAACTCGTACAGTACACATAATTTTATCATTCACGACGGCCCCCTGCATGTAAAGCACAGTAACGTCATTCACCACTACCTCACGCACCTCTTTTTGAGCCGATCTACACACCTTGGAAAAATGTCCAACTTTTCCGCATGTATTGCAAGTCACCTTAACCGCCGGGCATGTAGGCTTGTTAGCTAAGTGTCCTGTGGATCCGCATCGGAAGCAGGCGCGCTGATTCCCAGTTGTAGCTGGCTGGCTGTAGACCGTGGCAGGTGCAGTCGTCGTCGGAGCTTTCTTCTTGCCCTTGTCGAACCTCCTCCTCGTCGGCTGTTTCTCGATGGCTCTCACCGAAGCTGTAGCTCCAGAGAGAACGTTGGAGTTCCGTAGTCCAGCCTCGATTTGTAAGGCCATTGAAGTAGCTTTGTCCAGAGACAAGTCCGATTCAAGCAAAAGTCTGTCTCGTATGCGTGTATTAGCAACACGCTCAATCAGTTGATCACGAATCATTTGTTCCTCCATGGCACCAAATTCACAAGCTGCAGCTAGCTCGCGTAATGAAGCAAGGAACTGATTAACCGTCTCGTCAGGACCCTGAGCTCTCTGTCGAAATTTGTGACGTTCAGCAATCACATTCACCTTAGGAACAAAGTACTTTTTCAGTCCATCCACGGCAGAAGTGTAGGTAACACCCGTATCCTTTAGAGTGTAGAACAGTCTTTGTCCTTCGGTCCCAAGTGCATGGAGAAGAACCGCGCGCTTTCTTTCCTCCGGCCATTTTTCTCCGGTAGCATCAATTACGAGCATGTAATTTTCAAACATTCTCAACCAAGTAGGAAAAGAAATAGCAGGTTCGCCTGGCACAGGCATGAACGGTGTAGGTAAGGGTACGGAAATAGCCATCCTCGTCGCCAAAAATGTGGTATTCTGTAGTAAGAAAGTAGTTAGGAAAGAATGAGACCGGGAGACACGCAGCTGCTGTTCACTTCGCACGTTTATTCAACTCCTCTTAACATCCGTCAGTGCATACATCACTTCCGTCACTGCATACATCACTAGCATACTAGCGCCCACTGGCGGTATAAACAGGACACAACAAAATGTCACTAGAGTTTCTGTAATAGCTTATTAATAAAGATTCGAAAAATTATGCTGACCATCGTATTATCTTAGTTTAATGTCATTTCAATGAATCATAGAACTTTTATTTACAACAAGCACAACACAAAAATCGCTATTATGCACCGTCTTTGCCCGTGAATAACACCGGCTGTGGAGGTGGTACAAACACAATACTCCTTTGCTAACTTCACCATCGGTCTACGGTCATTTTGAGCCCTTAACCACCGCGCTGACACCCCGAGAAGTTATGCTTTTAACCGTAAACTCGATGAACCGGGAGTTCACCCGCTGCTGCTGCTGTGCCGTCCAGCCATTTTCGCCACTCATGAGTCAAATGCCGGTAGATTCGCGTCTTGTCGGCGTTTCCCGATGATGATACTACAGTTCATAAAGCAGACAAGTGAAGGCAGTGGTTTTAAGGGTTCAAAAAACATGACTTTATTATGTGTACAATATGTACATAGCTTCCTCTCTCTCTTTCTCTTTCTCTCCAAAAAAATCAAGGCTGTTGTTGCTGTGTACACCCGGAAGCTTTTTGCCAGGCTGCGTGTGACACGTAACTCCGCCTACTATCGTCTACTCCTCCTACTAGTCCGGGTCGGTTTGTGTATAATGGAAAACCAGAACTGATCAAAAGCGGGCTAAAGCGGGCTGAACCGACCTGACGCGAACCGACCTGGGCCGACCTGGGCTGCTGATGGAAAAGCCCCATAAGACTACATCCAGTGACATACACAGACTGAGGTCAAATGTATGACAATATACAACAACACCTGTAGCTATGGCTAGGGGAGGTAGATGTTGGAGGACGGGCTCATTCTAATACATGGAACGGAATCAGAGACGGCATTAAACATGTGTGTCTGATAACCATTCCTCATTCCCTCTCATGCATTACAGTGAGCCGCCCCCCGATTTCTACAGCACAGCCTCATCTGATGTAGCCTATGTAGATGTACAATAGGACAATTGTACATAGATAAACCAAACATAAGACACACATGTCCCTCCATGCAATACTGCACTCAGTGGGTGAACTGGCAATGAGGTGCATTGTTGTATTTGCCACTAGGCCACAGCATTTCATTTGGAAAACTAGGAATATTTTCATGAATTAGGGTTTCTACACGGACATATTTACCTGTGACACACAGGGTTTTCTTCAACTTAGATAATTGGTTTATATACATAACCTATAAACTAATAATTAAATTAACATCATACATACTTTTAAAATAACATTGCTGATCATCTACTCTATAAATGTTCTACGCGCGGATACTTCAGGACCTATCGGCTGTGGTATGAGTTTCCAGGGGAAGGTAAATATTGAGCGCAAACCGGAACTTGCTGTCACTTTTCAACCTGACAACCCAAAGCACAGAACAGCTGATTCTCTGTTAAACAGCGATCGTCTCACCCAGCTCTGGAGGAGGCCGTGGCGCTGCTAGAACTGTACCTGGTGGTGATGGTCCTCTCGTTCTCCTGGGCTGTCTACTTTCTGTTCGTCTCAAAAGCGGTGGTGGGGAAGAACTGAGAGAGGAGGAGGAGGAGGAGGGTGGTGGAAGGTGGTGGAAGAAGAGTGGCAGACTCCATCACCACTAGTCTGCTGAACACGGTGAGTTCTCCTAATCACATAACATAACACAAAGCTAGACCATGACGCCGTTTAGAGAATATAGTAACTATTCAAGCTCAGCTTCTACCCCAGGGCCATTCAGGCCCTGAACACAGCAAAGACCTAGGTTCTAGGCCCTGGACAATCTAGACAATTTGATGGCAGCTACTAGATTGTAAACAAAAGTGCAATACTGAAACACAACTGTGAACATTTCAAACCTGCAAACTGCGACACTTTAAATGAACGTGCAATAACACTATGTGCAATATGACAACCCTCGGGTACAGAAGGTTCAGAGATAGGAAATGTTAGGATATTTATAGCATAGCATAGAGTACAGCACAGTGTTTTATTTGTATAGTATAGTATAGTGGACAGTGTATATAGCCTTTATTTATGTAAACCAGCTCTTTTCCCTTCTTGTTTTTAGTATTTTTTTCCTAGCACCAGGGGAGCCACCCCTCCCAAATTTCGTTGTATGGTACCTGTACTGTATTAATGACAATAAAGACCATTCATTCATATTCTTCCCTTTGTCAACATTTCTATTTAACCTCCTCAGATGGTCTGCTGTGCTCTGGATTCTTGACCCCGCTCTGACTAACTAACTGGTGAATTGAAGCTAGTGGATCAGAGTCCCGGACATCATAATGGATTTCTCCAAGTTCCTGGATGATGACTTCGCCGTGAAGGACTGGGTGAACGGGGCGTTCACACTGGTGCAGCAGGACGCGCCGGGGAAGGCGGACGCGCATGCGGCAACACTGGTCATGAAGCTGCAGTTGTTCATCCAGGAAGTCAACAACGCGATAGAGGGTACATCAATGTGTGTGTGGTGTTTGTGTTGTGTGTGTGTGTGTGTGTGTGTGTGTGTGTGTGTGTGAGAGAGAGAGAGACTGCTTTAACTATTTGTATTGTTGTTTTTACTGACTGTGCTTTTGCTTTACTTTTTATTTATCTATCTATTCTTGTTCTCTCCTTGTAATTTAGTGTCTTTGAGTACTGGGGAAAGCGCTATCCAAAATGAATGAATTATTATTATTATGATGATATATCTCTATCTATATGTAGTAGATCTATATGTTGTGTATCTATATGTAGGCTAGTACTATATCTATGTATGTTGTGTATCTATGTCCAGAGAGCAGTCACCAGGCCCTCCAGAACATGCCCCGGGTGCTGAGGGATGTGGAGGCGCTGAAGCAGGAAGCCTCCTTCCTTAAGGAGCAGATGGTGCTGGTCAAGGAGGACATCCGGAAGTTTGAACAGGACACCGTACAGTCCATGCAGGTATGGCCCTTAAAGGCCACCGTACAGTCCATGCAGACCTGTATTAAGCTTTAGGCTTTGTCTGTGTCTAGTCAACATGCTCCTAACTCCCTGGTGTGTGTGTGTGTGTGTGTGTGTGTGTGTGTATGTGTGTGTATGTGTGTGTGTATGTGTGTGTATGTGTGTGTGTATGTGTATGTGTGTGTGTGTGTGTGTGTGTGTGTGTGTGTGTGTGTGTGTGTGTGTGTGTGTGTGTGTGTGTGTGTGTGTGTGTAGGTGTTGGTGGAGATAGACCAGGTGAAGTCTCGTATGCACCTGGCCTCGGACGCGCTGCAGGAGGCAGACAAGTGGAGCACGCTTAGTGCGGACATCGAGGAGACCTTCAAAACACAGGTGGGTGGAGTCACAACACAGGTGGGTGGGGTCACAACACAGGTGGGTGGGGTCACAACACAGGTGGGTGGAGTCACACACACAAAAATAAAATAAAATCAAGCGGGTACACATTGTTATTTACAGTGATGGCCTGGCCATGACTGAATATAGCTACTTGATTGATACCTGGGATGACCCTAACCCCTCCCCCCTCCCCCCTAACCCCTCCCCTCCCCCCTAACCCCTCCCCCCTCCCCCCTCCCCCCTCCCCCCAGGACCTGGCTGTGATCTCATCCAAGCTGACCAGTATGCAGACCAGCCTGGCCATGCTGGTGGACACCCCAGACTACTCTGAGAAATGTGTCTACCTGGAGGCCCTCAAGAACAGGCTGGAGGCCCTGGCCAGCCCCCAGATAGTCTCCACCTTCACCTCCATGTCTACAGGTAAGAGACAGTCTCTCTACCTTCACCCCCATGTCTACAGGTAAGAGACAGTCTCTCTACCATCACCCCCATGTCTACAGGTAAGAGGCAGTCTCTCTACCTTCACCTCCATGTCTACAGGTAAGAGACAGTCTCTCTACCATCACCTCCATGTCTACAGGTAAGAGACCGTCTCTCTACCATCACCCCCATGTCTACAGGTAAGAGACAGTCTCTCTACCTTCACCCCCATGTCTACAGGTAAGAGACAGTCTCTCTACCTTCACCCCCATGTCTACAGGTAAGAGACAGTCTCTCTACCATCACCCCCATGTCTACAGGTAAGAGGCAGTCTTTATATCTAAGGGCTGGCTAGAACCCATGTTGGGTTCCTTTTAGAACCATCTGTGAAAAGGGTTCTACATGAGAGCCCCCTGTCTCTCATTGACTCTGGAACTTCCACCTGTCTCACAGGCACGCACGCACGCACGCACGCACGCACGCACGCACGCACGCACGCACTCCCGCACGCACGCACGCACGCACACACACACACACACACACACACACACACACACACACACACACACACACACACACACACACACACACACACACACACTCTCACTCACTCACACAACTGACAGTGTAATTTATATTCGTTTTACATGACTTTACAGCCTACATAATTATTGCTCCTTTTGCCATTGTCTTTTTAAAAGACAACTCTTTTTCTTTCTATTTTTTAAGACCATTGAGTCCTTGTTAAACAACATCTGTAGTTGTTCCTGTCCTCATGGTCTTGTTGTGTCCTGCTGCAGACCAGGCCAAGCTGTTTGTGAAGGTGTTCACGGAGATCGACCGCATGCCCCAGCTCCTGGCCTACTACTACAAGTGTCATAAGGTACCGTGGAGACCTGGGCTTGCTGTGGGGTTATTATGGGATGGATGGAATCTTTGGCTGTAGTTCAGTCAATCTGACAGTTACAGCATGTTGGTCCATATCTTACTTAGCTGCTACTTGTCACAAAGTCTATCTGTAGGTTTTAACTTTAACTGTGTGTGTGTGTGTGTGTGTGTGTGTGTGTGTGTGTGTGTGTGTGACTGTGTGTGTGTGACTGTGTGTGTGTGTGTGTGTGTGTGTGTTCCAGGGTCAGTTGGTGAGCGTGTGGCAGGACCTCTCTCAGGGTGAGCTGAGTCTGAACCAGCAGCTGGCCGGGTTCTACGACACCCTGCTGTCTGCCTGGCACTCCCAGCTGCAGTGGACCAGCCAGGTACACACACACACACACACACACACACACACACACACACGCACACACACACGCACACGCACACACACTGTCTACTTCATATATATATGTGTGTGTGTATGTGGTTCCGTGCAGGTGTTTAGGAACCCGTATGAGGTGGTGACGGTGCTGCTGATCCAGACCCTGGGCGCCATGGTGCCGTCCGTCCCCGTGTGTCTGAGCTCCTGTCTGGAGAGGACGCCTCAGGAGCAGCGCCTGGACGCCCTGCTGGACATCCACAGTACTGCAGCCTCCTTCACCTGCAGCCTGGAGGCAGCCATGCTCCCACACCTCGGTATGGACTCAGTTCACTTGTTTAGTGTGCGTGTGTGTGTGTGTGTGTGTGTGTGTGTGCGTGTGGTGTTGCGTGAGACTGTGTGTGTGTGTGTGTGTGCATGCGCATATGTGTGGAAAACGAATGAAAAATAAATATACAAAATAAAATACTTTCCTTGGTCATAGTAATGACGATATAACAAACATTCAATAGTAGATATTTCCCTTCAACTACAGTGGTCAAGTATTAGAATGAATTAGAACAAAGTAACGTCTATGGTGGTGATGCTGTAGTGACTCTCTGTTGGGGGTACAGTCTGACAGTCTAACTGTAACAATCTAACAGTGTAACAGTGTAACAGTCTAATTTAATTAATTAATGAAATTTTTTTTAAATTAATTTTTGCCATTTAGCAGACACTTTTATCCAAAGCGACTTACAATTACGAATTACAGGGACATTCCCCCTGGAGTAACTGAGGGCTAAGTGCCTTACCCAAGGGCACACTAGTAGTGGTGTGGCTTCAGGAGGGATTTGAACTCACAACCTTCCGATCACAAGTCCAACTCACTATCCACTAGACCACCACTACCCCTACCCTAGTCTGACAGTCTAACAGTGTGTCTGGGGGTGTGTCTGGGGGTACAGTCTAACAGTGTGTCTGGGGCTGCAGGGGACAGTCTGGGGGTACAGTCTAACAGTGTGTCCGGGGGGACAGTCTGGGGGTACAGTCTAACAGTGTGTCTGGGGGTACAGTCTAACAGTGTGTCTGGGGGTACAGTCTAACAGTGTGTCCGGGGGGACAGTCTGGGGGTGCAGTCTAACAGTGTGTCTGGGGCTGCAGGGGACAGTCTGGGGGTACAGTCTAACAGTGTGTCCGGGGGGACAGTCTGGGGGTGCAGTCTAACAGTGTGTCTGGGGGTACAGTCTAACAGTGTGTTTAGGGGTGCAGGGGACAGTCTGGGGGTGCAGTCTAACAGTGTGTCTGGGGGTGCAGTCTAACAGTGTGTCTGGGGCTGCAGGGGACAGTCTGGGGGTGCAGTCTAACAGTGTGTCTGGGGGTGCAGGGGACAGTCTGGGGTGCAGTCTAACAGTGTGTCTGGGGGTGCAGTCTAACAGTGTGTCTGGGGCTGCAGGGGACAGTCTGGGGGTGCAGTCTAACAGTGTGTCTGGGGGTGCAGGGGACAGTCTGGGGGTACAGTCTAACAGTGTGTCTGGGGGTGCAGGGGACAGTCTGGGGGTGCAGTCTAACAGTGTGTCTGGGGGTGCAGGGGACAGTCTGGGGTGCAGTCTAACAGTGTGTCTGGGGGTGCAGGGGACAGTCTGGGGTGCAGTCTAACAGTGTGTCTGGGGCTGCAGGGGACAGTAACCTGTTGAAGGTTCAGGAGCTGGTGGCCGCCCTGTACGACCCCTACCTGACCTACCAGCTGGGCTACGGAGACCTGGAGAAGACCCACCTGCTCATCCAGATCAGTGCTGTTCCTCTGGTGAGACACACACACACACACACACACACAGACACGGTGACACACACACACACAGACACACGGTGACACACACACACATACGCACACACACACACTCATACACACACAGGGGCTCACAGCCACGCACACACACACATACACACGCACAGGGGCTCACAGGGCACGCGCACATACACACATACACACACACACACAGGAGTATAGGCTGTGTCTGTCTGTCTCTGACCCTCCACCCCCCCCCCCCTCCTCCCCCAGGAGCGAGGGGAGGTGCTGGACTGCGTGGAGGAGCTGAGCCTCTCCGTGGGGAAGCTGTTCGGCCTGGCGGGCGCCGCCGTGGAGCGCTGTGTCAGACTGACCGACGGGCTGGCCGTCGCTGGACTCCTCACCGCCCTCAAGGCCCTCTTCACCAAGTAACCACACACACACACACACACACACACAGCCCTCTTCACCTACACAATGATGGCAGTGTTGGCCGAACTCTTATTGTTGTTGTTCACTGTGTGTGTGTGTGTGTGTGTGTGTGTGCGTCGGTGTGTGTGTGCGTCTGTGTGTGTCCTTGTACGTGTGTGTTTGTGTTCGTGTGTGTGCGTGTGTGCATGTGTGTGTGTGTGTGTGTGTGTGTGTGTGTGTGTGTGCGTGTGTGCGTGTGTGCGTGTGTGCGTGTGTGCGTGTGTGTGTGTGTGTGTGTGCGTGTGTGCGTGTGTGTGTGTGTCTCTCCAGGTACGTGTCGGACTTCTCCACCACACTTCAGTCAATCAGGAAGAAGTGTCGTCTGGAGGACACGCCCACCGCCGCTGTCTACCAAGAGGATTGGACAGCCTTCCAGAACTCTGTCAGGTGGGCATGGTCACTAGGGGTGCAACGGTTCAGTTGGCCCACGGTTCGGTATGAACCTCGGTTTTTGGGTCATGGTTTCGGTACATGTTTTTGTGCGTAAGGAGAAAGAAAATGCTACTATTTATTTACAAACTGATACTTTACTTTATTTTGCTTATACTTATGGAACTTTAATATTACTAATTTGACTCATTTAAATGTTGTTAGACCTCAGGCACATATTGGGTTAAACTGGCTGCAATGAAACTGGAAACAAACTCTGCTAACAGCTAGCGGCTAACAAAGCACATCACTACGAAGGTCTAAACTCTATTTTAATAACAACATGCTGGTAGAACATCAACATGCTAAAAACACATAACTACACATAATTAGATGATCACACAGTCCTTGCTTTTGAACACGTCCTAAAATGAAAGTAAGTTTACAAGCCTCACTTACCAGTAGCCTCCGGAAAACAATAACAATGAATCCATTCCAAAAGTATACATATTTAGTGATCCGTAAACTGTTATATTACATTGAGTGGGCACTTCAAAGTTACGTGTTGTGAAAAAACCCGAAAATATGACATTTTGGCAAGAAAACGTTTGAGAGCTATTTATAGCTGTTTCAGGGTTTCACCAACGGCTGTCACAAATGTAAAAGTTCCTCTCAGGCTTGACGACTGGTGGAGGAGAGGAACACATCAAAGTCAAAATCCACTTAAAACATGACAGCTGTACCAGCTGTAGACCATATGTGTGGTGGCCTGGGAAACCCTTCACATGGTGGCATTTTGACATTTTCATTTTTTATATTTCCATAAATTAGAAGTTCTCAGCTATTCATAACTGGTTGAATGACTGAGATAGCCCTTTATTTTAAAAAGTTATGAGCATTTTAATGTATCATGTCAAAAAAAGTGAAAGGTGAGAAATGCTGCCCCCGACCCCTTTCTCCTCCGGGTCGGGGGAGGAGCCTATGCAGATCGGCCGGTCTCGTTTGTCTGCTTGTGATGCGGTGTTAGTCTGCTCGCCTCGTCGGTAAAGTATAAGTACTTTCTCTTTTGTTTTCTTAAAATGTTTATTCACCATAATGTATGTAGTATGGAGTTCAAAGTACTAGAATACCACATAATATCAAAATCGCCGAAATAGGACATTTCCATCTATTTTTGCTCTTTGCCACAAACGAACGCCAGCGACATCCGACGGGTTTTCCCAGGCCACCACACATATATGCATTATGCGCATATTTTGCGCCTATATGACACGCGTAAAGCATTTCTGCGACACGCGTTTCTGTTCACTGTTTTCGTTCCCTCATCGCTGTATTCAATGCCAAAACCAGAATGAATGACCCCACAACGCAGATTTGTAGCAATCCGGGGCTTCCTCAAACTGTTGCCATGTTCTCAACTCCGCTCGCCATGAACAAACATTTGAACAGGAAGCAACTGCATTCCAGACCAACTCAACCTCTGACTTTGAATGAACCGAAAACCGCCACAGTTCACTAGTGTATTGAACCGTGGAAGGCGAACCGTACGGTTCAATATAAAACCGAGAACCGTTGCACCCCCTAGTGGTCACTGCGCCTCCAACGCCGCCCACGCCTGAATGAAAACCTATCACAGCGTCGAGCTCAGAAATGTACATGGAAACCATCCAATAGGCCTCCAGTGTTTGTTTCCTGGGGGCAGGGCTAACAGGCTGACAGATTATCCTCCTCTCCTCTGAAAACTAGATTTTCTGTCTCAATGAGAGACTAACCTGGATTACAGAAAGGTTAAATATGAACATGCGTCGTTAATCTGTGTATGTGTGTCTGTGTGTGTGTGTGTGTGTGTGTGTGTCGTGGTGGCGGACTGCAGGATCATCTCAACGTGTGGAGAGCTGCTCAGACAGTGTGGAGCCTTTGAACAGCAGCTGTCCAACAAGTAACAATCACCCCTTCATTCTCTCTCTCTCTCCCTCTCTCTATCTCTACCTCTCCCTATCTCTACCTCTCTCTATCTCTACCTCTCCCTATCTCTACCTCTCTCTATCTCTACCTCTCTCTCTCTCTCTACCTCTCTCTCTCTCTACCTCTACCTCTCATCTCTACCTCTCACCTCCTTGATCTCCAGCACATATGGGGGTCGTGTCCTCTCATTTCTACCTCCGCCAGCCTCCCCTGGTGTTGGTGTGGTATATACACATCCACATACAGACATGGTGAATGTTTTCCATTCATGAACATCTACAAGATATGTTCTCTCTAGATATGTTGTCTCTAGATATTGTTTATATATATTGTGCTACCCTGTCCTATAGGATTCTGGCCACAGTAAAGAAGTACCTGTCATACAGCCTTCACAGGCCTCTACAAGCTTTACACGCTCTATATGTTTCATATAGTTTCATGTAGTGGGGGAAATAAGTATTCAACACATCAACAATCTTTGTATTCAACCTATTTCCATTGCAGCTATTCACGTGAAATGTAGACCAGACATTGGTATTAACTGAAAGCAACTAACACGGCTAAAGAAAATGTAACACTCCAATCTATAAAAACAATCATGTGCAATAAAGGGGAATGACACAGGAAAAAAAATATATACGAATTACAAAAGTATGTGTTGAATACGTATTTCCCCCACTGTCTGTGTAATATATGTTTTGTGTGTTTGATATAAGTGTGTGTTGTCCTGCAGGATCCTGGCCACAGCGGGGAAGTACCTGTCAGAGTCCTACAGCCCCCGCAGCCTGGCAGGCATACAGGAAGTCAGCTCCACAGACAGGAAGTCGGCAGGCAGGAACCCCTGGCAGGAGTACAACTACCTCCAGAGAGGCAGCATGGTCTGCTACACCAGCCTGCTGGAGCTGCTCTACTCCCTGAAGGTACACCGGCCCCTACACCCTGGGCCCCATCCCAAACCCGCCCCTACACCATTACCCTGTCCCTATCCAGCCCCTACACCCTTACCCTGTCCCTATCCAGCCCCTACACCCTTACCCTGTCCTAAACCCGCCCCTACACCCTTACCCTGTCCCAAACCAGCCCCTACACCCTTACCCTGTCCCAAACCAGCCCCTACACCCTTACCCTGGGCCCCGTCCCAAACCAGCCCCTAGACAGGGACTCAGATCTGTATGTTGTTGTAGTAAACACAGTGTGTTATTATTGTTGTTGTTGTTGTTGTAGTAAACACAGTGTGTTATTATTGTTGATGTTGTTATTATTATTATTATGATTGTCCAGGAGAAGGGGACAGGTAACTCCAGCCTGCTGAGTGAGCCCAGGGCAGCCCTGACCAGACTCAACCAGCAGGCCACCCAGCTGGCCTTCGACTCCGTCTTCCTGCAGATCAAACACCAGCTCTGTCTCGTCTCCAAGATGGAGGTGTGTGTGTGTGTGTGAGAGAGAGAGAGAGAGAGAGAGAGAGAGAGAGGGTGTGTCTTTTTAAGTATTGTGTGTGATTGAGTGAGTGTGTGTACATGTGTATTATGTTCTTGTCTCTGCTGTCTTTTAATACCGCCCCCCTCTCTCTCTCTCTCTCAGAGTCGTGAGGCGGGAGGTTTTGGGGAGAGCTACGCTGAGGACCTGCCTACCTTCAGCCTGTCCCCACAGGAGTACATCACTAACGTACGTCTGGTCTGGCCTCTACCCCCCCAGCCCCTAACTGGCTGCTGTCTGCCTGTCCAATGAGTGATCAGAAACTGAGTTATTCCTGAATATTTCCACTCCAGAGGTGGACTGTAAGACTAGGAGAATGTCCTGGTCAGATGAGATCAGAAGAGATAAATACATGTTAACTATGCGACACAGAGGGAGGGCCAGCTGATTTGTGAGGCAAAGATGTCAGTGTGCTGTCACTCTGACACAGTGGAACAGGACAGTAACTGTGTCAGCTATTGCTGGATGTGTGTTAACAGTGTGTTTCACAAACCCAGTACAGCAGTCATTTAACTCTGTGTGTGTCTGTGTCTCTCTCCCTGTGTGTGTGTGTGTGTGTGTGTGTGTGTGTGTGTGTGTAGATTGGTCAGTACATCATGTCTCTGCCCCTCCACCTGGAGCCCTTCGTCACGCAGGAGGACCCAGCGCTGGAGTTGGCACTGCATGCTGGGAAACTGCCCTTCCCTCCTGAACAAGGTCACTCTCTTCCTCTCTCTCTCTCTCTCTCTCTCTCTGTGTGTGTCTCTCTCTCTCTCTCTCTCTCTCTCTGTGTCTCTCTCCCTCTCTCTCTCTCTCTCTCTCTCTCTCTCTCCCCCCCCCCTCACCACGTTAGTTTGTCATTAGTTTGGCGTTAGTGTGACGTTGTTCTCCCGCCCTCTCAGGTGACGACCTTCCGGAGCTGGACAACACAGCAGACTATTGGCTGGGCTCCATCGCCAGGGCAACCATGCAGACGTACTGTGACGCCATCCTGCTGATCCCCCAGCTGACGCCACACTCCACCAAGCAGCTGGCCACCGACATCGGTACGCTGCCGGACTGTCTTCACTCTCCTCACAGTGTTTACATATACACCATATGACATAGATCCCCCTCTCTCCTCCTCACCCCCTCTCTCCTCCTCTCCCTCTCCCCCTCTCCCCCTCTCCCCCTCTCCTCCTCCAGACTATCTGAGTAATGTGATGGACGCCCTGGGCCTCCAGCCCTCCAGAGCCCTGCAGCACATGGTCACCCTGCTGAGGGCCAAGCCGGAGGACTACAGACAGACCTCCAAGATGCTGCCCCGCAGGCTGGCCTCCAGCATCGCCGCCCTGAGGGGCCTGGACTACTGAGGAAGGGGGGAGGACAAGCAGGTAGCACCCTGAGGGGAGGACTGAGGAGGTAGCACCCTGAGGGGAGGACTGAGGAGGTAGCACCCTGAGGGTAGAGGGTAGGACTTAGCAGGTAACACCCTGAGGGGAGGACTGAGGAGGTAACACCCAGAGGGGAGGACTGAGGAGGTAACACCCTGAGGGGAGGACTGAGGAGGTAGCACCCTGAGGGGAGGACTTAGGAGGTAACACCCAGAGGGGAGGACTGAGGAGGTAACACCCTGAGGGGAGGACTGAGGAGGTAGCACCCTGAGGGGAGGACTTAGCAGGTAACACCCCGAGGGGAGGACTTAGCAGGTAACACCCTGAGGGGAGGACTGAGGAGGTAACACCATGAGGGGAGGACTTAGCAGGTAACACCCTGAGGGGGGGACTGAGGAGGTAGCACCCTGAGGGGAGGACTTAGGAGGTAACACCCTGAGGGTAGAGGGGAGGACTTAGCAGGTAACACCCTGAGGGGGGGACTGAGGAGGTAGCACCCTGAGGGGAGGACTTAGGAGGTAACACCCTGAGGGTAGAGGGGAGGACTTAGCAGGTAACACCCTGAGGGTAGAGGGGAGGTAACACCAAGAGGCTTTTGTATTAGTTTTGTATTGTTAATGCTTTGATCTCACTCTCTTGTCTTTTTAAGTAGTGTGTGTGCGTGTGTGTGTGTGTGTGTGTGCGCGCGTGTGTGTGTGCGCGTGTGTGTGTGTGCGCGTGTGCGAGCGGTTTGTGTGGTGTGCTTTTCTCAGCTATCTGGTTAACCACTGTTCCATGTTCCTCTATTCTCTCCCCCTCTCTCACTCATTCCTAGAATCTGGACACCTGTCATAAATTGGAGGAGTCTCCATTTTGGAAGTGTTCCCAGGCAACAGCAGCTACACATATTCAGCCAATCAAATCTCTCACATGTTTCTTTAGCACCATGTACTGTATAGGCTCATCTAGTGTCTTGTTATCTATTGTTTATTGTTGATTGTTTGTTTTCTATTGTTTTCTATTGTTGATTGACAGGGTGGGGGGGGGGCAGGGTTAAATGCTGTTTGTGTTGTTCTGCAATCTGTCCACTAATTTAATAAACTTCGGTCTCTCTAGTCTTGAAGTCTTTATTGGATTGAGTTAAAGGGGCAATCTGGGGTTGGTACGTCCATTTCTTTTTAAAGGATTGATATACAGTATAGCCATTGAATCTTGAAGCAGGTTACTTATAAATGCCTCTTGAGCTTTGTTCAACTATCTTACCCCATCAGAACCTAAAATATAAGCTGGTTTTACTCCATTGTAACCAAACACTATAGCTTCAAACCATGGATGACACTTCATTAGGTCAACCTCGTCAAACCTGACCCTACCTTAACCATGAACCCTAACCACATTTTAACCGACATCGGTGTCTAATGATCACAGGGTTGGCAGCACAGCGGTTCGAACCCCGGCTGGTCATGTGTCAAAGTGTCCTTGAGCAAGGCACTGACCCCTGATTGCTTCAGGGTCGCTGTCTATGGCAGACCCCTTGCCTAGAGCATAAAATACCACAGTTCAACAATTGACTGACAAGTTGATTTCAAGGCAATAATCATTATTATTTTTTTAAATATATTTTTAAAAACATTGGTTTTCTGGTTGGCCATGTCCTGTTCGTTTTGACCAAGTGTTAAAAGCTTTCTAATGGTGATATTCCACTGGAAACAAATTCATTAAATTCCCTCCGTCTTTGAAAGTAAGGTTAGTTTTTTTTGTAACCATTGCGGTAGGCTGAATATCACTGAGCACAAACCTACAGCCCTACAAGTATTTAGACACCAGAGAGACAGCGATGGCGAATTCTCGTGCATCACATGTCGCTACCTGCTCTCTTCTGTCTCTCTCTCTCCCCTCTCCACTATCTCTCTCCTCTCCTCCGCTCCCAACATGGACCACTGGTGGGTCGTGACGTCAGCCGTCACCGCCCTGCCAGCCTGCAGTGTCGGTGAGTCCGGAGGATGGAGAGAGAGAGAGAGACGGGAGGAGGAGAAGCGGCCTTGCGATGAGTCACAACGCGGAGGAAAACACACCGACCTAGGATGAGACACTGCTTCAAAGTCCGCGAGTGGAGCTATCGACACATGATCATCCTACGGCTATTAAACGACAGACCGTTTCATGTGTCCTACTCTAAATGGAGGAGACAGCGGAGTGTCGGGCTTCCACTGGCCGTGCCAGGGCGCTTCACCGCCGGGTAGAGCTTCTGCAGCCGCCAGGCGCGTCCCCGGCAGGGGCGATTTAACCGGGACATTAACGGGACATCAACATCAACAAAACATTAGCTGCAGGATATTACCGCGGGGCTGGCCGGACATGGAGTGGGGAAATGCGGGGATGCACAGTCGGATCGTCAGGGTGGAGCTGCGGGTTGGTTAATAAAACATGACGAGCACCGCTCGGCACAGCCGTGGTCCCAGTTACTGTCTACTGATTTATGGCTGTTGATGTTCCTCTAACGGGACCCGCTCACGCTCCAGAGAAAGAGCGTCGTTTTTTTCTGGATCCCGAATGTGAACCTGCGAATGACACGGTAGCGGTGTCCCACATTGACAGCTCTGTTCGGTGATAATCACCCGGTGGGGGAACGGGAAGGCTGTGTTATATCCATTTAAAGTCAAGTGGAGTGATAAGTGATAGTCTCTCCGTGCCCCGGTGTGTTTATGCAATCCGACGCAGTGTATCAAGTGGGCTGATTTCAAGGGGTCTTTGTTGTTCTGTTGCGATAATAGAATAACGGGTCCCGTTCCCCAAAATGCTCCTAGGCCTAATTAAGACGGGATCAACCGTTTTCTCCCAAACGATGATGATGTTCAGGCCTAATAGCGCCGTCTCTCAGGGGGAGCAGTTAGTACCGTAGTGGTTGACGCCGTTGGAAATAACAGACTGACTTATTGAATTATTGTTGCCATCCTTTTTGGGGAATATAAATATTAAGGGGGGAGAAACCAGCAGGTCATCATGTCGAAAGCCGCGACCAAAGAGAAGAAGTCGTTCAGTAAAAAGCTGTTCAGGAGAGGCTCGGTTCGGTCCGTGGGGAGTTTTATGAACCGAGTCCTCCGGACCCTGTCCACCCTGTCCCACTTCGGCAACGAGGAGCAGGCTACCGACGAGGAGAAGGACGAGACCGGGAGCTTCATCCCCACCACCACCGGGGGCTCGGTGCCCTCCGACGACAGCGACTGCGGGGGGTTCCTGTTCGGGGACAAGGTCCCCGGGGTGGCCGGGCTCAAGAACCACGGCAACACCTGCTTCATGAACGCCATCCTCCAGTGTCTGAGCAACACGGAGCTGTTCGCTGAGTACCTGGCGCTGGAGCAGTACCGAGGCGAGGAGGGCGGCGGCGGCAACGACAAGCCGAAGACCAACGGGGTGTTCCTGCAGAGGAGGGCGGCGACGCACCCAGACTCCGGGGAAGTCACGGAGCAGCTCTCTGGCCTGGTCCGGGCGCTGTGGACCTTCGAGTACACCCCGCAGCACAGCCGGGAATTCAAGGTAGGTGATGTAGGCACCGTTTGCATTGTTTTGTTCTGGTTGTCTATTGTTAGGAAATGGGGTTTAATAACAAAGAAATCCGACCGGATTATAAAACCCTGCAAAGGTTCACACAGAAAGTCAATCAGAAAGTCAATCAGACACAGACAGTGAGCAGACATGGGGACGTTGCAACGCACCTGTCGACTGCACTGTTACATCAAGTCTGGTTTATTTGTCATTACCTTGAATACAAGTAAACTAAGCAACGAAATGCCCGAGGCAGAGAAGCTCTACAACATCAACCATCATCAACAACAGAATGTAACAAGGATAATAGAACATACTGTATTGCAGTAACACTAATAAAACAGTAAATATAATCAAATATTATGTTACAGTGTTGCATGCAACTACAAGAATAGCCCATCAATGTTGCCTGGGCTCTCTTCTGGCGCAACTTGGTCGCAGGGACTCTTTAGGGTCTTCAGTAGGCATGGGGTCTTCAGTAGGCATGGGTTCTTCAGTAGGCGTGGGGTCTTCAGTAGGCGTGGGGTCTTCAGTAGGCATGGGGGCTTCAGGCCTTGGCCATAGACCTGCTGTCCAGGCCAAAACAATCACCAACACAAACTGTCTTACAGTGAAATAAATGGTCCTTTACATAACAAAGTGTGATGTACTCAGGCCACACACCCTCCACCACTCTCAGGCCTAATAGACATAATCTAATATGTGACAGGGCCTGGTGAAAAAGTCCCCAAGTCGGGCAAGGTAATTTTTCAGTGTTTTACATATTGTTAAAGTGCAGAGTGTAAGCTTTCAAATGATGCGTCATACATTGAAATCTGAAAATAGTTGAAGAAGATATTGTAACGATCCCGTATGAGGCCCCGTTAACAGCTCTTCCAAGGGAGTTAACTCTCTTGGTCTAATGGTTAGCGCGGTCGTCGGTTATGCGGGAGATCGGGGTTCGATTCCCGCATGGGGCGAGTTACACTACCAAGTTTCCGTTCGCTACAATATGCGTATTTGAACCCCTCAAACCAAATACCGGAGAGAAATGCTTTGAATCGTGTTTGCTACCATCGCGCTGATAGCTATGTAGCAGCTAAGAAAGAACATCGCTATGAAGATCTAACTGCATGTTTAGCACATCACAACATGCTGAGAGAACATCAACATGCTAAAAACACATAACTACACATAATTAGATGATCACACAGTCCTTGCTTTTGAACACAAGTTTGTTTACAAGCCATGTATCACTAACCCAGTAGCCTGCGGCAGACGATACAGTGAATCCAATTCACAAATTCACTAAAAAGTATTTAGTGATCCTAAAACGATTGTTTGTTATATCGCGTGAGCTCTTCAACACTTCAACTTTAGTAAGATGCAACAAAATGGAAAACACATAAAAAAAAGAGAAAAAAAAGCTTTTTTGTCACTTGCGAATAGTCGACATCCGGACCTTTCCACCAGACCGTGTCACATATCTGTTGTTGTCTTGTTTATTTAGTTTGTTTTTAATATTCCCTCCATGCTGGAGAGCTACAGGGTAGGCACTAGGCAGGCGTCTGTGCCAGCTCCTCACCTGCACGCCTGGTCCATCAATCAGAGGCTTGATGATGTCATAGTTGAATCAGGTGTGTGAGTGCTTGATGATGGCCATGTCATAGTTGAATCAGCTGTGTGAGTGCTGGGCCGGAACACACACCTGTCTACACACCATGGCTCTCCGGGAGTTGGCCACTCCAGCTGTGTGCGTGTGTGTGTGTGCGTGTATGCATGTGTGTGTGTGTGTGTGTGTGCGTGCATGTGTGTGTGTGTGTGTGTGCGTGACATTGTGCTCCCGCCTGACCTCTGACCTGTCCCGTCACCTAACCTCTCCTCCCCGTCACCTAACCTCCCCTCTCCTCTCCCCCGTCACCTGACCTCCCCTCTCCTCTCCCCCGTCACCTGACCTCCCCTCTCCTCTCCCCCGTCACCTGACCTCCCCTCTCCCCTCTCCCCGTCACTTAACCTCCCCTCTCCCCTCCCCCTCCCCCGTCCCCTCCCCCTCCCCCGTCACCTAACCTCCCACCTCCCCTCCCCCGTCACCTGACCTCCCCTCTCCCCTCTTCCTTCCTCTCTCCCCTCTCCCCTCACCTGACCTCCCCTCTCCCCTCTTCCTTCCTCTCTCCCCTCTCCCCTCACCTGACCCCCCCTCTCCCCTCCCCCATTACCTAACCTCCCCTCCCCCTTCACCTGACCTCCCCTCTCCCCTCTTCCTTCCCCTCTCCCCTCTCCCCGTCACCTAACCTCCCACCTCCCCTCCCCCTTCACCTGACCTCCCCTCTCCCCTCTTCCTTCCCCTCTCCCCTCTCCCCGTCACCTAACCTCCCACCTCCCCTCCCCCTTCACCTGACCTCCCCTCTCCCCTCCCCTCTCCCCTCTCCCCTCACCTGACCTCCCCTCTCCCCTCCCCTCTCCCCTCTTCCTTCCCCTCTCCCCTCCCCCGTTACCTAACCTCCCCT
The DNA here is from genome assembly GCF_963989245.1 of Nansenia antarctica. Classification (NCBI taxonomy): domain Eukaryota; kingdom Metazoa; phylum Chordata; class Actinopteri; order Argentiniformes; family Microstomatidae; genus Nansenia; species Nansenia antarctica. Next base: position 20,049,442 of record NC_137681.1, on the reverse strand, counting down.
CCCCCTTCACCTGACCTCCCCTCTCCCCTCCCCTCTCCCCTCTTCCTTCTCCTCTCCCCTCTCCCCTCACCTGACCTCCCCTCTCCCCTCCCCTCTTCCTTCTCCTCTCCTCTCTCCCCTCACCTGACCTCCCCTCTCCCCTCTCCCCTCTTCCTTCTCCTCTCCCCTCTCCCCTCACCTGACCTCCCCTCTCCCCTCCCCCGTTACCTGTCCTCCCCTCCCCTGTCACACACCGAGTGTCTGTCAAAATCACCAGATTTGTTTATTTCCGCACCTCAGTTTCTCTTCACAAGGGAGTAACTTTGTAACTGTGGAGTCTATTCCTGTCTGTTAATAACTGTGTGTCAGTCTCTCGCTGGTTCAAAGTAAATATTGGAGGGATATTGAGTTGAACAGCCTCGCCCGGCGTTCGTACAGCGCTTCTTCCTGACACTCCAGTCTATTTCTGGCCTTGTTTCTCTCTCTTGGTGGCCAGCCAGAGAACAAACTGTCTCGTTGGATGTAGAGGATGACAGTCTGGAGAGAGAGGCCGTGGACCGCCTCCGGCCCGGGGCGAGGGCGGTGAAGAGAGTTCACCACAGGGTCGGGAATAACCGGGTTTGGGCCTCGTTAATCTGAAAAAAGTTCGTTTGGAGCTGCAGCGCTGGACAGAGAAGCGGAGGTGGCTAAGACGCTCCTGTGATGAGGTCCTCCTCCCTCGTCCTCAGACCTTGAGAATGGCCTCTGGGCCTAGTGGTAGACGCTCGGGTCGGAGTCGGAACAGTCTGCAGGTTTGGGACACATTATCCTAGTCCTGGCCATCAAGTGGGCCTCTGTAAACTGCTGCATTGTGGGTTAATAGGAGCTTCACTGTCAGGGTTTTTTTCTATTGCTGTGAAGTAGGTGACTTAGCAGCCATGTTGGAGTGAGAGTGGGGCTGTGGCTGTGTTTCAAAAGGCAACATTCTTGTCCTCTATCTAGAGCGCATAACAAGGATATGCTCTAAATAGAGCGTAAGAAAGCATTCTAGAACACAGCCTGCGTCTCACTATCGCTGTGCAGCGTGGACTAGAGACCCTGTTTCTATGGCAGCCATCTTGGACTGGGAGTGAGCCAATCACACACAGGGGAATACATTACTACCATTAGGGGCTTTACACGCTACAGGGCCGACCCAAACCATACTTCTGGAGCGAGCGCTGAGGTAGTGGGGCTGGGGCTGGGGCTGGGGCTGGGGCTGGGGTATAGGGCTAGGCTATAGGGCTGAGGCTGGGGTACAGAGCTAGGAGCTGGGACTGTATGCAGATAGCTGTGTCTCTGTCTCTGTCTCTGTCTCTGTCTCTGTCTCTGTCTGTGCCTGTGTCTCTGTCTCTGTCTCTGTCTGTGTCTCTGTCTGTGGCTGTGTCTCTGTCTCTGTCTGTGTCTGTGGCTGTGTCTCTGTCTGTGTCTGTGTCTCTGTCTGTGTCTCTGTCTCTCTGACAGTGTCCGTGGCTGTATCTGTCTTTGTCTGTGTATCTGTGTCTGTGTCTCTGTCTATTTCTCTGTGTCTGTCTGTGTCTCTGTCTGTGTCCCTGTCTGTGTCTGTGTCTCTGACAGTGTCTGTGTCTCTGTATGTGTTTCTGTCTATGTCTCTGTCTGTGTCTCTGACAGTGTCTGTGTCTCTGTCTATGTCTGTGTTTCTGTCTGTGTCTGTGTCTCTGTCTGTGTCTCTGACAGTGTCTGTGTCTCTGGCAGTGTCTGTGTCTCTGTCTGTGGCCATGTCTCTGTATGTGTCTGTAGCTGTGTTTGTGTCTCTGACAGTGTCTGTAGCGTTGACCTTTGACCTCTGATAGCTTGATGGTGATGGTAATCACTAGTGATATGTGCGTGTGTGTGTGTGTGTGTGTGTGTGTGTGTGTGTGTGTGTGTGTGTGCGTTTGTGTGCGTGTGTGTGTGTGTGTGTGTGTGTGTGTCGGGCTGTTACTCTTTTTGAGCACCAGGGGGCAGTCTCACTTCATGTGACTGGCCTTGTGTTGAGACAGGTGATCAGGAAGTGTGCCCAAATATGGAGAGAGGAGGATGTTGCTATGCTGCCTCTGCAAATGACACCACCTGAATGAACTGAGGTGTTATCAGCTTCGACTGCCACACCCTGACTGTGACGATGATGATGATGATGATGATGATGATGATGATGATGATGATGATAATAACACATTTTGAATAGGACTTTACTCAAAGACACTACATTCCATGGAGAGAACAAGAATATACAGATAAATAAAAAAGGAAAACAAAAGCGCCAACAGTCAAATCAACAGTACAGATTGTTAAAGATGTTAAATGTGGGGTTTGAGGGGTTGTTTGAAGATAGATGATGATGATGCTGATGATGATGATGATGATGACATGACCATGTCGTTACTGTAGGTAATCAGAGCTAATCTCTGTTGATAGTTGATACTCACCTTTTGACGACAGTATCTCACCTCTGATCCCTGTGACTTCACCTCTGACCCCTGTGACTTCACCCCTGACCCCTGTGACCTCACCTCTGACCCCTGACCTCTGCGATGTCTGTGGCTGTAGAACGTGGTGTCTAAGAGTGCGCTGCAGTTCCGTGGCAACGCCCAACACGACGCCCAGGAGTTCCTGCTGTGGCTGCTGGACCGCGTCCACGAAGACCTCAACAACATCGTCCTGCCCAGCAGCAGACCCCCCCGCAAGGTACGCCAGCTAACGCTGTCCGCCTGTCTGTCTCTGTCTGTCTGTCTGTGTCTGTCTGTCTGTGTCTGCCTGTCTGTGTCTGTCCATCTGTCTGTCCGTCCGTCTGTCCGTCCGTCCGTCTCTCTCTCTCTCTCTCTCTCTCTCTCTCTCTCTCTCTCTCTCTCTCTCTCTCTCTCTCTCTCTCTCTCTCTCTCTGTCTGTCTGTCTGTCTGTCTGCCTGACTGTCTGACGGTGTGGCCTGTTTCTCTGTCTCTCTGTCTCTCTGTCCCTTTGTCTGTTTGTCTGTCTGTCTCTCTCTCTTTCTGTCTGTCTGTCTGTCTGTCTGACCGTGTGGCCTGTCTCTCTGTAGCCTCCACTAGAGGAAGAGAACGTTCCAGAAGGATCCTCACTACCAGCAGCAGGTTCCTTCGTCCAGGAGCTGTTCCAGGCTCAGTACAGGTGAAATCCCCCCTCTGCCCCCACTTCACCCGACTGACTGACCTCCTCCTCTCCTCTGAATCAGACGCTGATGTTTTCTCCAGAAGGCTAAAGCAGGTGTGTGTGTGTGTGTGTGTGTGTTTGTTTGCAGGTCGTCCCTGACCTGTCCTCACTGCCAGAAACAGAGTAACACCTTCGATCCTTTCTTGTGCATCTCACTGCCTATTCCTGTACCACACACACGGTGAGAGTCTTCTTACACACACACACACACACACGCTCACACAAACACGAGCACGCACACATACACAAGCATGCAGGCTCACACATACACCTGCATGCAGACACACAAGTACACACACACACACACACACAGTA
>NC_137681.1:20028462-20038462 GCF_963989245.1 Nansenia antarctica | reverse complement strand
ACCTCTCTCTTTCTCTAAAAGATGTCTCCCCCCCCCCCTCCCCAGGTCTCTCCACGCGGCCGGCTGTGCGGAGCATCCAGAGGCAGACCTTCTCGTCGCGGTCCTCCATGGCCAGCCCTCTGGCCCTCAGCGAGAACGGCTCCTCCTCCAAACCCTCCTGGTCGCTGTCGGCCAAACTCCAGCTGCGCTCCAGCTCGCCCTCTCGCTTCTCCCTGGAGTCCCACTCCTCCTCGCCAACGCTGGAGAGGATCGGCGAGGCCGCGGACGACAAGGTGTCCACCTCCTGCTTCAGCGGCCAGGCGGCCAGGCCGGCGCCCCTGGCGGTGATGGAGGGTAACGCGGCGGCGAAGAGGCTCCAGGAGCAGGCCCACTCCAAGGCGGCACTGCAGCCCGAGCAGAGGAGTTCCGGCCTAGGTACGAGTAACCACAACCCTGCCTCTGTCCTGGAGCAGGGTAGCCCGGGCCACGGGACACCCGCGAAGGAGGCCAAACAGAGAGGAGGGGGAGGAGTAGTAGGAGGGGGAGGGGGGGACAGCACTGGGCCCAAGAGGAGCTCCGCCAAGACTGTAGAGTCTGAGAAGAGTCCCAAGAAACGTCCGCCCTCCTCCACCTCCTCCTCATCCTCCCCGGTCCACAGCCCCGGCCCAGCCCACCCCTCGCCCTCCCGACCCCAGTCCAAGGACAAGAGTGATGCTGCCGCCACCACCAGCACCTCCACCAAGACCAGTAAGACCTCCACCACCACCTCTTCTAAAACCGCTACCCCCAGTAAGAAGGATTCCTCCCAGCCCCAGGACTCCCTGCACCCAGGGGGAACAGCCCACCAGAGGAAGAGTGCGGGTAGCACCCCAGGGTCCCAGAGCTCCCACCTCCAGAGGAAGACCTCCCCGCGGGGGGCGGGGGAGAGGAGTGCAGCCTCGGGGAGGACCAGGGGGGCGGAACGGAGCGCCAGCCGCGAGCCCTCCTCCCAGACCGGCTCAACGGCGGAGAGCAAGGGGAACCACGGCGGACCTCCCTACAGAGCCGGTGGTGGCACGGCTCGCGGCGGGGAGGGAGGAGGCACCGCAGGGGGGAGGGCGGGGCGAGGGGCGGAGAGCAGGGCCGGGGGGCGGAGCTCTAGCAGCAGCTCCTCCATTGCTAGCCTGCGGTCGTCCAGTGTGGGCGGGGCTCTGACGAGCACAGCACCCCAAAGGGGCCTGGTGAGGAACAGCAAGACAGAGGACAAGGGCCTGTCGTTCTTCAAGAGTGCTCTGAGACAGAAGGATACACGGCGGTCAGGGGAGGGGGGGAAGACCTCCACGGCCAGGGCAGGTGGGGCCGGGGAGGGGAAAGGCAGCCCAGAGGATGGGGGCGGGGAGGGGGCAGGAGAGGGGGGTGGAGACGAGGCAGGGGCAGGTAAGAGAGGCCAGCAGGACAATGCTGAGACTCACCCAGCCTTGGCCAAAGACAAGGACTCCTCCAAGACCTCGTCCTCCTCCACCCCGGCCAAGCGCTCGCTCCTCTCCTCCGCCAAGACCAAGGCCTCTGGAGGGGACACGACTGCCCAGGCCTCTGCCAGTGGCAAGAAGCTTCCGGAGAAGGCCAAAGCTGCTGAGAAGGCCAAACTTCCTGAGAAGGCCAAACCCCCTGAGAAGACCAAACCCCCTGAGAAGACCAAGCCCCCTGAGAAGACCATGCCTCCTTCTAGAAAGATCCCCATCAACTCCTCACGCAGCCAGAAGGCCAAGTGAAGGTGCTGAGCGGGGCTCTAGTGCAGCTCTCTGAGCTTATCCAACCATCCAACCAAGATAGATCTACTAGATCTACTAGATCTCCTCTATGGAGGACCTCTGGGAGAACAACGCCACCTATTGGCTCAGAGGACTATACGCCAGCTGTCATAGTAGACTGCCTCTCTTTCCCTGTACTCTTTATTAACAACTCGTTATTTAGGAATGGATTGAAACGAAGCACTTTGTATGGATTGCATTGTTTTTTTGTTTTTTTTAAAGAATTCTATAACTGTAATCATATGGATGATTATATCTTATATATATAGTATTATATATAAACCTATATGAACTGCTCATGTAATGACATTTTTAATCTGGTTCTGTAGCATTACCTTGATGATGGAGGTTGGTCGTGGGGGGGGGGGGGGGGGGCTGGGAGATGGTGGGGGGGGCAGGAAGGTGAGAAGAGAAACCCTGTCCAACACCTCAGACGCCACAGCTAGTCAACAGTCAGACGCCACAGCTAGTCAACGGCCAACGTTGTCATTCAGTTTGGATATCGCTGTACTTTCCTGACGATGAGATTGGGGTCCACGTCTCAAATGTTTCAAAACATTCCACAACCAACGGATTATCTGGATTATAGAGAGCCTTGGGTCACAACCAACAGATAATTTAGATTTTAGATAATATCAGTAACCTGGATTGGTACGTATTGTTAGTGCCGGAACGTTTATAATCCCAGTTTAAATATAATGAGCAGCAGCTCCAAATAATACAATATGAGTAATCCCAGTTAGCCCTACTCTAACATGGCATGTCTGACAGAACATAGTGGTGATATGGTAATCCCAGTGTAACACCATTATATTACCAGCATATTAGGATTAGGGCGGTCTATACCTGCCATGGTCGAAGAGGACCCGTTAGAGACTCGCCCCAGAAAGAGACACCGCTTGATGACATCAGAAGGTTGAGGCCAGCGACACGTCTGCAGTCTCGGTGTCAGAGAGCAGACAAACGATCCCTCTCTCCAAGAGTGCCCTCAGAACCCCCCTCACCGCTGCCCCCTGCTGCCGACCGCGGTCACTGCAGGCGTGCAAGGCCTTACGGGGAGAAACCACCACACCACACCAGACTGCCAGACAGCTCGTAACATTCCTAAAGACGAACACAGGGTCCCTGTACACAGCCACACGCAACAAGGACATCAGGACCTACAGTATATGTAAGGACCATATATGGGGATGTCTTTATAGAACACCATATATGGACATGTATATGGTGAGGTAGGCTCCACCCATCTTTACCGGTGACATCACAGCTTGTGCACATTTTGGCTTTATGCGCTAGCGAGCAGATCTGCGTTGAATGCACTGATGTAGGTTCAGAAAAAAAGATCAATCGCCATGATGAAATGTATGACAGCAATCCTTTGCATGATGTATTGCTTATGCATGCACTTAACTATGCAAGCAACTCTTGCTAATGTCCACACACTGAGTAAGTCAAAACTACAGCTACTTTTTTGGATGTGTATATATTTCTAACTGTATATTTTTCCAAATGCCAGCATCAAGAGAGCATGTTTAGGCATCATTCAATGCTTTGTTTGCACATTTTTCTTCAAAAGTAAGATATTATATATATATATAATGGTATATATATACATTATTTTGTATGAATGATAGGTATTGCTCATTCTCCCTCTTAAAGTAAATCAACTCACTTGCAAATTAATATTTTCTGTATTGTATTCATTTGTCTCATGTTTGATTCCAAACTAGTTTTAAAGGGATACGCTCATCCCTTTAAATGCAGCTACATCTAACAAATCAATTGATAGCCCACTGGTATGATTGTACTATATCTCACTGTTATCAATGACTTGTCATGGTTTTAATGGACACTTATTGGATGGGTCTAACCAACGCCATCGCCACGTCAACAGGGACGTTGAACAGTATACTGGTCCAAAGACAGAAGTGTGTTTTTTGTTGGAATACTTGAAGATGAACCTGTTCTCTAAACGCTGGGTCAAGCTGTAAACTCACAGAGTTCATAGGTCACACAACTCAGAACTTCCGAGTTAAAATGATTAGTTAGTTAGTGATGTGCGTAGAGCTTCCTATTGGTGGGGAACCCAGGGGTCAGAACCCAGGGGTCATCAGACTGGGAAGCCTGGGGCTCATCTTTGTACAACCAAGTTTCTAAGTCGGATGTTTGTGAGTTTTCTAGCTCGGAGCGCCATGTGACCCTAACCCTAACCCTTTGACCCTAACCCTAACCCTTTGACCCTAACCATAACCCTGTGAAGCAGCTATGACCCTAACCCTAACCCTGTGACCCTAATCCTGTGACCCTAACCTTGTGACCCTAACCCTGTGTCCCTAACCCTGTGTCCCTAACCCTGTGTCCCTAATCCTGTGACCCTAACCCTGTGACCCTAACCCTGTGACCCTAACCCTGTGACCCTAACCTTGTGACCCTAACCCTGTGTCCCTAACCCTGTGTCCCTAACCCTGTGACCCTAACCCTGTGACCCTAACCCTGTGACCCTAACCCTGTGACCCTGTGACCCTAACCCTGTGACCCTAACCCTGTGACCCTAACCCTGTGTCCCTAACCCTGTGACCCTAACCCTGTGACCCTAACCCTGTGTCCCTAACCCTGTGACCCTAACCCTGTGACCCTAACCCTGTGACCCTAACCCTGTGACCCTAACCCTAACCCTGTGACCCTAACCCTGTGTCCCTAACCCTGTGACCCTGTGACCCTAACCCTGTGTCCCTAACCCTGTGTCCCTAACCCTGTGACCCTAACCCTGTGACCCTGTGACCCTAACCCTGTGACCCTGTGTCCCTAACCCTGTGAAGCAGCTTCCCCAGGGATTGACAGAGGAGCACACTGCAACCACACTGCCTTGTCTTTTATAACATCTTGGAGAGTACCAAAAATATGTCTGATAATATATACCTTATTACATTTGGTAGTTGATATTTAATCAAAACTGCGCCAATTGTAATTATTATACGACAAAAAAAATCTTCAACAAAAAACAATCTCTGAAAAAAAATTCTGTTGCCGAAAACAATTCCACATTATCTTGATAGCATTGGGGAATGAAGTCCCAATGGCTCCTGCCGTCGATCCCCAGCGTGGTGGGGAGGTTGCTTAATCAGAGCATGAACTTCAGGAGATCAGGAGGCTGAGAGAGGCATGATCAGTACACCCCTGAGAGGTCAGGCTCCAGATGTTGGTGCAGATGAGGTACACACGTATTTCATTTATTTATGTCTGGTTCTTTAACAACATATTTGTGGGCACACTATCGAGCTGTATCTGTGAATATCTTTCTGACACATTACAGATGTCCTACCGGCACACTGTGCAACATTACAGGGTACACTTCTTCATCAGTGTGTGGTCTATGTGCTGTACTTTACTACCAGTAATACAGAAGCTCTTCTTTGACGGGACACCATAGTGTTTCTAGTAGGTTCCTCTACCTCGTGAATAGCTGCTGTTATAATAGAGAGATCTCTATAGAGAGATAGCTATAGAAAGAGGCATCTATAGATGCAACATGGTGGTTATGATGATGAAGTATGAGTGGTGTTCTCTAATGGAACAGTGGAGTTGGTGGTGTTCTATAATGGAACAGTGGAGTTGGTGGTGTTCTATAATGGAACAGTGGAGTTGGTGGTGTTCTATAATGGAACAGTGGAGTTGGTGGTGTTCTATAATGGAACAGTGGAGTTGGTGGTGTTCTATAATGGAACAGTGGAGTTGGTGGTGTTCTATAATGGAACAGTGGAGTTGGTGGTGTTCTATAATGGAACAGTGGAGCTGGTGGTGTTCTATAATGGAACAGTGGAGTTGGTGGTGTTCTATAATGGAACAGTGGAGTTGGTGGTGTTCTCTAATGGAACAGTGGAGTTGGTGGTGTTCTCCAATGGAACAGTGGAGTTGTTGGCTGGAGTGAACAACAGCAGAACATCTAAAACAATACATAACAATGTTCAAGGGGAATGGGACTTCAATAGTATTAAAATGCAAAGCAATGTTATTTATTTGCGTCAAATGCATGAGAATGTCAATGCTCTTTTTATTTTGTATTCATTTGTATGCTGTGATATTTTATGGATATTCTGTAGTATGCACTTTCAACCATTCAAATCGGAAACATTTTATTTTATTTTTTTTACTTTATAAAGAATTCATTACTTTGAGGGGAGCAATGTTTGTATACATGCTTAATGTATTGGTTAAGCAATGCAAGAACAAAAATATGTCATAATAAAAATAAATGTTGATTTTATATTGCTTTGATTGGATTAAGTTTCTTTTGTTTGTTGGTTTATCATGGCAGTTCCTAGTTTTATCCACTTGGTGGAGCTAAACATAATTTACTGGCATCAAACACTAGTGCACAGCGCTGATGATTTGGGAAAAACCACAAAACAATTCCTCAGAATGTGCCTTCACGTCTAAAAATAGAGTGACTCTCCTTTGTGAAGAAATGTTGTTGTGTCAAGCCTAATGCCTTCACTGGGGGAGGTGACAGGTGGTGTATGACACTACACACCAAGCACCCATGTATTTATTTATTTATTTATAGTTGATTGAGTTTGGTTTTATTAGTTTGGCTCAAGGCTGGGAGCCATTAAGAGTAAATATACCCACTTTGTCTTCCTGTCCCCGGTGGTTCTGGGTAACTCAGTCATCTGGTTTAGGAAATGTTTGGGGTTTCTTCATTTCCACTTCCTGTGCTCTCTGATGGAGAACCAATCAAATCAAATCTAAACCTGAGATGAAACGATGGGGCCACAACTTACTCCTCTTCCTCTTCCTCTTGTTCTTCCTCTTGTTCTTCCTCTTGTTCTTTCTTCTTCTTCTTCTTCTTCTTCACTATGTTGTGGAGGGAAAATGTAGGATATTATGTCACTGCAGATTTAACCACATGAACATGCTAATAGTCAAAGCTGGTGTGTTATTGCTCTGATGAACAAATAAGGACAGTTATTAAAAGACTCATTAGAAGCGTGAGAAGGGAGGGCGGGGGCAGATGTTTTCTTTCAGATCAGAAAGAGGAGCCATGGTGTTTAGGTTTTAAACCAGTTCTCCTTTGCCTGACAACAGGAGCCAAGTTCCTCTGACGCTCAACCACTGATCTGTTGCCAGACAGGAACGCTATGGTCTAATACCCCGGAGGAATGGGCCTTCTGTGTTTTACATCAGGAACACTGAACAAGGACATTATCTCTGGTGTCCCTGTGGCCAGGGGGTGTGAGGTGTGGTGTGTTCAGAGTGTGGGGTGTCCAAAGTGTGGGGTGTTCAGAGTGTGGGGTGTGGGGGGTTCAGAGTGTGAGGTGTTCAGAGTGTGGGGTGTCCAAAGTGTGGGGTGTTCAGAGTGTGGGGTGTGGGGGGTTCAGAGTGTGGGGTGTTCAGAGTGTGAGGTGTTCAGAGTGTGGGGTGTTCAGAGTGTGGGGTGTTCAGAGTGTGGGGTGTTCAGAGTGTGGGGTGTGGGGGGTTCAGAGTGTGGGGTGTTCAGAGTGTGGGGTGTTCAGAGTGTGGGGTGTTCAGAGTGTGGGGTGTTCAGAGTGTGGGGTGTTCGGGTGACTGGCTCGGTGGATGGTAGACAGACAGGAGGATGGTAGACAGACAGACAGGGGGGTGGTAGACAGACAGGAGGATGGTAGACAGACAGGCGTCTGAGGTCAGAGAAGGAGGTGGCTAGGCGCAGTGGGGACGTGGACCGGGTCAAGCAGGCCAAGTACAGGTTCGCCAAAGCGGTGAAGGAGGCGAAGCATCGCTTTTCGGAGAAGCTGCAGCAACAGCTCTCTGAGGGGGATTCCGCCTCCGTCTGGAAAGGCCTCAAGACCATCACCAACTACAAACCCAAGTCCCCGCTGATGTCCGACAACCTCCCTCTCGCTAACGAGCTGAACGAGTTCTACTGTAGGTTTGAGAAAGAGAGGTTCCCGCCCACCCCCGCCCTCTCCCTCCACCCCCCCCGGCTACAACCACCACCCCCGTCCCCCAGGGGGGCCAATGTGCCTACAGGGGTGAGATCGAGGGGCTGCAGAGCTGGTGCAGTTTTAACAATCTGGAGCTCAATGCTCTGAAAACAGTGGAGATGGTGGTGGACTTCCGTAGGAAAGCAGCCCTGCCCCCTCCCATCACGCTGGGAGGTACCCCGGTGGCCTCCGTGGAGTCATGCCGCTTTCTAGGCATGACCATCTCCCGGGACCTTAAGTGGGAGCGGAACACCGAGGCCCTCGCGAAGAAGGCCCAGAAGAGGATGTTCTTCCTCCGGCAGCTGAGGAAATTCAGGCTGCCGAGGTCCATGATGGTCCAGTTTTACACGGCCATCATAGAGTCCATCCTCACCCACTCCATCATCACCTGGTTCCCTGCTGCAACGACCAAGGACAAGGCCAAGTTGCAGCGGGTGATACGTTCAGCAGAGAGGGTGATCGGCTGTCCCTTGCCCTCCCTCAACTCCCTGCATGACACCAGGGCTCTGAGGAGGGCAAGGAAGGTCATGGCCGACCCCTTCCACCCCGGCCACGGCCTCCTCACCCTGCTTCCCTCTGGAAGAAGGTTGCGGCTGCCTAAGACATTAAAGGCCCGCCACAGGCTCAGTTTCTTCCCCTCAGCCGCCAGGCTGCTAAATGACTCTGGCTTCCCCCTCCCCCCCGCCTCCAAGTCTGCCCAGGACTGAACATGCACTGGACCTTGAATAACTCTGCACTGCACTTTATATACAGCACTATCCATGCACTGTCTGTCCCGTGTTGTCCTGTTTTTGCCTGTTTTTGCATTTGTATTTGTACTTGTTTTGTTTACATTTACATTTTTGGCATTTAGCAGACGCCTTATTCCAAAGCGACTTACAATCAATACATTTGAATACTAAGCATGTGAATCAGCAGTCCACTATTCGTTGCAGGAAGAGTACTCTAGCTCGGGCCCGGGGCCACTGATAGAAGGAAAAACCTTCTCCCTATTATCGCCTTCTACTAAAACGTTTTTTTTTTTTTTCATGTATATGTGAAAAAAGCATAAATGCACCTTCTGTAAATGCCAAAACAAATTCCTATATGTGTCAAGCATAATGGCAATAAACATTATCTGAATCTGAAACAGGGGGGTGGTAGACAGACAGACAGGGGGTGGTAGACAGACAGGCTCAGTGTTATTGATCTCTCCTCTGGATCTCCTGGGGCCGCTGCTGTAGAGTTTTATCTTTTCAATCTTCCTTCCTTCCTTCCTTCCTTAGGATGGAGTCCCTGCTCCATCTAACAGGCTTAAGCCCACCAGAAGCATTCACTTCAGAAGGAGCTGTATAGAATTTTACAGAAGTAAAAGTAGTGGATTATAATACTGTAGAACTTTCTTTCTTCCTTCCTTCCTTCCTTCCTTCCTTCCTTCCTTCCGCTCTTTCTTTCCATCCCCACTTCTCTCATTTCGTTCTGTGTCCTTCATCCCTCTCTACTCGGCCCTCCTCCCCACTCTCCTAAGTGCTCGCGGTGACTGTACCAACTCTCCCAGAATCCTCTGCTTCTACCAAGTCTCTCTCCCCAGTGTGGAAGTGGAAGAGGAACAACACAGTCAATCATTCACTGAGATGAAGAGAAGAGAGGACGTGTTCCTCCTCTCCAGAGCGTCGTGACGCTGCGCTGTAATTCCCTTTTAATTGTAGATGAAAGTTGCAGCAGGCCTGAGTGCTGGAGCAGCCGGGAGGCTCTCAGGAGATAAATATGGATGGCAGGACCGGAGAGGACGAGCAATGTTATATAACCCAGAGAACAACACTCCTCTCCTCTCCTCCACCCAACACTCCTCTCCTCTCCTCCACCTCTCTACTCCTCTCCTCCAACTCTCCACTCCACCCAACTCTCCTCTCCTTCACCTCTCCTCTCCTCTATCTCTCTACTCCACCCAACACTCCTCTCCTCTCTCCTCCACTCAACCCAACACTCCTCTCCTCCACCCAACACTCCCCTCCTCTCCTTCACCTCTCCTCTCCTCTATCTCTCTACTCCTCTCCTCTCTACTCCACCCAACACTCCTCCACCTCTCTCCTCCACTCAACACTCCCCTCCTCTCCTCCACCAAACACTCTCCTCCTCTCCTCTCCTCCACCCAACACTCCCCTCCTCTCCTCCACCAAACACTCTCCTCCTCTCCTCTCCTCCACCCAACACTCCCCTCCTCTCCTCCACCCATCACTCCTCTCCTCTCCTCCACCCAACACTCCTCTCCTCCACCTCTCCATTCCT
>NC_137681.1:19983462-20023462 GCF_963989245.1 Nansenia antarctica | reverse complement strand
TATGAGATGAACGTGCGCAATAACATTTGATTTGATTTGATTTGATGATATGAAGTTCAGTGATGAAGGTTTTATGGGTCAAAAGAAGAAAAGGGTGATAGAGGTGGAACATGTTGTTATAGTGGATGCTGAAGACATCACGAAAACATGGACTCAAAACACATCCACAGGAAAGGAGAGCAGAGAGAAGAGAGAGAGGAGGGGGGGGGGGCGGGTATGCAGAGAGAGATAGAGGGTTGACCTACTGCCAATCTCTAGAGAAGGGTCTCTGCTAGGGGAGTGTAATCAGACTGTCTGGCGCGTGTGTGTTTGTGTGTGTGTGTGTGTGTGTGCGTGTGTGTGTGTGTGTGTGTGTGTGTGTGTGTTCTGGCTGCTTCTCTCCAACCCCCAGGCTTAATTAGGACCCATGTGTACCCTGAGAGCTGCCTCACACACTGCCTGTTGGATACACAGAGCATCACCTCTGTGTGTGTGTGTGTGTGTGTGTGTGTGTGTGTGTGTGTGTGTGTGTGTTTGTGTGTGTGCGCCAGGTGACAGAAAGGAGATCCTGGGGACCAGGATGATGTCATCAGGATGATGACAAGACGGGCAGTGGAGAACTACCTGGATCTGCCTGGAGGTCTGCACTGTTTAATGATCACCAGGAGAGAGAGGGAGGGAGAGAGAGGGAGGGAGAGAGAGAAGGAGGTAGAGGGAGGGAGATGGAGGGAGGGGGAGGGAGAGAGAGAGGGAGGGAGAGAGAGGGAGGGAGATGGAGGGAGGGAGAGGGAGAGGGAGGGAGGGAGGGAGGGAGAGGGAGGGAGGGAGAGAGAGTGAGGGAGAGAGGGAGAGAGAGGGAGAGATATTATGAAAGTGCAGATTGTAAGCTTTCAAATGATGTGATGCATTGAAAATAATTGAAGACGATATGCTTATTTGAATGTTATTTGAACCTCAAACGGATAATTGGAGAAAATCGCTCAGAATCAAAACACACATTTCATCGTGTTGGTAGCTACCTAGCAGCTAAAAAGAAAACATCACTATGTACTAACATCTGCATGTTTAGCACATCAGAACACACTGATAGAACATCAACATGCTAGAAACACATAACTACATGATCACACAGTCCTCGCTTTTGAACGTCCTAAAACACAAGTTTGTTTACAAGCCATGTATCACTAACTCAGTAGCCTACGAAGCAGGACGGAACAATGAATCCAATTCACAAGTATTTAGTGATCCTGAAACTGTTGTTTGTTATATTGAAGAAAAAAAAACTTTTTGGTCATTTGCACTTGAGACTTGAGAATTGCCGACAGGCGGACTGTTTCACCAGACAGGAAGGTACAGGAAGTTTCTGACCTCGGGGAGCGAACGTCCTACTTTTCTCTGGACGTGAAGCCTTGTTCTCAAATCCTCTTCTCTCTTCTGTGTGTGTGTGTGTGTGTGTATGTGCATGAGTGTGTTTGTGTGCGTGTATGTGCGCGCGTGTGCACATGTGCGTGTATGTGTGTGTGTGTCTGTGTGTGTATGTGTGAAGCCCTGTCCTCACTCCTCACATCCTCTGGTGTGTTGGACTACCTCCATGATTAATGGCTGCGCCCCGCGTCTCTGTCACATGCACAAATGAGACCCGCTCAGTTCACTAGAGGGCTCCGCCTACCACCTCGAGGCTGGCGGAGGTAGAAATCGGAGGACGGGCTCATGGTAATGCTTGGAACGGAACGAGGAACGGTATCAAACGTGACGTGTTCTGTTTGTGTCACGTTGTGTTTCGATACCGTTCCTCATTACCATGAGCCCGTCCTCCGATTTCTACCTCCGCCAGCCTCGAGGTGGTAGGCGGAGCCCTCTAGCGAACTGAGCGGGTCTCATTTGTGCATGTGTCAGAGGCGCAGAGGCACGCAGCCCTCTGACGTAATGCAATCGTATGAAACACTGTCGGTGCTGTCTTCACTGCAGAACTGTGCCAGGCGTGTAGTGAGCCTCCAGGTTGGGGGTACCAGTGTTGGGTATTCTACGTGGCCACATTCGGAGCATGTACCCACATCCCCAACGTCCTCAGCTGAGACGAGCACGCCAGAATCTACCTGACAGCCTGTCACAATGAGGCTCCCTGCTATGTCTCTGAGGAGGCTTTAGAATTCCATACCAGACAACCCTGTTCCTGTGTGTGGTGTGTGTGGTGTGTGTGTGTGAGTGTGTGTGTGTGTGTGTGAGTGTGAGAGTGTAAAAAAGTGTGTGTGAGAGCGTGTGTGAGAGAAAGAGATTGTGTGTGTGTGTGTGAGTGTGAGAGAGAGAGATTGTGTGTGTGTGTGTGTGTGTCTGTGTGTGTGTGTGTGTGTGTGTGAACAACCTTGGATAAAAGAGAATCAGAGATGATAAGATACAGTGTTTCTTTCTAAGAATTCACTTCTATAGTCACACACACACACACACACACGTCACAGCAACCTTTGATTTTAGAAGAGATTGAGGTGTGAGCGTGTAAGAGGCGGAGCGGGAGCGTGGCGTTAGATGTAAGCGCTGTGCACGACGCCTCGGGGGGAACACCGGGAATTAGATATCTAGTTATCACAGACATGGTAGAGGTGACCTCAACTTTGCGCGCGTGTGTGTGTGTGCGTGCGTATGTGTTTGCATGTATCTGTGCATGCGTGTCGGCATGTGTGTGTGCATGTATCCGTGCATATTTATCCGTGCATCCGTGTGTGTGTGTGTGTGTGTGTGTTGGGGTATTTTAAACGAAGAGTTGAATCAACGCAATCATCTTTTATTGAAACATGATGAAAAGGAATCTTGCATCATCAAAGTTAAGCTGCAGTGAAGTACAGTGTTACAGACTCCATCATCTTATCTATGACATCAAACTGATTGAACTGCAAGTCGACTCTCACAGCCCAGTAAAGGAACACACAGATTTCTGTTGCCTTCTGTGTGTTCAGGATTCTGAACTGGTTTCCACCTTCTCTGTCATCTGGACCTGTCCGTTCTCTTCAACTAAAACCTGAAGGACACACTGGCTGTGTTCCAACATCCACACCAGGGGAGGCTGCAGGAGGGAGACATCGGAGGACTCATTGTTATGCATGGGATGGAATAACGGACGGTATCAAACCGTTCTTCATTCCATTCCAGGCATTACAATTCCACCCCCACCAGCCTCCCCTGTTAGCCAATAAT
Organism: Nansenia antarctica; assembly: GCF_963989245.1. Taxonomy (NCBI): domain Eukaryota; kingdom Metazoa; phylum Chordata; class Actinopteri; order Argentiniformes; family Microstomatidae; genus Nansenia; species Nansenia antarctica. The sequence goes on along the minus strand of NC_137681.1, from coordinate 20,020,294 downwards.
AAAGCACATGCTCAATTAGAATACACAGGAGAATACTGAAAAAACAAACATAAAATCATGTTGATTTTGTGTGTTTATAAGTACAAACGTACAAACGACCAACGCGTTGGCTCTTGTGCCGCCACATTATTAGAGGGGACCGTTTCTGCAGACCAAAGAATAACATCTGTATGAACGTGTTATCTAGCTGTGTGTGTGTGTGTGTGTGTGTGTGTGTGTGTGTGTGTGTGCGCGTGTGTGTGTGCGTGCGCGTGTGCGTGTGTGCGTGTGTGTGTGTGTGTGTGTGTGTGAGCCTTATATGGACTTTCTGCCCTAACCAGGCAAGCCTTATATGGACTTCCTGCCCCCAACAAGGCACACCAGGGCTTGGAGATAAGAGAGAGCAGTGTGAGAGAAGTATCTGTGATTACCTGTAGTGAGTTAGACTGCCGAGGAGGGAAGTGTGAGAATGTATCTGTGTGATTACCGCCTGACTTGGACTGTGGGATAATCCCCCTGTGTATCAAACTGTTTTGGCTGAGGACTTGCTTTTGGAATACCCCTGGATAACGTACAAAGGATTCTGAGTAAGGGTTGTGGACTATGGATAGCTGAATTTCCCCCTCGTTGTAAATAACCCCTCATAAATGTCCTAATTACATTTGAGTTGTGCTTTGTGTGTGTTTTGTTATACAAGTTGTAGGCGTGGAAACCCCACACCCTTGAGCCTGGTACACTAGCTAGTGTATCTATCATCAAACCTGCATGCATGCAGATAGTGCGTTCATTTAAAAGAACTGCTCAAAACACACTTGTTCACCAGGTAGCATAACCGTAACCACTCTAACCCTAAAACCTTACCCTAACCTTAACCACTCTGACCCTAAACCTTACCCTAACCTTAACCACTCTGACTCTAAGCCTAAACATAATCCTAACCTTAACCACTCTAAGGTAATGCCTAACCCTGCCTAATCGCCACGCGATTTGTAATAATAATAATAATAATAACTTTTATTTTTATAGCGCTTTTCCTGCAAACGTTGCAGCTGTATTTGTTGTAATTCAGTTGTAATTCACGTAAGTCTTATGCAACATATCTTTAGTTTTGGATGTATCTTACGTCAAAACAGGTGGTCAGACGCTGGTATAGCCGGATAATACGACCCCCCCAGACTCCATTTCCTTGCTCTGCAGAAACCATCCCCCAGAACCTACGGTCTGTTGGAGACCATGTTGTGTTGTATACATACCATGGGTTGACAGTCAGGTGATGCTTACTTGAAAGGTGCCAAATGACTCCAAAAAACGTTTTCAACCAGTGCTTACAGGACATACATGGAAGACATCTGTCTCTCTCTGACACCTCTGAAGTGGGAGCATCCATCTCAGTCCATCTCTCGTCTCTAGTCCATCTCTAGTCTCTAGTCCATCTCTAGTCTCTAGTCCATCTCTAGTCGATCTCTAGTCTCTAGTCCATCTCTAGTCTCTAGTCCATCTCTAGTCCATCTCTAGTCTCTAGTCCATCTCTAGTCTCTAGTCCATCTCTAGTCTCTAGTCCATCTCTAGTCTCTAGTTCATCTCTAGTCTCTAGTCCATCTCTAGTCTCTAGTCCATCTCTAGTCCCATCTGAAATCATGACCGACCATTTGATAGAACTTGATGTTGTGCGGCCTGTAGAAGTCTCTGAGCTGCTCGATGGCGTCCCTGTCTATCTGGACGTGCGTCCTGCCCTTGGACTTGCCCAGGCAGCGGGGCCTCCGGCTGCTCTCCGGCTTCTTCAGGCAGGGGAAGCCCTTGGTCCTGTTGAAGTAGAAGTGTTTGTCCGTCACGATGCGCTTCAGACCCAGGAAGTCCTGTACCCGGGCCAGCTCGCCCGCGGGGTCCGCGATCAGACGCTCGCCACTCACCACGTGGACCTGCGACGGCGGGAAGTAGCGCAGCCAGTTCTCCAGGTGCAGCGCGTACAGCCCGATGCGGATGGCGTTCCAGGACGTGTCGACCAATCCCAGGCTCCGGTTCCGGAAGGCCAGGTCCTGGAAGCTAGGGAGGTCGGGGGTCTTGGTGAGGGTCTGGGTGTAGTCAGAGATGGCCCGGGTCACGGGGTCGCGGACGACCACGATCAGCTTGGTGTCGCGGGACATGGCGGAGATGCGACGAGGCGCCTCCCGCGTCACAAAGTAGCTGGGCGTCTTCTCCATGGTAACCTGGCCCTCCAGGGTCCGCGGCATCAGGCTTCTGATTGGACGAGGGAGGAGGAGAAGAGAGAGACAAGGAAGATGTGAGGAAGAAGAAGAGAGAGATGATGAAGAGGAGGGACAGATGATGAAGATGTGAGGAAGAGGAAGAGATGATGAAGATGTAAGGAAGAGGAAGAGAGAGATGATGTGAGGAAGAGGTGATGAAGATGTGAGGAAGAGGAAGAGAGAGATGATGAAGATGTGAGGAAGAGAGAGATGGTGAAGATGTGAAGAAGAGGAAGAGAGAGATGATGTAGGAAGAGAGAGATGATGAAGATGTGAGGAAGAGGAAGAGAGAGATGATGAATATGTGAGGAAGAGGGAGGGACAGATGATGAAGAAGTGAGGAAGAGGAAGAGAGATCATGAAGAAGTGAGGAAGAGGAAGAGAGAGATGATGAAGATGTGAGGAAGAGGGAGAGACAGCTGTGTGACTGACTGGGGTTCGAACCTGGGTCATCTGTGCTAGTCCGCTGAGCTAAAGCCGTAGCATTCTTGGAGTAACATCTGCTCAGTGTTGGGAATCTACTCTGAAAAGGTACTGAAGGGATTAGATTACCGATTACTTTACAAGGAAATAAGTTGAACTACACTAAAGCTGCCCTCGAGAGAAATACAGTTTGTCAAGCGAAAGCTACTTTGAAGTTTACTTTGAAGTTTGCTACTAGATCAAAACTACCTTATCCCCACACGACAGTCAGTTACTGAAAGAGAACCAGTCAGTGACAGAAATCACCGGGAGAGGAAAAGGTGGAGAGAGCAGAGGCAGTCAGAGAATAAATATTAGGGAAGTTAAAGTTAAGGGGCTGGAATAGTTAAATTCCACAGTTTAGAAAAGTGACAGTAGTTTACTACGCCGCTACATGGCAAAAAGGTAGATAACTGCAGGAAAAACTACAAGGATTTGAGCACCAAGCTACTGCAAAACACAGTTAAACTGATAGTTCAACTACATGGAGTGGCACTAATACCCATCTGTCATCAGAGACAGTTCATGTGCAGTGTGGACACAACAACAGTTATGACGTCAAACGGTACATCAAATCAGTAACATGCCCCCTAATGTGAGGAAGTACTTGGGTTACAGGTGAATTTCAAAATGTGATGTTCTTCAAATATATTCAAAATATATTCTTGTCTCTAACTTTTCAGACTCACAAGAAAATGTGTTTGTAGCTTTTTTTCGAGTCAATTAAGTTGGAGGGCACTGCGTCACAGTGTCTTAGAGAGAGAACAGGCATCGGCTAGAAATACTGCTGGGAATCGGATGCGTTTATTGTTGACAAATAAACGCTTGCCTGGATCATTCTTCGACAGACAGCTGGTAATTATAACTACAGTCTAGGAAGTAATTATAGCTCCCAGAAGCTCAGGTTCGTTTTTTTGATGGGTGTGTTTGTGTACATGGCACAACAAGTCTCCCAATTACTGTGTCTTCCTTGGCTGTTCGCTGTCAAACTAAGATGACATGACACTCTTGTTTCTGTCAGTCTCCTGATGTTGACAGGAGGCTCCAGGCTGCATTCACACACTGGCCATGTTGTATCTATCTAGCTCTCCTGTCATTATTACATAATTTAACAAAAATTACCATTATTACCATAAAGCTATGACATGATTACTTGTACTGGTGCGGAGCAACCACACTACGTGTGTGTGTGTGTGTGTGTGTGTGTGTGTGTGTGTGTGTGTGTGTGTGTGTGTGTGTGTGTGTGTGTGGTGCTGTAAGGTGTGTGATGCTGTAAGGTGAGTGTATGGTCCTGTAAGTTGTGTATTCAGGGGAGTGAAAGTGAAAGGTTGTGAACCCAGCAGACAGAAGTGTCTGGTAGAGAGAGCTACATCACACCTTCTGTCTACACAGTCTAGTACCCCTGAACAGGACACAGATAGACAGGACACAGGTGGACAGGACACACAGATAGACAGGACACAGGTGGACAGGACACAGATAGACAGGACACAGATAGACAGGACACAGGTGAACAGGACACAGATAGACAGGACACAGGTGGACAGGACATAGATAGACAGGACACAGGTGGACAGGACACATGTGAGACAGGAGACAGGACACAGGTGGACAGGACACAGGTGGACAGGACACAGCTGGACAGGACACAGATAGACAGGACACAGATAGACAGGACACAGATAGACAGGACACAGATAGACAGGACACAGATAGACAGGACACAGCTGGACAGGACACAGCTGGACAGGACACAGATAGACAGGACACAGGTGGACAGGACACAGGTGGACAGGACACAGATAGACAGGACACAGGTGGACAGGACACAGATAGACAGGACACAGGTGGACAGGACACAGCTGGACAGGACACAGGTGGACAGGACACAGGTGGACAGGACACAGGTGGACAGGACACAGCTGGACAGGACACAGATAGACAGGACACAGGTGGACAGGACACAGATAGACAGGACACAGGTGAGCAGGACTCAAGTAAGGCTGAAGAGAAGCCCGGTTCAGCACCATGGACAGCACCGTTCCTAACCCTAACCCACAGCTCGACTAGGTCAAAACTTAAAACTAACCCTAACCCTTAACCATAAAAAACCATAACCCTAGCCTAACCAAACCCTTAACGGTAACTAATTCGAAAATTCAAGTCTGTAGCCCACAGGTATGTTTAGGGTAGAAGGGGGAGCCACCGGTTTAGCCCCACTCGAGCACCTTGTAGACCGCAGGCAGCGTCACAACCCCGCTCACCGATCAACACCTGCAGCCTTCACTGATCAACACACCAGGCATTCTAACCTGTTAAATTGACATTTACATCTTTCTCACTGTCCCTCGCCAAACATTCCCCTCTCACCTATAGGCCTACCTGTCTAACCCTCTCTCTCACCTGTACCAGTCCAGTCCGCGGTCATAGTTTCGGTCGAAGAAGTGGGTCTCGGTGCCGACGGCTCGCACGTCCGGGTGGATCCTGATGAACTCCAGAACAGCTCTGGTCCCGCCTTTCTTCACGCCGACAATGATCGCGTTGGGCAACTTTTTATTCCCGAACTTCACGTTGCTCGTCGTGATGTCGCTGGTCGGGCGATCCGATGTGGCATTCCGCGGTGCAGCGTCGGGGAGAATAAAGTCTTCGGTTCTCCTCCGGTTCATTTCGTTGCGGGATAACTCTGTACTCCGCGGGACCCGCGCGTCCGACGGCGAGGTGCAGTAAGGCGATGCTTTTTGGAGAAGTTTTCCCCCCTGCGTCGGATCGCTTGGCTTCTGCATGACGGTGTCCGAGGAGAAGAGGAGGCAGTAGAACAGGTACGACAGCGACAGAGAGAGGGAGAACAGGCAGAGGAATGTTCTTGTGAGCCGGTGTGAAGACGGCGCAACTCGGCTAAAGAGGAGCGCGCATGCCATATCTCCATGGATGAAGCTGGCGCATGTTTCTAATCGCGTGATTATTTTCTACATCGATGTAGAACTCTCCTCCGTTCGGACGATTTTTTTGAGCCCCCTGTCAGTTGAGTCTATTACGCTTCTCTCGCCAAAATCTACGTTCCCCCCCCCCCCTCCCCAAAGAGCTCAGTCACAGGGAGACATCAGCCCAGCTGTTCCGTTCCCATGAAATGTTGTTTCACAGTTTCACTCGTTCAAGGCGGTAATTGCTCCTTCATCGTCGTGTGAGCCGTCACCTTTCTATGTTGCGCTGCTGAAGTCTGCCTCCCTCTGCGCGGGCTAATGATGTTGAAACCATCCCGTTCCTCTGCATGTGAGAGAACCGTGGAGAACGTGCGATTGACGCATGAGCGAGAAAGGTCCTAAAAGACTGCGCGCGACTCCCCGGTTCTGTCGACTACTTCAGAAGACTGTCGGTGTAGGCTACGAGGCGAGAGCAACTTTTATACATATATTTAAGTGCCACTGACGTCTGTGTTTGTCGTGGCTTCTTCAGAGACATTCATGCAGGCAATTCTGCCCAAATCTCACTCTGACGCAAATCATATTTGATCTAATTGCTAGTCCAATATACAAGCCTGTTCCGTCACCAGGTACAGAGAGCAGGGAGGAGCTGAGCTGTCACCAGCGGCCTGATCGAGCTCCCTCTAAAGCCTCGTTTGCCGGGACGCCTGGGCTCCATCAGCTATGGAAGGCCATCAACGCAATTAAACGTCGTGTCCACGCGTCGATTTTTTACGGTGTGGCCAATGAGGGACCTTGAATCAAGGAAGTCATACATAGCCAGCCTGGTGGAAGGAGTGGGTCTTTTTTCTCAAAAAGTGGACCTTTTTTTCAGTGTTCAGTTTTTTGGCAGATTGCCAGCATTCTTACACATAGGCCACATCAATTGCCAAATGATCTACACCACTCAACGGTAGGGGTGGGAATCGCAAGGTAACTCATGTATCGATAACCGCAGTGTTTCCTCTACAGTGGCAGCTGGCCGATAGAGGGCGCTGGGGCGCCGCCCCCACCTTCACTTCCTAGTTGCGATTTGTAAAAGTTTTTTTTTTTAAATAAACATTGTTTATTCACAAAATGCGGCTGATATTCTGTCGGCGCCTATCAGCATTCATTAAAAATCCTCCAATACAATAAACATTTTTATCTGTGTGTGTGTAAAATTCACTGTTAAAATACATAGGGGGAGGAGTCGGGTCGCCGGTCGAATGCAAGTCTATCGCAGGCCAAATACTTTTCGCTTACACGTGAGCTGTAGCAGCGCTCCAATTGGCTGTCTCCTATTTCTCGGCCGGGGCGCAAAAAATTGCGTCCTGAATATCCGGTTGTTAAGTCTGACGTCAAACGTGACGTTTTGCAATTTCCGGCTTTTACAAAAAAAGAAAACAATGTGGTGGTCTGTAAACTGTGCAGAAATTAAATGGCCTATCACAGCAGTACATCTGCAATGAATGAGCACCTCAAGCGAAAGCATCCTGGAGCTCTTTGTGAAGACAGCCGCAAGATACCACCGTAAGTCAGCGTTGTATTTCTGTTCACTTTTCCGGCCGTGTATGAGTGAAAAATTGATAGCTACTAGCTAATGTTACACAAGCAATGTAGCTCACCACAGTTTGTATGTCTTGTCTTCTGGTGTTAGTAACGTTAGCTATGTAGCTGGCTAGCTACGGTAGCCTATTGTCATTGTGGTGCTCGCACCTACTGTACGTTATCTAGCTCGTAGCTCGCATGCTACGTTAGCATCAATTTAGCTAATCATAACATAGCAGCGAGAGTAACGTTAGCTAGCTATGTAGCTACTAGCTAGCTATGTGTTGTGGTCAGTGTGCGAATTAAATCACGGTGTGCGGGGGAGCCCAGGGATTAAAGAAAAAAAAAAAAAATCTCCTGACGGAAAAAAAATTCAGGCCAGATCGGGGCCGGTGGCTTTCCGTGCGCAAAGCGCGCGTGCGATTTTCCGTTCTACGTTCTAATGCTTTGACTTTTCTTTCGAAAAATGTGAATACATTTCCGCGTTGTCGAAAATCAATGACACATCGCTAGTCAACTAACACGGCTTGTTTTATGAGCCTGCTAACAATGTAAAGTAGTGTTGTAGTTAACTAGGTAGCAGTCCAATCCATTACGTTGCAGTATTTTGGCTTGACTAGCAAGTTTGTGTTGTGATTCTCAACAACGTTGAAACGTAGTTTCACCCTTTTCCATATTTTTGAATAATAACTGACAATGTGGACTGACAATGTAGCGCAGCCTAACTTATTCTAATAATTATTTAACATAGTTTTATTGTGATAATTATTTCCCCCTCCTCCCAGACATACAAGGTCACATTATTATTGGATTGGTTGTTTGCGTGCCGGGTGAAGTTAGCTAAACATTTAACCTGCTAGCAAGAGAAACATCATGTCACTCTCCAAAGGTCTAAAGAGGAATGTTGACGGTGGAAACAGGGCATTTAGGAATGGACAGTGAACTATGCGTTCATCCTACCTGGTTTCATCAATGCAAAGCCGTTGTGAGACTCACATTTTCCGTGCTCACAATGAATGTTCCCTTCCACCTATACATGCGAGTCGTCCTTTTCATCAATGAATGTGATAAAGACGCACTGACAAGAGGAATCGATTGGTGCATAAAAACCTTGAGAACTGCCGGATTAAAGTGACGTCCATAATAATAATAAATAATAATAATACATTAGACTTATAGCGCTTTTCTAGACACTCAAAGACGTCCATATCACCAGATAGCCAACAAATAGTGACCGATGGGAGATGCCAGTTTTTTTGTGTTTTTTTTGCGCCGATTTAGTTGTCAATGTTTTTCATAAAATTCAACTGCATTTGCTTTGTTACTGTTCACATGTGTGGTGCAGTCACATTCACATAGCCTATAAGTAAACATTAAGTTTGAATTATTTACTGAGCTGGCGTTACTTTTTTTAAACCACACACCGCATATCGGTTATTTCAGCAGCACGCACCATGTCCACCTACTTCTCACTATGAAGGGTTCAGCGTCAGTGCACCCCGCTCTGTTACCTTCGCATAGTTGTAGCCAATAAAGGCCTATATGTAGGCTATATACATATAGGCTATTATATATCATTTATATACCTAATACCAACATCAAAATAGATTGTATGCCTCTACAAATCATATTACACCAGGTAAAATCCGTCACAACTTGGAATAAATCCATCGCAATTTGGAATATTTTAGAGCTCCCCCAAAATTTCACAAACCATGTTTCCAGGGGAGCTCATGTCACCACTAGGGGAGCTATAGCTCCCCGAGCTCCCCCTTATTTCGCACCCTGGTTGTGGTGATGGACAGACTTCTAAATGGCCATGTTGGCATTCAAGTTGGCTAAACATAGCAGTGAGGTGCAGGGGCGGCGCTAGGGGGTGGCTACTTGGGCTCAAGGCCCGGATGTTTTCTGAAAAGCCCCGAATGTTTTACTTATTTTTTTTTTAATATATATATCGTGAGTAACATGCAGTACCGGAGTCCAACAGAGAGGCAGCAGCTGCGCGACATTAGCCTGCGTACTGCGTAGCCTGCCCTGCCCTGAAGAAGAAGTGATCTCAATCAGTGCCTGACTTGCAAAATTGTAAGGATGGATATCCCAAAGTTTTTTTAAACAAAACAAGCGCCAAGAACTGTTGCAGCAGCAGTATCAGCAGCTGACAACAATGACGTCACCAGCAGTGATGACATCATAGATGATGTTTCAGGTTTGTGAATCTTATTAGAAAGGTGACTGACTCACTGACACTACTTTTCCGGTTTGCTAATGCTAGCTGGCTATCATAACATAACGTTATGTTATAATGAAAATGAAACATAGGAAGGTACTGTTACGGTACAGGGTAAGAAATAAACAAAGGATAATACTTATACAAATAAAGTGAATAGCAGGCTGATAGTCTTTGATATCTGCACTCTGGTTGACTGAGTAACAAGTGAAAAAGAATGATGTAGTGTTAATGTTACAGCTAGTAAACATGGAGTAACCACATTAAGTATGCCCTTATGGTAGTATGTATGTATACAGAACATGACTCAAATCTATCCTAAGATAACTAACTAAGTTTGTTTAATGTCCCAGGGGGGATTTGATTTCACAGTACTATACACAGGCCAACAAATGTAATATATCGTCATATAACACAGGACAAGACTCTAAATACAATATAAGTGGTGAGCACAGAGTCTGCCCTGATATACATACTGTAACATAACTAGCCTCAGCCCATCAATTCTGTAATTCTATACAAATATAAATGATGGTGTGTGTGTGTGTGTGTGTTTACTGTCTATTTTGTAATACAGCCTTTTGTCCACTTTAAGGTGGTGGTAAGTTGAAGGTTGAAGGCAAATTTTTCCGGCGCGCTCCGCGCGCACATTATATTCTCCCTCTGGGCTAAGCCCCGGATCTCCTACAATCCTAAATCCGCCTCTGGTGAGGTGGAAATTAAGGGGCCTACACATGATAAGATTTTATTTTTTATTTTTTATCGAACAGAACTTTCTTATTCTGCTAGAATTGGGCTTCATTGGTAATACCATAATGGCATATTTACAGTACATGGACAGTGGATTGAAGCATTTGAAATGTCTGTTTTGTATAGTATAGTTGGACATTTTCCAGGTGAGAGAGTAATGTCAAAATGACATTATCTGACTGCATTGCCCACAGCAATCCAAAATTCAATTATAATTATGTTATAAATTTATATGGATCAATGTATACCTCTTATTAGATTATAAATACTCTGGTTGTTATGTTTGCCTTTTGGTTGACAGCAAAAGGGAGAGAGGAGGATAGAGAGGGAGAGAAGGAGAGAGAGCAGGATGGTGTCGGCACACCAGAGAGAGAGACGGCAAGAACCAGGTGAGAAAGTGGACAGGTAGTCAAGACCACATAAGTAAGTAGCCTTGAGAACCGATGGTTCTGGAGCCTAATGGCCCATAGGGAAGGAGCCTATCTCCTGTTTCCGTAGCGTGAGGCGGCTTAATGTAGAGTTAGTACACCCCCTGGACATGACGCTGGTATGTCGCAGGGTCTTACCCCCTGGGGGGGGGGGGGGTCCATGCCACGGTCCATGCCACCCCCCCAAGGCAGCAAACCTAGGGGAAACACTGTTATTCTCATGCTAAAATCGACTGTAAATCCAGATTTTAAAGTTGATATTCTTCCCCGTGGAGCATGCCCCCATAACCTGTGCCCCACCCAACATTTTTAGCACCAGCCGCCACTGGTTAGCAGCATTCGGCAGAAACCTTAGTTTTCCACAACACCGTACAGGCGAAGGTCCTTAGTTGCAAATAATCCCAGCGATAGACTTGGTAATAGTCGTAGCCCTCTGGGAATTAAAGGGAAGCCTTGTTTTGAAATATACTCGTTCCAGACTTAAGATGTCGTCATTCACATGCACTCAGCTCGCTGGAGAATTGTCTCCGAGATATAAAACTTTGGATGTCCCAACATTTTCTACAACTAAATCAGGACAAAAAATATGATTCTTGTCATTGGACCAAAACCACAAAAAGACAAATTGTCGAATACCATGGGAACTTTGCTTTCAAACTGCAAACATGAAGCTAAGAATCTAGGTGTGATTATAGATTCTGACTTTGAGCCTCACATCAAATCTATCACTAGAAATGCTTTTTATCATCTACGGAATATTGCAAAAGTTAGACATGTTCTCCGGCAAGCTGATGCAGAAGTGTTAATGCATGCTTTTGTTATTACCCGTTTGGACTATTGTAACAGTCTCCTTTCTGGTCTTCCGAAGAAAGCTATTGGCCAGCTGCAATTAGTCCAAAATGCAGCAGCAAGAGTTTTAACCAAAACAAGCAGAAGAGCTCATATAACTCCTATTTTAGAAACTTTACACTGGCTTCCTGTTAAGTTCAGAATAGATTTCAAGATCCTTCTGCTTGTTTATAAAGCTCTCACTGGCACAGCACCAGAATATCTGAAAGACCTTTTGCTAGCATATCAGCCCGATAGAGCTCTCAGGTCTTCCGACGCTGGTTTTCTCTGTGCACCACATGTACAAAAGAAGAGATTTGGTGAGGCTGCATTCTCATTTTATGCACCCAAATCGTGGAATGCACTGCCATTAGGGATGCACTGCCATTAGGGATGCAACCTCAGCAAATACAGTATGTTCAAGTCAAGACTAAAAACCCATCTTTTTAATATTGCCTTTAATAAATAATTAAATTATGATTATATAATGATTGGAGCACTTTGAGCTGCAATGTTTGCATGAAAAGCGCTATACAAATAAAGTTATTATTATTATTATTAGTAGTAGTTTTTCCACGCTTTGTGCCATTTCAGTCATTCGTCTTCTTAATGTTTAACATCACAACATGCTGATAGAACATCGACAGAAACACATAACTACACATAATTAGATCACACAGCCCCAAACATGACAGTATTTACAAAAGTCTCCCTTACAGTAGCCTATGGCAAACGAGAATAGTGAATCCAATCCACAAATCTGTATTTAGTGATCGTTATACTGTTGTTTATTATATCGAGTGGGTACTTTGAAACTAGGCTTCTGTGAGTTATACTAAGAATTGAAGAAATATAGGCTACTGTGAGTTATACTGAGAAATATACTGTGAGTTAGGCTATACTGAGAAATATACTGTGATTTATATTGAGAAATATACTGTGAGTTAGGCTATACTGAGAAATATACTGTGATTTATATTGAGAAATATACTGTGAGCTATACTAAGAAATATACTGGGAACTACTGGGCTATACTGCCAAATATACGTTACAGCACTATAAATACATATTTTAAGTAATATCATTGTTGCCTGTCCGATTTTATTTGTATTATTATTTGTTAGTCTGGTGGGGGGGTTCAAGATCTTTTACATTTTTTATTTTTTACAAATACTAATTGCCACGTTGATGATTGACTGATGTCTGTTGAATCAATTTCACCAGTCACAGTGTTTCTTTCGAATGTTGAGCAACGTTGAAAACCTTTTTTTTAACTATGAGGGGGTGGGGGGGCCCATTTTCAAGATCTCGCCGAGGGCCCAACAGACCCACGGGCCGGCCCTGGTTCTACTATACCTTCATGTTACAAAAAATACAGACCCAATTGTTTGTAATTGTCAACGATGCCTGCGATGTCTATCCCATACACTCTATTATTGGCGTAGTGCTGTGGGAGAAAAAAGAAAGAAATTGCGCAACAGTGGCCTATAGTTTTGCTTTCAATAATCAATTGTGTCATGTTTGTTGTGCAATAGCCCACACTTTCTCATAGAGAAACAATCTGTAGAGACCCAGTGTCCCAAGCCTACAAACCACAGCACTGTCACACAATAATGTTCAAAATAAATGTACATTCCATTTTCTCGGTTTTCATCCCATCATATAGCCTATATTTATTGAAAAATGAAATGACCTGTGTGCACTGCTATCGACAATACCAAGCAAGAGGCTGTTCACCCTGCTGCCATCTGGCAAGAGATCCAGAAGTATCCGCTGTCATACCACCAGACTACAGAGTAGCTTCTTATAAGACTTTGTATAAGACTCCTAAATTCATCCTCCGTACTCAAATGGGCAAAGTAGCAAATGGGACTATATCTTGCATGTCGTTGTGCATCCTTGTGTTATAGAATGACAATAAATGAACCTTGTACATTGTAACATAGGATGGTCCTATGGTCCTATTACTGGATAAATTCCAGTAATTCGCATGTGTATGTAAAGAGGTAAACCTTGATAACTTTTGAACCATACTTTATTAACCTTTATTTAACCAGATAGGTCAGTTGAGAACCAATTCTCATTTCCATCACATGATACATGATACATACATGATAGAACCATGGGGTTTGAACCATTGTTTTTCTCATACAATTCTCTATGTGAAACACACATTATTTTATTTATTTATTTATATTATTTTATCTAAAATAATCTAAAGTGAAAGCAAAATTATATGTGTGAACACCCTACATTATACATGGCATAGTGGCGCCTAGTGGTAGGATGATAACATTAGAAGCAGACATAGATTTCGAAAGGATTGTTAGTTAAACGGCATCATCGTTATAAAGTTAACTATTATAAAGTTAACTGGTAATGCACATAAAAGCTGTTTGCCAACTGCCATTAAACAACAAAAGATGAAGAAGCAACAGACACAAATCGCTGTCCAGGCTTCCTTTCTAACACTTAGATATCAGTAGAATGGAACTTCAACAACGTTGGCTATGACAGGCTATGACAGGTAACACGCAAAAAATATATGTGGACGCGTCAAAAATCAACGTGTCTACGTAGACACGTAAAAAAATATATGTGTGGACACATAAAACAATTACGTCTGGACACGCATTTCTAAGACGTTTAATTGTGTTGATGGCCCTCCATATTTCTAAGTCGTTTATTGCCTTGATGGCCTTCCATAATCAGCGGCTATGTAGGCCTGGAGACTACTGCCTCTGGCTGATTGTGAACCAGGAGGCCCGTGGAGCGTCGCAGCCCACAGACCCATGCAGCGGGGAGGAGTTGAGGTGTCAACGGAGGTGTTCCCGTGGGTGTCGGGGGCCAGTATAACGGCCCTCTGATTAAAGAATGATTTATCGGCCTGGTCGGAGAGGCCCGCTCAGCAATTCGTCTCCTCAATGAGTTTTTCCCCAGGATAGAGGGCGGGTAATTCACCGCCCCGGGGCCGGCCGGTGTCAGCGCCGCCACCATGACAGGGGAGGAATGATATCCATGATTAAATGTTCTAATCGTGGTTGCTGAGTGTGCAGTGTTGTGTCACCAACACACACATCTATCAGACCCCTCACCCCAGTCAAAAACCTGAGGGGGAAGTCTCTATCTGATTACACACACACACACACACACACACACACACACACACACACACACACACACACACACACACACACACACACACACACACAGAAACACACACACACACACACAGAAACACACACACACGCACACACACACACATCTGATCTGACACTTGCGCGCACGCACGCACACACACACACACACACACACACACACACACACACACACACACACACACACGCACACACACACTGAGTGACTGATCTGACACTCACCACAGATAAATAATCTGCAATGATTAAATAAATATGTTTACATGAAGCTATAGCTATGTTGATGTGCTGTCTGATTACATAACAAGGGACTGACTACATCACCAGGAGGCACGTCCGTATATAGGCTAATCAGTTAGGGTCAGAGTCTCTACAGATATCATTACAGCTCACATCTAGGTCTGACCGTTCTGAGTAAAAGTGAAAGTGAAAGCGACTTAGATTTCCTGCTTGACTTGGTTCGGTCTCGGTCTATTTAAGAGCAAACACTCCGTAGTTTTATGAAACGTAACAGCGGTTATAGGCGACAGATTGAATTTAATAATCTCTCATCGGAAGTACAGGTCATCAATATGAGTAAAGGTAAGTGGTCAATATTTCACTTCACACAGTGAGAAACAGAAACAGTAGCCTATCGGACATTATTTTGTTCTGTGTTTGTGTGCTTGAGAGAAACAGACGATAATGCTGACAACAGATGTTGTTTAAATACAGTGTAATGTTGTGGTTTTATATGATGTGTTAATTGTTGTATTTTACTGTGTTGTATATTCAATGCGTTGTTTTGAAGTTGAATTTTATTGTGGGCAGGGCGCACCCGCAAAAGAGGCCTTGGTCTCATTGACTGCGTTTACATGTATACCATATTGCTGTATTAAGCGGCATATGCTCAATATTCCAATCGGAATGTTGAGTACAAAGTGAATCAGCAGGAGTGTTGAAGTTAACACTCCTTTCGAAATCTATGTCTGCTTGTAATGTTACCATCCTACCACTAGGCGTCACTATGCCATGTAATAATGTAGGATGTTCACACATAATTTTGCTTTCACTTTAGATTATTTTAGATAAAATCATATAAATAAGTAAATATAATAATGTATCCATAACATACAGAATTGTATGAGAAAAACAATGGTTCAAACCCCATGGTTCTATCATGTATGTATCATGTGATGGAAATGAGAATTGGTTCTCAACTGACCTATCTGGTTAAATAAAGGTTAATAAAGTATGGTTCAAAAGTTATCAAGATTTACCTCTTTACATACATACTTTACATTACTGAATTTATCCAGTAATAGGACCATAGGACCATCCTATGTTACAAGGTACAAGGTTCATTTATTGTCATTCTATAACACAAGGATGCACAACGACATGCAAGATATAGTCCCATTTGCTACTTTGCCCATTTGAGTACGGAGGATGAATTTAGGACTCTTATACAAAGTCTTATAAGAAGCTACTCTGTAGTCTGGTGGTATGACAGCGGATACTTCTGGATCTCTTGCCAGATGGCAGCAGGGTGAACAGCCTCTTGCTTGGTATTGTCGATAGCAGTGCACACAGGTCATTTCATTTTTCAATAAATATAGCGCGAGGGCCGAAGAACATAACCTCCTATCTGAAAAATTCTGTAAGATTTTAAATTTGTTTCTTTAATTTAATTTAATTTTAATTTTTATTTTAATTTTAATTTTAAGATTTTAAACATTTTTGCAGATAGGAGGTTATGTTCTTCGGCCCTCGATAGGCTATATGATGGGATGAAAACCGAAAAAAAAAAAAAGAAGAAATACATTATTGTGTGACAGTGCTGTGGTTTGTAGGCTTGGGACAATGTAACTGCAACACTTTAAGGTGCTTAGCTGTGGGTACAAAGTGGATCAGCAGGAGTGTTGTAGTTAAATTGTGGTTCAAAAGCGCAAGTAGGAGAACACAATAACGGAGGACTTTGTTGGAAACAAGCATTATGGCTTAGCTGTGGGTTAACGCCCGCTCAACGACCACAACCAAACACTAACGTTACAACTAAAGTTACTTAAGTAACAATTATTGTCCCGCCGAACCACGGGAATATGACATGTAAACTGAATATCCCAGGTGCTACAGCGCATGTAAACACCTTATTCCAATAACCCGAATATTGACCTTAATCAATGGTGTGCATGTAAACGCAGTCAGTGTGTTTCCCTTGTATTAATAAGGTTGGATAAAGCACCGAAGATAGAACAGTTATGGCGCTTTTCCACTACAGGGCCGACCCGGGCCCTGTTCTTTTTCCTTTCTCCACTGCCAACTCCACTGCCAATGGAAAAGCGCCATTAGAGAGAGAACCCCTTTCCCGGCACCATGTTTTCCTACAATGGACCTATCGCTAAGCCACGCCTATCGCTAAGCCACGCCCCAAATTAGAAATTGTCCATCACAGCAAAGGTCACGACAGTCAGACAAGTCGGACAAACAACTTGCTAATATCTGATGGTGAAAAGCTTCTAGACTAAATATTCTTGTCATCTTTAAAAAACTTGCTGTGGTAAATCAGAAATCAGAAATTTGCCAACTCCCGCCACTGTCAGTCACTGTCAGTGAAGTGTTGTTTGTTTGTCCGAGTTTTCAAAGGGGGCGTGGCTTCGATAGGTCCATTGCACACCGGTCATGTTAGTTTATCAAAAGCAATATTTATTCAAGAATAGTTCAACAAGTAACACTGCGCCTAGAGCGCCCTCTCCTGGTAGGAATAGACTATGTAATTTAACTATCAATACAATGCAATGGTAATAATGTTCACTCTCCTACTCTTTTATCATGCAGGGGAAATTATGTCACGTTACTATCTCACGTTGATTGTGTATCATGAATGTACAGAATTAATGTAAACAGAAACAATTACAAATTGGATATACGTTCATTTAGTGTCCACATTTCCAGTAGCCTACTTGCCTCTACTTCAAGGTAAAAAGGTAAAATGAAAACTATTAGAAACATTGCACTGATTTACATAACCCCTCCTCATCCCCCTCCCACCAACTCTCCGCCTTCATATCCTCCACATCATTAACCTGTGATAAAACAACTTACTTTAGAACGTTGGACTGTCGTTCACATTGATAATATGTACAGCACTATCAAAAAGTGTCGTTTGGGACTGGCTATGCTTATGAGCAAGACCACCCATGAACAATTTAATCTTTGATAATACAGAGATATTCTTACAAATACATTAACAATAAAGGGTAATGGTTTCATCTTTAATGATACTGAGACGTGATCCTCCTACACACACACACACACGCACACACACACACACACACACACACACACACACACACACACACACACACACACACACACACACACACACACACACACACACACAGTGTTTACAGTGTAACAGTTTCATCTTTAATAATACTAAAATATTATCCTCTTGCAGAAAAGCCCAGTATGGACAGATGTTTCACTATTGTATCTGGCAACACCTTGGGAGCTGATCAGGCCTTCATGAAACGCCTCACCAGCAATGGCTTAACTAAGGTGACGTCACTAGGGGAGAGTAATGTCATCATGGCGTTCTGTCCAATCATCAGCCGTGCTGGGACTGATATTGAGGCAGCACTAAAGGACATCCCAGGTAACCTATAAGGTCCTATTATGTTGACCTAGATATGTCAATGATGTTGATCTAGATATGTCAATGATATGTTGACCTAGATATAGAGTTCTGTGTGAACATATCATCTAGCTATAACAACGTTGACCACCTGTGGTGCTGTAAGATACATTAAAAACTATACGTTACCTGAGAGTTACGCGAATTTCAAGATACTAACAAGTCGTAATTCAGATAACTTTCAGTAGCGTATTTAGCATTAAGGCAGTTAGCCTCTCACACTAACCTTAACCACTCAAAGTTAATGTCTAACTATAGCATTAACTTCTAGTGGTTAAGGTTAGGCATTCACTTCTAGTGGTTTAGGTTAGGCATTCACTTCTAGTGGTTACGGTTAGGCATTAACTTCAGGTGTTTAAAGTTAGGCTTTAACTTCTAGTGGTTAAGGTTAGGGTAAGGTTTAGGGTTAGAGTGGTTAAGGTTAGGGTTAAGTTTAGGGTTAGAGTGGTTAAGGTTAGGCATTAACTTCTAGTGCTTAAGGTTAAGGTATGTTCTCAGGGAAAGGCATTGACAAATATTAGCATAGGAAACAACAATTAGCATTCGTTAGCAAACTCCTCATGCAATGTTCCGCCTTTCGTATGTACGTAGAATGGAGTAATTTTGAGATTGGGTTGCTTGAATCATGAATTACAGTAGTGCTTTTATTATCGGCAACGGGTGGTAAACATACTTTTTTTCATCCGTCCCACTTAGTGACAGATCAACCAGTCATTCTGGTGCTGCTGCACCACACCTTCAAGAAAGACTACACCACACCTGACAGCAGCAGACTAGTGACCAGAGATGAAGTCAAACTCACAGTGGACTGTCTGTTCCATGAGAACTACGGACTACTGGAGTGTCAACGCAATGATGAAGCAGTCAAGGACATTCTGAAAATGCTGAACCTCCAGCCTCAGGTAGTTAAACCTGAACATACAGCCTAAACTAGTTAAACCTGAACATACAGCCCATTGATCTATTTGTCAGCGTTCGTTAACCTCATAGTATTGCTCATCAAATTATAGTATTTTAATCAAAGTGTGAAAAGGTGAATAAGTCTGAAGGGAATCTTTAAGCAGCATGACTTTGAGGTGTGAGTTTTGTCATGTCAGTATTTCTTACTTTTCTGGTCACTGAGGAGATCACCAACAACATCTGTAAGATAAGAATATCATGTCTGCTTATCTTATGAATTCTTTTATTTTCATAAAGTTGGTTTTGATGTATAGTAATTTCTGAATTTTGCTTTCTGTTGCAGTCGGACAGTTCTACAGGAGGTAATTATTTACTTTGTATAAATCAAACAGTAATAGGATGAATTTCATCCCAACCTTCAGCAGACAGCACCTGCATCAGCTGGCATCTGAAGCTACGCAGGGCTGGGCTGGTGGCCGTGGATGGGGGAAGTAAGGGGTCAGCACCCTGATGTGGAAACTAGGATTCAGGGTAACAGCTAAACTAGTATTTAGGGTAACAGCTAAACTAGTATTTAGGGTAACAGCTAAACTAGTATTTAGGGTAACAGCTACTCAGTGAATTGGTTATGGTGCTACTTCCACAATACATGGTTAACACAGGCACACGCCAGTGGGAGCTTTCTGACTACAGCTGCATAACCCATTACATAGGAATGTATTTAGATGTATTTATTGGTTTTCCAATGTCATTTAGGTCTAGGTTTTTCTTTAAAACAGAATGAATCCAAACCAAGTGAGTTATTACTACTGCACTTTATGTTGCTTTGACCTCACATTGTGGTATTTCAATGACAGCCAATCACAGGAGACGATGAACCCACTACAATATCTAGACATGGCACCCTATTCCCAAGGATTCAAAACATTGAAAATTCTGTATTTCGAGAGACTCTCTTCAAAAATAATCTTAATAATCTTAAATGGGAAACACAAACAGTCTTCTCAAATAATATGTTATTAATTCATTTATGGTGAATTTGATCCTCATTGGTCTATATTGCTGAGTTTCTGTGTGCAAATAATAATATATTTTTTATTTTCCACACAAAATATTAATATTGTATATCTTCAGCAGCATTCAATTGGGGAATGGAGAAGTTGGATTGGGGAATGGAGAAGTTGGGGAACATAAAAAAAAATGGGAACATAAAAAAGCCCAAGCTGGACAAGGCTGCATCGGTTGATTTTCCTGGTAAGTGTGAGAGAGCTAGGCGAGTGGATTGGTTTAGGAAATGTGACGGTTGTCATTCAGTTTGGCAGAGTACGAGCTGAATGAATATATCAAGTGCTCAGTATGAATGAATATATCAAGTGCTCAGTATGTCAGTTCATGTTTTGTTCAGAATAGTGTCAACGGTGAGCTGGCATTGTGAGGTAGTGGTCTAACTAATTTAACAACTTTTAGAAGGGCATCCATTGAATGAATTAATGAATATGTTCCATAAAAGACAAGCTTGATTAATCTGAACTGTGATCAATATATCCCTTCCTAGGGACAAGATCGTTGGACCAGAATAAACAAATGGACGGAATATTACAGGATAAAGATAAGGTAGTAAAGGATAGGGAGCAGCGTCTTGAAGTGATGAGGGACCAGAAGGAAGAACTAGAGAAGAATCTGAGGCAGGAACTAGAAGGTAAAGACAAACAGCTTGCAGAAAAAGACAGCGAAGTAAAGAAGCTGGGGCAGGAACTAGAAGATAAAGACAAACAGCTTGCAGAAAAAGACAGCGAAGTAAAGAAGCTGGGGCAGGAACTAGAAGATAAAGACAAACAGCTTGCAGAAAAAGACAGCGAAGTAAAGAAGCTGAGGCAGGAACTAGAAGGTAAAGACAAACAGCTTGCAGAAAAAGACAGGGAAGTAAAGAAGCTGGGGCAGGAACTAGAAGATAAAGACAAACAGCTTGCAGAAAAAGACAGGGAAGTAAAGAAGCTGGGGCAGGAACAAGATGAGAGTAAACAACAACTAGAAGGTAAAGACAAACAGCTTCAGGCACTGAAAGAAAAGCTCAGAGTCCAAGAAGAGATGCACAGCAAACAGCAGACTGGTAAAGAACTACAGGAGAAAGACAATGAATAAAGAAAATACACAAACCAAGAGAACCACACAGATCTCTGGAAGAGGAAGAAAAGCAAATGGAGGTGTGTACTCAGATGACTGATAGAGGAACCTCATTTAGGAACCTCATTAATAAGGAACCTCAGATTTGTTCTTTTTTTTCTTTTCTTTGTGTTGTTTATCATCCCCTAAAACAAATAACTAATTCCTAATGTTTCCCAGTGTGTCTGACCAGACCCCGCCCCACTCACACCTCCACCCCCCCAAACCAGACCTCCACCAGCCCAAACCAGACCTCCACCCCCCCAAACCAGACCTCCACCCCCCCCAAACCCTCCACCCTCTCAGATGTGGGAATTAAAACTTTAAGTTCTTGGACTGATGTATAGATGATTCAGTGTCAGTACTTACATTGTCAGCTAAAGTATTAATTAGTCTATTGATCTCTACAACCCTAATCATTTGACAACATTGTCTGTACACTCATTCCACAGTAGCATATCATTACATCTAATTCTAATCATTGTCTTCAGTCAAATTATTTTCTTTATGTAAACTATTTGAATTGTATATGTCTTTACTCTGTGGTTGTCTTTAAGGAAATATTCACACTGATTGAAGTTCCATCAGTCATGCCCTGGAAAATCATGTATTAAACCAATAAAATAATCTGAGATGTTGTGTTATTAAACCAATAAAATAATCTGAGATGTTATGTTATTAAACCAATAAAATAATCTGAGATGTTATGTTATTAAACCAATAAAAGAATCTGAGATGTTATGTTATTAAACCAATAAAATAATCTGAGGTGTTATGTTATTAAACCAATAAAATAATCTGAGGTGTTATGTTATTAAACCAATAAAAATAATCTGAGATATTCTGTCACCTGACTCATGCACTGTGAATATATACTATCCTCTGTGATGAATCAACCAATACCCATCAACTGTAGTCAGTCGCCATGCCACTGCTGGTTCACTTGGAGCTGAACAGGCCTGGGGGCCTGTTCCTACAAAGCTGATTAAATCCGATCCGGGCGCTAATTTCAGCTCGCGTTCCGTTCCATCAATGTGGCTCAAATAATTTGCTGCAATCCTTCAGAACAAACCTGGTAGCGAGCAGGTTTACAGGCTGGTTTAGGTAATGCATGAGTCAAAAATGTCTCACAGGCGGAAAATACATCCCGACATCCGTCAAGTGTCTTTTAGGAAATATTAGTTCCCACTTTATACGAGATAGATAGATAGATAGTTTGATTGTGTGATAGATAACTTGATATTTTGAAAGTGTGATAGATAGATAGATAGATAGATAGATAGATAAATAAAAACGTGTAAAAAAAATAGGTACTGTATGTCTATCAACTTGCATTGACATCTTCACAGTGGTATGTTTGGCGCAGGGGTAAAGGCAGCCAGCTAAAGGTCCGAAGGTTGCCGGTTCGATATTTAATTTAATGTTTATTTTTTTTACATTTAACCGAAGCCTTCATGCAAATCGATTTACAATATATATATATCTGTCTAAGTGAATCATCTATCCATCAGTAATCATAAGAAAAAATGTATCTATGCCAAATCCAGGGTACATTTAGAACAGGGGTGCTCACACTTTTTGGAACCAAGATCTACTTTTCAAGTAGCCAGTCTGCCAAGATCTACCAGTCTAGTTTCAACATCGCAAACGTACATGCACGTACTACAAACACACACACACACACACACACACACACACACACACACACAGTTCCCAGCCTGCATAGTAAACTCACAATACACTTTCCCTCTCTCTGTCACACAGCCACAGGAGAAGACCATCACAAACCCTCCCTCTTTGCTATTCTCGCTCACACACATTCACACACACACACACACACACACACACACACACACACACACACACACACACACACACATTTGCCAGTCTGCATAGGGAGCCATAGCACAAACCCTCCCTCTCTCTCCCCCTCTCTCTCCCTCTCTCTCTCTCACTCTCTTACACACACACACACGCACACACACACACACACACACACACACACACACACACACACACACACACTCACTTTCTCTCACTCACACACTGACAGCCAGTCTGCAGTACCATAGCCAACTACTGATCCAACAAACAGAAAAGTAAACCAGATACAAAACAGGTAGTTCCCTAGTTTGAAAGGAGGAAATAAATGCATTTCTCTACCTTAGTGGGAGACCTGGCACTGGGAGGAGGCAGCTAGTTTGTAGTAGTCAGGGCTGTAGGAGCTGGTTGCAAGGTGTCATCAGCCACTGTGGATCTGTCATCGAAAAGGCAATCTGCAGCCTCGAGAAACTTTTTTCACAATTTCGCCGTCTTTGAATGACTTCTTGTGTTTAACAAGAACGTGACTGACGCGATAAGAAGCTATCGTTGCAGCCGTACGTTTTCGCTCTTTTGCCACATTTCCCTTCTTCGAAATAGCCATCGTAGATTTGCTGATCAGACTGACGCATTTCCAATATCACATCGTGTAAAAAAGTCCTCCTCCCATTCTGGATGGAAGTTATACGTTATTGGTTTCTTACTTGGTCCAGCTTCCCCACTCATTTGTATAGCCTTTATTTAGTATTATATAGTAAATAGTAGAAATTGGAAGGCTAACTAGGTAATTAGTCTCGCCGGTATTTTGTATTTTGTAGTTGGTGCTGTTGACTGCGCATGCGTGGTGAACCGCGTGTTAGGTGTAGGTGAAAAGATCAGATCGCAGACTGGCTTACCTGTACGTCAATCAAGTGGCAAAAGCCATAGTGAGGATGGATGATAGGCGAACTTTTTTTTTCTTTTTCTTTTTTTTTCTTCTTCTTTTTGTTCAATGCCATGCGATCTACCCATACTACCTTTGCGATCGACCGGTCGATCGCGATCGACGTATTGGGCACCCCTGATTTAGAAGAACATCATTTACTAGTCAGAAAGGCTTCAAACACCATTGTAATTGTGTCAGTTCTTGTAAATTAGCCTACACCATAATTTTATGACTACATACTTTTTTAGATTAGATTCAGACAACGAAATGCTGAAAAAAGTGTGTCAGAAGAGGGATTTGAACCACTGTCTTAAAAATGACGAATTGATACCATGGCAGCAGTTAATACCACTATGCCATCATGACAATATGACTAAATGTAGCCTGCTGCTGATATCACCACAGTAGTGAATATTCATTTTAAAAAATATGAACATATAACAATAAGTAGGGGCTAGTATGACCTACGCATTTAATCGATCAGCAATTACTTGCCAAACCATTTCCCTCGCCTTGTTAATTGAGGCATTATTGCACTGTTTTACATCTTATTTTTCGTCTTCATAAAGATCAATAAGTAGGACCGCTGCGCAATAAGTAGGACAGCTGCGCAGTCTAGTATCTTCATTTCGTCAATCGGCTCTTCTGGGCTCTTTATGTCTGCGAGCACGCACCCAAATCGAGTATTTCCAAACCGGTGTTCTGTGAACACTGATGACACAAGGCTGATTCTCGTTCGAGGAATCACTTGAGGCTTGAATCCCAATCACAAGTTGCCTGAACGAGGCTTTTATTTTAATCGCGGATATACTAATCCAACGTACTTGGAATAGCCCCCTGGCTGACCAGAGGACGGGAAACCCTCCAGGCCAATGCAGGTAACACTGGAGGGCCCGTAGGGGGCGCCATTACACTGCTCAAATGCACCAGGTGAGGGAGTGGGGACCCTGATATTATCCTGTTCATAGGTGGAAGTAGTACACTCGCAAGTACACTCCTAAGTAGATTTAGACTTCTCTCCTCTCCTTCCTTCTCCACTCCTCTCCTCCCCTCCCCTCTCCGCTCCTCTCCCCCCACAAATAGCTTCCTGTTCATTGGTGAAAGTCAAAGTACTCCCAAGTAGATTTCTTACAGGCAGTGTGCTATGGAGATGAATTAACACCAAATAATGCATACCTCTTTCGAAATACTGTTTGAATATGTTCACACTGTATAAGATGTTAATATTGTGCTGTACAGTTTTCATGAAAAGTTTTCACAGAAGTATTGTAGTGGATATACATCAACTATTGTTAATCTGAAGAGAAGAGAGTGAGGACCGACCGACTCTTTCCACTGAACTAAACACAACCTTTCTGTTTTAAATGAAGGCCTGGCAGCATGTATGCGTTTACTGTGTGACGGGCTGTGTGGGCAGTTGTCTGTGGGTCTCTGCAGGCACTCCCCATTCATCTAGGAGACCTCTCTCCATATGGACACCTTTCTGTTATGGCAGTTCTAATTTGTGGCTTTATCATTTTACACATCAACATCCTGCATTCACACTTCCACACATCCACTCACTTACACCACTGATTTACTGATGGACACACCTCATTCCCGTATTCAATAATCCAAGTATTATTTTGACTAAGTTCATTGTTTGGCTGTTTTTTTGGGTTGGTCAAATGTTGCTGCATTTGTTTCAGTTTGATAGTTTGTTTATAGCATTTGTAGCATAGGGGTGCTATTTGTTTGGGTACCCTTTTGATTGGTCATTTGAAATGGTGATTAGAAATGACAGCCCTATGGCCTGGGGTGGTTCAGTGGTCTAACACGCGTTCTACAGTGCACACATATATGTTGGCATGGGTCCAGGCCATGCCCTCTTCTCCTTACTTTCCTGTCTATCTTCACTTTTTCTATCCAATAAAATGAAAAATACGAGTGGGATTGCCCTACTCAGAAAAAAACAACCTTTAAAAAAATAAAAAGAAGAAGACATTTCAGCCCGGCACAACTGTTTAAATGCTCTTGATGAATAGAGGGTGTCAATATCAATGATGATGATGGTAATAATGCTCTCCAACAGATGCTATGCAGAGAAAATGGCAGAGTCCAGAGTTCCTAGTAAGTCACGTTACTGCCTCATGTTAATGTCATTAGCTGCTTGTCTTGCATGAATATACAGTATTTAATACAGAACTATGTGTGTGCATACTGTACAGTACATGCATGATACACTTGTCAATGGTCTGCCTGTATGGATGTGAGATGTTGAAAGTGTTTCCCTTCACCAACAGATGAGTTTAAACTCACCAATACAGAACATGTGGAGGCTGATGAAGGTGATGATGTCATCCTGCCATGTCACCTCTTCCCTGAGACCAGCGCTGTTACAATAACAATCAGGTGGTTTAGTAAGACAGTGTATTTACCTGTATAAGAATGGCCAGTTATCGATGATGTGTCCTGATATTTACTTGCTACCTTTAATCATCTGTATTTCACTATTTCATGTGATGTCATCTATCTTATACCTTTCTTACTTCTTATTTTATTCTATATTGAGTCAGAAGTTCTTCCTTATATGAGTATAATATCTATATACATACATACACTCACTGGCCACTTCATTAGGCACACCTTGCTAGTACCGGGTTGGACCCTCTCTTTTGCCTTCAGCACTGCCTTAATTCTTTGTGGCATAGATTCAACAAGGTGCTGGAAACATTACACCACCACCATTTTCGCCCAGAGAACTACCGCTCACTGGATATTTTCTCTTTTTCTGACCATTCTCTGTAAACCTTAGAGATGGTTGTGCGGGAAATTCCCAGTAGATCAACACTTTCTGAAATACTCAAAACAGCCTGTCTGACACCAACAACCATGCCACATTAGTCACTTAAATCACCTTTCTTTCCCATTCTGATGCTTGGTTTGAACTTCAGCAGCTCGTCTTGACCATGTCTACAAGCCTAAATGCATTGAGTTGCTGCCACGTGATCGGCTGATTAGATATTTGCGTTAATATTTGCGAATGGAGCACATGTTTGGGGAGGGTTGTTGGGGACACACTGTCATTCTATTCACCCATGCAGACAGTCTGAAAGGGCAGAGCATTGAGGAGTTTCTCCAAGCAAGGAGTCAGGACAGCAGCAGGACAGGAACAGGTACCACGTCCTCAACATTAAGGACAGGAACCACGTCCTCAACATTAAGGACAGGAACCACGTCCTCAACATTAAGGACAGGGCCCACGTCCTCAACATTAAGGACAGGAACCACGTCCTCAACATTAAGGACAGGTACCACGTCCTCAACATTAAGGACAGGTACCACGTCCTCAACATTAAGGACAGGAACCACGTCCTCAACATTAAGGACAGGGCCCACGTCCTCAACATTAAGGACAGGAACCACGTCCTCAACATTAAGGACAGGAACCACGTCCTCAACATTAAGGACAGGAACCACGTCCTCAACATTAAGGACAGGGCCCACGTCCTCAACATTAAGGACAGGAACCACGTCCTCAAGATTAAGGACAGGAACCACGTCCTCGACATTAAGGACAGGTACCACGTCCTCAACATTAAGGACAGGGCCCACGTCCTCAACATTAAGGACAGGAACCACGTCCTCAACATTAAGGACAGGGCCCACGTCCTCAACATTAAGGACAGGAACCACGTCCTCAACATTAAGGACAGGAACCACGTCCTCAACATTAAGGACAGGAACCACGTCCTCAACATTAAGGACAGGGCCCACATCCTCAACATTAAGGACAGGGCCCACGTCCTCAACATTAAGGACAGGGCCCACGTCCTCAACATTAAGGACAGGGCCCACGTCCTCAACATTAAGGACAGGGCCCACGTCCTCAACATTAAGGACAGGTACCACGTCCTCAACATTAAGGACAGGGCCCATGGCACTCAGGTCCCAGAGCTGCTGGACCAGGTAGAGGAGATGGTGGCAGGAAGCAGAGAGAGCTTCTACAGCAGTCAGACCTACCAGGAGGCAGAGGCCCAGGTCAGAGAGATGGAGGGAGTAATACAGAGGGAGATAGCAGAGAGGAAACACAGGGAGGAGAGAGAAAAAAAGAGAGGATTGAGAAAGAGCTGCAGGACTCTGAAGAAGATAGAGAGAGTAATCCAGGAGCACAAGGGGGATATCAGAACACTCAGTGATCGCACAACTGAACTAGAGAGACAGGTGAAAGAAGAGAGGGATGAGGAGAAGAAAAGAGAGACGGAGAGGGAGCTTCTGATAGAAGAGAGGAGATGGAGAGGAAGCTGACGAGATTCAGAGAGAAGAATTAGAAAACATTACTCATTCTCATTCATTCACTTGCTTTATGTTCCTCATGGTACTTTTTAATATTCTGTCTTGTGTGTTGATATTATATATACATATACACTGTTCTTCTTCTGTTTTTATTATGCTTCATACCGTGTTCAGATATATGTTGTTACAATATAATGATGATGTGTATTATGAGCAAAATGTATTGCTTTGAGGTCAAGCTTTAGGAATTAAATAGGAATAGAAATAGGAATTAATTATGTATTGATGATGTTTCTTATAAGTTCAGTTTTTTTACTTTCTAATGAGTTGAAGAGACACCAGCTCGTTATACTAGATACTCCACTAGAGGGCAGCATGTCCCCTGTTGAGTTATCACATATGCTCAGACAATACTCTATGGCTTCACATGTAAATTATGGGATATCATCCAACAGACAGACAGACAGTCAGGCAGGCAGGCAGGCAGGCAGTTAGACAGGCAGGCAGGCAGGCAGGCAGGCAGGCAGGCAGGCAGGCAGGCAGGCAGGCAGGCAGGCAGGCAGGCAGGCAGACAGACAGACAGACAGACAGACAGACAGACAGACAGACAGACAGACAGACAGACAGACAGACAGACAGACAGATAGATAGATAGATAGATAGATAGATAGATAGATAGATAGATAGATGCATCTGTTGTCTCTCTACTGGGGGTCTAATCCAGCATTTATAACAAGAGGAACACCCAAGTTTGCTCATGGAGGAATTAGTGTGTGTATGTGGGAGGGGGGGGGGACGGACAGCTTTCATCTGGGCCTGGAGGGATGGTGTGAAGGGAAGAAGGGGGGGATGGACAGAGAGAGCAGAGAGAGTGTGTGATGATGGGGTGAGAGGATGAAAGAGTCTGTGTGGTTGGTGTCTGGGCCTACACACAGATCAGTGTGTGAGGATTAGGGTCCATCCCCTGAGTAAACACTGTGGGGTGGGTGGGTGGGACCCACCAGGACGACCCACCCAGCTGTGTTTGCCCAGCCCAACATCTCAGAGTCTGGGGTCCCCCTCCTCCTCTCCTCCTCTCCACTCCTCCTCTCTTTCTCTCCTCCTCTCCTCCCCTCCTCTCCTCCTCCCCCCAGCTTTCCTTGTCTGACCCCTCCTCCCCCTCTCCTCACCTTTGTATCCCTCAGGATCTGTCCACCTCTGCTCTCTCCTCTTCCTCTCTTTACCCCTCCTTCTCTCCTCTTCTCTTCCTCTCTCTTCACCCCTCCTCCCCTCCTCTCCTCTTCCTCTCTCTTCAGCCCTCCTCCCCTCCTCTCCTCTTCCTCTCTCTTCACCCCTCCTCCCCTCCTCTCCTCTTCCTCTCTCTTCACCCCTCCTCCCCTCCTCTCCTCTTCCTCTCTCTTCACCCCTCCTCCCCTCCTCTCCTCTTCCTCTCTCTTCACCCCTCCTCCCCTCCTCTCCTCTTCCTCTCTCTTCAGCCCTCCTCCCCTCCTCCCCTCCTCTCCTCTTCCTCTCTCTTCACCCCTCCTCCTCTCCTCTCCTCTTCCTCTCTCTTCACCCCTCCTCCTCTCCTCTCCTCTTCCTCTCTCTTCACCCCTCCTCCTCTCCTCTCCCCTCCTCTCCTCTTCCTCTCTCTTCACCCCTCCTCCTCTCCTCTCCCCTCCTCTCCTCTTCCTCTCTCTTCACCCCTCCTCCTCTCCTCCTCTCCTCTCCTCTTCCTCTCTCTTCACCCCTCCTCCCCTCCTCTCCTCTTCCTCTCTCTTCACCCCTCCTCCTCTCCTCTCCTCTTCCTCTCTCTTCACCCCTCCTCCCCTCCTCTCCTCTTCCTCTCTCTTCACCCCTCCTCCCCTCCTCTCCTCTTCCTCTCTCTTCACCCCTCCTCCTCTCCTCTCCTCTTCCTCTCTCTTCACCCCTCCTCCTCTCCTCTCCTCTTCCTCTCTCTTCACCCCTCCTCCCCTCCTCTCCTCTTCCTCTCTCTTCACCCCTCCTCCCCTCCTCTCCTCTTCCTCTCTCTTCACCCCTCCTCCTCTCCTCTCCTCTTCCTCTCTCTTCACCCCTCCTCCTCTCCTCTCCTCTTCCTCTCTCTTCACCCCTCCTCCCCTCCTCCCCTCCTCTCCTCTTCCTCTCTCTTCACCCCTCCTCCCCTCCTCTCCTCTTCCTCTCTCTTCACCCCTCCTCCTCTCCTCTCCTCTTCCTCTCTCTTCACCCCTCCTCCTCTCCTCTCCTCTTCCTCTCTCTTCACCCCTCCTCCCCTCCTCTCCTCTTCCTCTCTCCTCGCCCCTCCACTACGGCTCAGTCTAATATACTAAATATATACCTCTCTCCCTCATTCTTCTCTACCACAACACACACACACACACACACACACACACACACACACACACACACACACACACACACACCACATGGCAGTGAGTCGCCTTGGCAACAGTACCAGGAAGTTGCCCGGGCTTGGCTGGAAGGCTGCCACTTCCTGATTCATTCTCTCCTTTGTTTCTCTCTCTCTCTCTCACACACACACACACACACACACACACACACACACACACACACACTCACTCTCTCTCCCTTCTCTTTATCTCCCTCCGTGTAGCCGTTTGCTCTTTTGAGTCTCTTTCCTTCTCTATTTCCTTCTTTCTTTCTGTCTTTCTCTCTCTCTCCCACTAGTGTAGCCGTTTGCCCATTTGGCAGTGCCCTTCCCCATTTAGCAGAGCCAGGCTCTGTGAAGAGAGGGGGGGGGGGAGCATGCACTAGACCTGCTGTCACTCAGAGAGACCTCTGCTCAGGACAACAGGCTGATTGTAAACCAGGGGAGGCTGCTGGAGGTAGACATCGGAGGACGGGCTCATTGTATGGAGGTTGATGATTCCGTCATTCCGTCACATGCATTACCACCAATGCCAATCCTAAAGACAAATAGATAGATAGATAGATAGATAGATAGATAGATAGATAGATAGATAGATAGATAGATAGATAGATAGACAGATAGATAGATAGATAGATAGATAGATAGATAGATAGATAGATAAATAGATAGATAGAAGACATGTCTGGTCTGGTTCTGGTCATCTCGGTTAGGTCACATGTCTGGACTGGAGGAGACCTCTGGTGACCCTGTGGCGCTGATCCGAGGTCCGTTTGGTGGCTGGCGGAGGTAGGACACCACTCAACTTCTCTCTAAGCTGTATCTACATTGTACATTGTAGCCTTACATGTATCCTGTATGTTGATCAGAGTTTGGGGGGGTGGGGTCATGTGACTATTTAGAGTTACCAATCAGTTACCAATTAATTTTAATTTTAATAATTTTGCCATTTAGCAGACGCCTTTATCCAAAGCGACTTACAGATACGAATTACAGGGACATTCCCCCTGGAGTAACTGAGGGCTAAGTGCCTTACTCAAGGGCACACTAGTAGTGGTGTGGTTTCAGGCGGGATTTGAACTCACAACCTTCTGAGCACAAGTCCAACTCACTATCCACTAGACCACCACTACACCAATCTCTTCACAACACTGGCTCCCCGCTGGTGGAATGAGCTCCCCACGACTGTCAGAACGGCAGAGTCACTACCCATCTTCCGTCGTAGACTGAAGACCCATCTCTTCAGGTTACATCTTAACTGCTCCTCCTGAGACATCTTCTGACCCTCACCACTACGTGTCCTAAAGACACCCGCTTTCCCCTTTACTGTGTCCCTAGAACTTCTACTGCCCCCCTTGTACTGTTTCTCAGTTTCTCCAGTAAAAAGAAAAAAAAAACGTTTTAGTAGAAGGCGATAATAGGGAGAAGGTTTTTCCTTCTATCAGTGGCCCCGGGCCTGAGCTAGAGTACTCTTCCTGCAATGAATAGTGGACTGCTGATTCACATGCTTAGTATTCAAATGTATTGATTGTAAGTCGCTTTGGAATAAGGCGTCTGCTAAATGCCAAAAATGTAAATGTAATGTAAAGAGGTTCAGGTCTGTGACTGCTTGTCTCTGTTCTGATTGGTCAGTCATGTGTGAGGGGGTGGACATGTCTGGACGTGTCGCGGTCTGGCTGGAGGACAGGCAGAAGGCCTCTGATACACACACACACACACACACACACACACACACATCCACATGCATGCACACACTGGGCTCTGGTCTGAGGCTGTGTGAGGCTGTGTGAGGCTGTGTGAGGCTGTGTGAGGCTGTGTGAGGCTGTGGGAGGCTGTGTGAGGCTGTGGGAGGTTGTGGGGGGCTGTGGGAGGGCAGGGCGCTGAGTGACGGAAGCACGCCAAGGACACCGAGGAGGTCAAGGGTCACCCACACACCTCCACAGTCCTCTCCAGCCAGGAGTATAGAATAACACACCACCTCCCACCCTGAGGAAAGACAGATCAATCTCTCTCTCTTACTTACTTACTTACTTACTTACTTCAGGGGTGAAAACTTGTCACCTTTCTGCTAAAGGCCGTTTTTATCTCCAAATAGGTCATCCATCGTGTAGATCTGCAATCGTGTAGATCTACAAAAAAAATTTTTTTTTTTTTTTGGGGGGGGGGTCTAAGTCTCATCCAAGTCACATGATGCGCGAGCTAACTAATCTTCCTGTCTGCTAAACTCCGCTGCTGTTGAAATAACTTTTAGCTTCAGGCAGCTAGGTACAGTTCCAGACAGCGTGGAGAACACAGTCACAGTAAACTGTTTTCGAAGTCATTCTGCAGGTGTTACGGTCATCATTGTTAGACCACCGTTAGTGCTAGCGATATCCATTTAGAGCCATTAGTACTAGCGCTATCCCCCCCCCAAGGTTAGCCGTGCATTGATCATTTTCTTTGTTTTCAGGCAAAACAATTATGTGTCACCTTTTTGGGCCATCACCAGTTTGCACCCCTGTACTTACTTACACACACACACACACACACACACACACACACACACACACACACACACACACACACACACACACACACACAGACACACTCAAAATATACTGTTTATTTTATACGCATAAGCTGTATGCAAAATGAACCAAAACAACTTAACAATTCTTTATTTTGAAACGGATAAGCGAGTCGGGCATTAGTGACGGAACTAAACAACTGAATTAGTTTATCAAACTATAGCTGTTATACCTAAGATCTTTCACACCCTGGGGGGTTAATGCTACATCTCCCTGGACCCCCCCTCTCCCTCCTTGGACCCCCTGCTCCCAGAACCCCCCTCCCTGACAGATAGATGTGTGACTGCTGGGCGGGGTGGGGGGCCTCCATGCCATGTATCAGTGTGGGGGAGGACTTTTACAATGGACCAAAGTTTTGGAGGGAACTCAAAACTACTGTGTCAGTGAAATGTCATTCCCCATCCCCCCTGTCCATCCCCCATCCCCATCCCCCATCACCCTAACACCCCCAAGTGCCCTGAGGTCATCTTCTCCAGGGGTCACAGCCCCACCCCCACCCCCTCTCAGCCCCTCCCAACCCCCAACACAATCCAGAGGAGCTTAGCCAGACATAATGGGGCAAGGGCTAATTTTGTGTGTGTGTGTGTGTGTGTGTGTGTGTGTGTGTGTGTGTAAGTAAGGGGGAAGGGAGGATCCTCCAGGGAGGAGCAGGAAAAGACTGCTATGATATCACATTCCTGTACATTAGATGAAAGAAATGTCACACACACACACACACACGCACACACGCACACACACACACACACACACACACACACACACACATACACACACGCACGCACACACACACACACACACACACACACACACACACACACACACACACACACACACACACACACACACAGGTTTGAGCTCAGTGGTATAGGCCCATCTAGTAGCCTGTGAATACAGACGGATACAGATGACACATCTCACACTGACACAGTCATCACACACCATCATACAGCTGCTTAGTTTCAGTACATCTGGGACATCTGCTCATTTAGAGGTTTCTATCAATGCTAATTGGCCTATTTCAACTAAACATAGACATAGCCATTCAGCTAACGGCTCCATAATGATTCCCATCGCCCCCTGTACTGTTTCCACAGTTAGTTCAGTAGACAGCAGGGATGCAGCTAACCATCCCTGTCTGTGTTGTACATCCCAAACCCAGTCAAAGACTCTCCTACCCTCAACATGAAGAGGACAACGGACGTTCCCTCCACTTTTTCCCTCCAGTCCAGTGGTGTGTTGTCATGTAAAGTTCCTCAGAGTCCAGAGTCTTGATCCCAGAAGTGTGTTGTAGGCAGATCCTAAATTGGGCGGTAATCAGATCAGCGAGCACAGTTTTGACAAACGGCTAGTGACAACCGCTGTTCCCCGGGGGACGTGAGGGTCACCCGGGGTCAAGGCTGGGGGTCAGAGGGCGGCCCTTTCAGAGCCGTTCAATAGCAGGGCCATTAAAGCCTATCTTTGTGCGATCTGGCCATACGGAGCTGTTCCATTGGCTGGTTCCATGGCTCAGTGCTCTGGCCGGTTCTGCCGGACCGGGTTCTAACAGAGACGGGCCGGGTGGAGGGCTGGATGGGGGAGGGGAACAGAATCTGAGACGCTCGTCTCTCAGATCCAGAGAAAACGAGTGATTTTATAAGGGCGGTGTTAAGTAAATGATGTTGTTGTTATTTCATTTCGTTTAAGTCATCTAGCAAATGCTGTTATCCAAAGCGACTTTCAATCAGTACGTCTGTCTCAGTAAGTGAATCATCCGTACAACGGTCATCGTGAGTAAAAACCTTTGATAAGAACAGGTGCCACTTTAGATTGTTTTGGAATGCAAGTGACTCTTCTCAAAAAGCCAAACCGACTGTTCCAGGCCATAGACACAGGTCATGACAGTGTTTTAGTCTGGTCATGCAGCTCCCAGCTAGATGTGGTACAAGTGAGTCCTACAGAGAGAAAATATAATAAAACATTTCTGATGGAACCGTCGATGTTCTACAAACGTGTGTTTCTTTACTGAAATAAGGATGGACTGGGTGGAACGGGGAACTTCATCTTGTAATGGTATTTGTTGGTGATAAACTTCATCTTGTAATGGTATTTGTTGGTGATAAACATCATCTTGTAATGTTATTTGTTGGTGATAAACTTCATCTTGTAATGGTATTTGTTGGTGATAAACATCATCTTGTAATGGTATTTGTTGGTGATAAACTTCATCTTGTAAAGGTATTTCTTGGTGATAAACTTAATCTTGTAAAGGTATTTCTTGGTGATAAACTTCATCTTGTAAAGGTATTTCTTGGTGATAAACTTCATCTTGTAAAGGTATTTCTTGGTGATAAACTTCATCTTGTAAAGGTATTTCTTGGTGATAAACTTCATCTTGTAAAGGTATTTCTTGGTGATCAACTTCATCTTGTAATGGTATTTCTTGGTGTTTAACTTCATGGTGTAATGGTATGTCTGGATGTGTGATACGTCATGTGTAAAGCATGTTGTCTCTGGGGCAAATCTTTGTTTTCGTACGCCTGCCGGCCAAATTTCCATCACAAACATCTCACCCTGGCTGACCCTGAGCCTCTCACTCTATACACAGCCCTGATTAAAGCCCATACATGTGCAGACAGCCTCTGCACAAAGTCAGTGTGTGTGTGTGTGTGTGTGTGTGTGTGTGTGTGTGTGTGTGTGTGTGTGTGTGTGTGTGTGTGTGTGTGTGTGTGTGTGTGTGTGTGTGTGAGACAGAATTTCTAGACAAATGCCTTCAACATGCACTAATTATTCAACAAGTTCCTGACCCCTTTGCACCCCCCTCTCTCTCTTTCTTTCTCTCTCTCTCTCTCTCTCTCTCTCTCTCTCTCTCTCTCTCTCTCTCTCTCTCTCTCTCTCTCTCTCTGCTGAGAGGAACTCACTCCATTGAAGAGTCACTCAGTCAGGAGACAGACTGTTTTGTCTGCTCTCTTTCTCTCCTTCTCTCTCCCTCCCTCTCTCTTCTGTCCTCCCTCGGCGTCCTCTGTTCCCCAGCCTCTGGGTCAGAAGCAGAATGACCACTCTGAGCTAGGAGATAAATATTTATCGTTCCTGAGATGCTTTTCAGAATCGTTAATGTGCCTTAAATAGATAACAGCCTCTATGCACCATTCACTGCAATGATAAAGAGGAAATAAACTGTTAAATATCCAACAACAGACTACAATTATTCACCGTTAGTAATTAAGAATCACACAATTATTTACAAATGCACAGATACAAATCATATTAGTATTAAAAGTTCAAAGCAACAATAACCCAGAAAATACCATAAAAAGCTGTGTTTGTGCATTTTCAATCTCTTTATATTATATGTGACACGGTGGTGAAAAGGTCTGCAGGTCTGTCACGCAAATGACCAAAAAGCTTCTTTAAAAAACACATTGCGAAAGTTGAAGAGCCCACTCGATATAACAAACAACAGTGTGAGGATCACTGAATATTTATAATTTGTGAATTGGATTCACTGTATCGTCTACCGTAGGCTACTGGGTAAGTGATACTTGGCTTGTAAACAAAGTTACGTTTTAGGACGTGTTCAAAAGCAAGGACTATGT